>NC_143060.1:59423500-59724200 GCF_052426305.1 Pelodiscus sinensis
AACCTAGTGACAGATGATGTGGGGAAAGCTGGAGTACGCAATGCTTTCTTTGCCTCTGTATTCACGGCCCAGGTCGGCTCCTGGACTAATGCGCTAAGTGATGCAACATGGGATGAAGATGGACAGCTTTTGGTGGGTAAAGAACTGGTTAGGAACTATTTAGAAAAGCTAAACGTACACAAATCCATGGGTCCGGACAGTGGTGGATATAGGGCAGGGCGAGCGGGGCGGCTGCCCCGGGCCCCGCTCTTCAAGAAGCCCCGCACATGCACCATGTCAAAGGGGGGGCCCCCACGAAATTGTGCTGCCCTGGGCCCCGCAAAATCCTCATCCGCCCCTGGATCCGGACTTAATGCATCTGAGGGTACTGAGGGAGTTGGCAAATGTCATTGAAGAGCCTTCAGCCAATATCTTTGTAAAGTCGTGGAGATCGGGTGAGATACCAGATGATTGGAAAAAGGCAAATGTAGTGCCCATCTTCAAAAAAGGGAAGAAGGACGATCCAGGGAACTATAGGCCGGTCAGTGTTACCCCCGTTCCTGGAAAAATCATGGAGGGAATCCTCAAGGAATCCATTTTGAGGCACTTGGAAGAGAGGAAAGTGATCAGGAATAGTCAGCATGGATTCACAAAGGGCAAGTCGTGCCTGACCAATCTGATTAGCTTCTATGATGAGGTAACTGGCTCAGTGGACATGGGGAAGTCAGTGGATGTTATATACCTTGACTTTAGCAAGGCTTTTGATACGGTCTCCCACAATATTCTTGCCAGCAAGTTAAGGGAATGTGGATTGGATAAATGGATGGTAAGATGGATAGAAAGTTGGCTAGAAGGCCGGGCCCAGAGGGTAGTGATCAACGGCTCGATGTCAGGATGGCAGTCGGTTTCTAGCAGAGTGCCCCAAGGTTCAGTTCTAGGACTGGTTTTGTTCGATATCTTTATTAATGACCTGGATGAGGGGATGGATTGCACCCTCAGCAAGTTTGCAGATGACACTAAGCTAGGGGGAGAGGTAGATATGCTTGAGGGCAGAGATAGGGTCCAGAGTGACACAGACAAATTGGAGGATTGGGCCACAAGAAATCTGATGAGGTTCAACAAGGACAAGTGCAGAGTCCTGCACTTGGGACAGAAGAATCCCAAACATTGTTACAGGCTGGGGACCAACCAGCTAAGTAGTAGTTCTGCAGAAAAGGACCTGAGGGTTACAGTGAATGAGAAGCTGGATATGAGTCAACAGTGTGCCCTTGTAGCCAAGAAGGCTAATGGCATATTAGGTTGCATTAGGAGGAGCATTGCCAGCAGATCCAGAGAAGTGATTATTCCCCTTTATTCGGCTCTGGTGAGGCCACATCTGGAGTATTGTGTCCAGTTCTGGGTCCCCCACTAGAAAAAGGATGTGGACGCATTGGAGAGGGTCTTGCGGAGGGCAACCAAAATGATTAGGAGGACGGAGCATATGACCTATGAGGAGAGGCTGAGGGAGTTGGGTCTGTTTAGTCTGCAGAAGCAAAGAGTGAGGGGGGATTTAATAGCAGCCTTCAACTTCCTAAAGGGAGGTTCCAAAGAGGATGGAGAGAGGCTGTTCACAGTAGTGACAGATGGCAGAACAAGGAGCAATGGGCTCAAGTTGTGGTGGGAGAGGTCCAGGTTGGATATTAGGAAAAACTATTTCACTAGGAAAGTGATGAAGCGCTGGAATGGGTTACCTAGGAAAGTAGTAGAGTCTCCATCCCTAGAGGTGTTTAAGTCTCGGCTTGACAAAGCCCTGGCTGGGTTGATTTAGTTGGGATTGGTCCTGCCTAGAGCAGGGGGCTGGACTTGATGACCTCCTGAGGTCTTTTCCAGCTCTATGGTTCTATGATTCTATGAGACAGAATCTGCAGGCAGGTGAAAAGGGCTGGTGGAGAGTGCACCCCCACCCAGGACTATCCCAACCTTGAGCCTCCCATCCCCTAGGTGCAGGGGGCTGAAGCTCCTCCCCCCCAATTCATAAGGGAACATTGCTGGTTGTTCCCCTTCATCAGGGAGTGAGGGGAAAGTTAACAGTTTGCTACATTCCTCGCTCTTGCTGGGGAGTGCAGGGGGCAGATGATTCTGACCTGCCTCAGTCGGGGAACATGCACCCCTCCCCTGGCTGCACCTGCTGGAGTTGCGGTGGCCATAGAGAGGCGCTTCTCACCTGCCCCAAGCTGCTGTGGTGAAAGGGCTGGGTTTGTCCTCTCTCCCTAGGGCAACCTGCATACTGAACCCCTCATATCCTGCCACACTCCAAAGCAATGATTTAAATGAAGAATGTACGTTTTATTTTCTAAAACACAAAAGTGAATTAAGGACCCGAGTCACACCAGGTAAATCTTCTAGTACAGGTTGCACCACTATAAACTGGAACTCTCTAGTCCAGCAACATCCATGCTCTGGAAGAACCACAGATGTTCCAGGATCACAGAGTCCCAGCACACTGCAGGGCAGGTGAGGGGACAACACATGATCCAGCTGCAGGGGGGACTGGGAGCTGGCACAAGGGTCAGCTGGGCTGGGGGAGAAGGGGAGGGAAGTCGGTGTGTGGCTTAGCTGGACTGCGGGGGGTGAAGGCCAGGAACTGGCATGCAGTTCAACTGGACTGCAGGGGGAGAGGGTGGCCAGGAGCCAGGTAGCCCAATGGGAGGGGGCCAGAAATGACTCCCCTTGGTCTGGAAAAATCCCTCATCCAAGACCCATCAGGTCCCAAAGGTGCCGGACCAGGGAGGTCCAACCTGTACTGATATATAGGAAGTATAGGACTTTTCACTTTTTTACAGTACTGTTGAACAGAGCCAAATTAGAGTCCTTGAAGGCTTAAGATCTCAAGTCACAGAAAAGATACACAGCACAGATTGCTGCAACGCAAGCTTCACCATAATATCTTGCCAATATTCCTCAATTCTTACTTGCCCTCAATCTCTCTGCTGAGATTGCCAATAAGTATGCCGAATAAGATTACCAGTAGTGATACAGGTATCACTGACAACTGCCCACCGAGGACTTGAATTAAATCACCAAATTCATTTCACACTAGCTACAAAACTGCTATTACGTGGTAATAGCTTTCAGTCATTACCGAGTTATTCTGGATTAAAACCAGGAAGCTAGAGGTGAAGAGGCGCAGTATCCCACTGTAAACACCATTCAATTACTTTTTATGGTTTGTTTTCTTAACCTTTATTTGGAGAGCAAGGGAGAAGCAAAGAAATCACTGCACTTTTTTGCTTTAAAAGCTGGTTTAAGACACACACAGCACACCAGGACCAGATGTGCATTCATCGCTCTAAACGTAGCCTGATGTGTAAGTCAATAATTTGGCAACCTCCTTAGAGAAGGAATTTGCTTATTATTTGTTCCACTAGCTGATCCAAAACCATTTCCAAAGTGGCACAATCCTTCTCCAAGTTAATTTCTCTGTTGAGAAGCACGAGTCAAAATAGAGATGGAGGAGCGAGAAGAGGAGGGCAGAAGCAGGTCTCTTCTTGTTATGGGATTAAATGTTAAAAAGCAAGAGTTTAGATGAGAAAAACCACTCTGTACTGCTGATTTCTGAGGCAGGTTTCTTTCTTTTCCAAGTGGACTCCAGTCTTTTTGCATTCCTCTGCTTCCCCCCACCCTCTCCCCATGATAGTATTTGGCAGGAGCTTTTAATTAAAAAACAGCCAGACAGCGTTTGTGCTACCCCTATGAACCTCTCTTGGGAAATGATGTTCTTTGCTCAGCAATTCCTGCTCAGAGCGCTGAGTGCCAACAAAAGGAAAACAGCTGGAATGACTTCCTATCCTTCCTATTCTCCATTCAGGCCTGGTGGCCTAGTAACAATTTTTATTTTTTTATTTTTTTCAAGACTGGGGCTAAAACAACAAGGATTCATTCAGGGTTCAAAGAAAGCCGCTCAGTTTTTTTGAAAAACATTGTTTATGGCTCATTTATTAAATAAATAACACAATAAAAATCTAATGATAATACAGATCTAATGGATTAAGGGCCTGATTCAGCTGCCCTGGAGTCAATAGGAAGTTTCTGGTCAACTTTAAGAGGATTGGATTGTGACTTTAATGACAGACTGATCAATTAGTAAACAGGATAATATCTTTGTTTGTGTATGATCAGCATCTAGCACCAAACCTGACAGGAGTCTCTAGGCACTACTGTAATATAAAAATTAAACAATGATATCATGTGACCTACCAAGCCCTATGTCATCACCGACTTACAAATCAATGCTGCAGAGACACAAAATAACATAGGACTGTCACATGATATTGTTTAATGTTTTGTCTGACGCAAATCTGAATTACTAAGATTATATATGTGTATATATCTGTTAGTAATTCAAATTTGCATCATACAAACCACTAATAAATTTTCAGTGCCATGTTGTCAAATTTCACAATTTTATTGCCTGTGTCATATCTCAAATTTTCCTAGAAGTCCCAACTTATGGAACCATGTTCTGGCCTAAAAAATTATAAAAAAAAAAAAAAAAGAGAGGGAGAAGATTTCAGACCTCATGAGAAAAATTTGAGAACATGAACACTGAAGACACCCACATGAGAAAGCAAACAAAAAAACGTAACATACAAGCAGTCCCCGGGTTACGTACAAGATAGGGACTGTAGGTTTGTTCTTAAGTTGAATCTGTATGTAAGTCGGAACTGGCATCCAGATTCAGCCGCTGCTGAAACTGATCAGTTTCAACAGCGGCTGAATCTGGACGCCAGTTCTGACTTACGTAGGATTCAACTTAGGAAACCCAGGCGTCCCCAAGTCAGCTGCTGCTGAAACTGATCAGCGGCTGATTCCAGGAAGCCCGGGGCAGAGCAACTCTGCCTCGGGCTTCCTGTAGTCAGCCGCTGGTCAGTTTCAGCAGCGGCTGACTTGGGGACGCCTGGGGCAGAGCAGCTGGGGTGCTGCTAGGTTGCTCCAGTAGCGCCGAGGAGCGGCGCTACTGGAGCAACCCAGCAGCACCCCAGCTGCTCTGCCCCAGGCGTCCTGATTCAGCCACTGCTGAAACTGACCAGCAGCGGCTGAATCAGGACGCCTGGGGCAGAGCAGCTGGGGTGCTGCCCGGTTGGAACAGTAGTGCCAAGGAGCGGCGCTGCGGGACCAACCCGGCAGCGCCCCAGCTGCTCTACCCCAGGGGTAGGCAAGAAAAGCCTGGTCTGCTGGGGGGGGAGAATGGAGGGCACTAGCTGCACCCCCTCCCAGCAGACCAGGGAAACGCGGGTGATGGGACCGCCCGCGTCCTCCACGGCTTTGCTCCGTCTCCCTGGTCTGCTGACCAGGGAGACGGGGAGCAAAGCCTTGGAGCATGCCCGCAGCGGGACAGCCCAGGCGCGCCCGGGCTGTCCCGCTGCGGGCGCGCTCCACGACTTTGCTCCCGGTCTCCCTGGTCTGCAGGGAGACGGGGAGCAAAGCCTTAGAGAATGCCCGCAGACCAGGGAGACCGGGATTAAAGCCGCGGAGTGTGCCCGCAGCAGAACAGCCCGGGCGCGCCCAGGCTGTCCCGCTGCGGGCGTGCTCCAAGGCTTTGCTCCGCGTCTCTCTGGTCTGCTGAGGGGGCTCCCCCCCCCCCCCCAGCAGACCAGGGAGACGTGGAGCAGCTTTTCTCGCCCCGGAGGACGGGGGCGGCGGGACTGCAGCGCATCTGGGCGTCCTGCCGCTCCAGTCCTCCGGGGCGAGAAAAGCCCCGTTCGTAACTGCGGATCCGACATAAGTCGGATCTGCGTAACTCGGGGACTGCCTGTATATAATTTTTAAGGCAATCATGTGGGTCAAAATGCTTTTAGAGAAGAAAAGTAACAGACCTTTGACACAGAGATTGGGGTCTTCTACAGACCTCCAGAATCCAGTTTGGATACGGACAGAGATCTCTTTCCTGTTTTCTCATTCCCATCTCCTACTCTGAACGCCCCCGCCTCCCCCCGCCCCACACACACAATACCCTGCTATGAGTCCCACCTCTTCGAATCACACTTATATTTCTTACAGGTACTGTCGTATGTAGGGATGTTACATTTCAATTAATTAACTAATCAAATTGTCAATGGGATTTCCATCAACTATTAGAACTTCTGCGTTTTGCCTTTGAAATGTACAAGAGCCCCAGCGGGTCCTGAAGTATATTTCAAAGCAGAAGCACCTGCATGGAGCCTGGGGTCCATGGGGGACTCCCCGCTGGCCCTGGGCTCCACGTGGGGTGCCAGCCTTGAAATGTACAAGAGCCCTAGTTGGGGGGGACTCGTACATTTCAAAGTTGGCCGCCGCTGCATCCTTGCCCCCTCTCACAGAGCTGGAGCTGGAGGGAACTGGCTTTTAACACCCACTCCTCTTCCCCCTCTTGCTGTCTCTTTGTGATAGAGGCAGCAAGGGCGGGAAGGGACTAGTTGAGTATCCTGTCGACTAGCCAATAAGCTTTTGCTCTTCAGACAGTCAACTACTTGATTAGTTGCTTACATTCCTAGTTGTATGGCAACCCCCTAAACTCCTGCCCTGACACCCCCCCCTCCCAGAAGCAGTGCAACAAATCATATAGGAAATGTAAATTACTTTCACCCCCGAACATATAATCTCTCTGGATTTTAGTAAAGCATTTGATACAGGTCCACACAGGAAATTATTTAAATTGGAGAAGATGGAGGATTAGTACAAGAACTGAAAGGCAAGCAAACCTGTTAAAGGGGAGACTGCAACAGGTCATGTTTCAAGGTGAATTGTCAGGCTAGAGGCAGGTTTCTAGTGGAGTTCCACAAGAATTAGTCTTGGGATCAATCTTATTTTTTCAGTTGTATTAATGACCTTAACACAAAAAGTGATAATGTGCTAATAAAAGTTATGGATGACACTAAGTCAGGGGATATCGCCAATACAAAGAAGGATCAGAATATCATACAAGAACATTCGATAACCTTGAAAACTGAAGCAATAGAAATGAAATGAAATTTAAATAGTATACATTCGTGTATTTAGGGACTAACAAGAATTGTTGCTATAAGCTGGAGACATATCAACTGGATATGACAGAACAGTCACATAAGGACTATGAGCCGCCAGTGTGATGTGGCCATGAAAAAGGCTAATGCAATCCTAGTTGCATCAGGTGGTATTTCCAGGAGATATAAGGACGTGTTGTAGGTTGAATCCCTCTAGTCCAGCACCCTTAGGACTTGACAGGTGCTAAAGCAGAGAATTTACCGAAACATGGGAGGTCTATCTTGTAGCAAGCAGGCCTCTTTATTTTTATTTTGTTTAGGGGAATAAATGGAATAATTGTTGCAGTGCTACTTAAAAATGCATGACTGTACGGATACACTCTATAGAAGCCTACTAGCAGACTTACCTGGTGTTGCCCGAGTCCTTCAGGGCAGGGGGCTGGCAGTGGGGGAAGGGGTGCAGAACTCAGGGCAGGGCTTTGGAGAAGGGGGGAGTGCAGGAGGCTGGGTGCTAGAGTGAGGGTTGGGAGGTGAGAAGGGGCTCAGGGCAGAGGGCAGGGTTTCACCTTTTCTCTTCCCCCAGTCCCCCTCCTCCCACTTTTCAGGGGTGTTTTCTATCCCCCAGCCTCCCTCCAGCGCCTGTGGTGTTTTTCACCCCCCCCCCCCAGCATCTCAGCCCCCAGGGGCCTTTTTTCTCCCCTCTCCATCGGTGCTGTGGCCAAGGGCTAGGAGTGGGAGAAAGGGTTTGGGGCGGGGGGCTACTATCTTGGTGTGTGGGCAGGCAAGATGGCAGATCCCCAGCCCTGCTGGCCACTCCTTTGGTGGTGCGGCTGCCTCCAGTGACCACTCTGCAGGATAGTTCTCCCCTGAGGGGTCGCTGCCTCCAGTGGCCACTCTCATATCGCATCCCTCTGAAGAGCCGCCACTCCTTTTGCATGTTATGGAAAACTGTCCTTTTCCTGGGACTTCTGCTTGTCCTTGCACAACCAAACCCTGACCTTGCATTAAGTTAGGAGAAGCGGAAGCTAGCTAGCTAGCTACCTACCTACCTCACTGAGAGCCAGGACTGGCGGTTGTAAACAAACTCGGCAGGAAACTTGGCCACACTCATGATGAGTTGACATCCAGCTAATCAAAATCATTCCAGACCACGGACGTTGTCAGACCAGAGAGGTTCAATCTGTATTACTATTATACAAGGTACTGACAAGACTTCATCTGGAATACTGTGGTCAATTCTGAATTTCCATGTTTCAGAAAAATTCATTCAAAGTGGAGCAGGTACAGAGAAAGACTACTAGGATGAACAGAAGAATGGACAAACCCGCTTTTATGAGGGGCAGCTTAATAGAATTGATTTATTTAGCCTAACAAAGTAAAGGCTAAGGGGAAATACGATTGCACTGTATAACAACATCAGACACATTATGCAATTTAAGATCCAATACTGGCCCAAGAACAAATGGATATAAATTGTCAGTCAACAAATTTAGGTTTGAAGGTTTCTAACCATTGGCCATGTGAAGTTCTGAATTAGCCTTCCCAGGGGAGTAGTGGGGCAAAAAAAATTAACTAGTTTTAAGACTGAGCTTAATAAGTTTATGGAGTGGACCACATAATGAAATTTCCTACAGCAGCAAATGACCCAGACTTGTCAACCTAGCTGTGGCTTTTTAAAGATCCGCTTCAGGGCTGTTATTCTGCATTTGTGTTCAGACCCTAAACAGGAGGGAATCTCCTTCTGTGCTCTCTACTCTTAGACACCCAGGCAGGGCTAGGCACAGTGTTCTTACTTGTATCTATTATTTGTATTATAATAGTGTCCAAAGGGCACAATCAAGCTCAACGTCCTTAGTGTTAAGCACTGTCCAAACACATATGACAGCATGGCCTCTGCCCCAAAGAGCTTACCTTTAATGTTTGTGGAATGCTCTGTAATGCAAGGGCAGAAGGTACAGAAGATACCAAATTATTATTATGAATTGTAGGCTAAAGAGATCTTTTTTCTTCCAGACAAATGAATTATGCTGCATACAGAACACAACTACAGCTACTGCAATTCAAACCATATTCTGGGTGGGAAATCTAATTTATCTATGACTCAGTGCATGATACCTGATCCGTAGCAGAATAAAGCTACACACTTGTAATAAATTTAATAGCTGATTTATGTTTGCTATCAATTCATGTTTATAGGCATGGTTCACTTTCACGTATTTGTATTTTAATCAGTCATTTTACTTAACCAGTTGAACTTTACTTGGCAGTGTTTCACTACCACAAAGAAAGAGATTCCATGTGCAATTTTGTCTGCCAAATCCAGATGAAGGAAAAGGCCTCTCTTCAAAGGCTGCAGGGTTGGATGAAGAGAAACACTGTCAAGGGCTGGTATGGTGGATTATGGGAAAGGGCCCTTCATCAAAAATCTGCTGATGTGGGTGGAAGGGAAGAAATACACATAACATTTTTTTAAATGATCTTACCCCGCGCAACCCTGAGGCGAGCAGAACTGAAATCGTGTGTCACCGTTACAGTGATACAGAGCAGGAATATCCTCTGTCTTGTGCACTGGAAGTAATAAACCATACTGTGCAGACTAGGAAACTGAGGGACAGCAAAATATTCCATCGCGTGCATTCCAGACTGGAACCAAAATGGAGACGCTGTTTTTCACAAATTGAGCTATCACACGCTTGTATATAAAAAGAGAGATAAAAGGGGCCAATTAGAGAACAGCCACATCTATCAAAACTTTAACCCTTAACCTAAGGAAAACATAAGCTAGGATCAAACAGAGACACACACAAGTCATTCTGCATTGCCTTTGAGAATGCTGTTATGGCTTATCCAAGTATTATGAAAAGCTGATGAGAAATCCAGACACAGTCCTGCTCAAGCATTTGAAATCTTAAGGAAAAAGAAGTACGTTCCAGTTCTTTAAGCATTTAACATATCACAGCTAGACCCTTCTCCCATACCTAAGAGGAAAACAGTCCTGGCTTCTTTGCAGACAGTATGAGGTGACTGTCTAGCAATTTTTTATCAAATCTAGGTTAGTTTTCCTTGGAATGGAATTTGGTTTTACACGGTACTTTTCACACTGCAGTGTATCAAAGCACCACGTACAGAGCTCTGAATTACATACCGTACAGTTATCCACTGACTTTGTAGGCAAGCCACCACAACACAAAGCACTCCCCGTGAACTAATGCACAGTCTGGACAACACACCTTGCTTTATTTTTATAATTAATAATATTAAGCACTTCTAAGATACCTTTTATTGGACGATTGCAAAGCGCTTCTAAAGCATTATTAGTGAATTAAGCTTCTGGCCCCTCATGAGAAGTATAGACGTATTTAAGTTCACGGCAGGTACGTATCAATAGCTATTAACCACTATGGTCAGGGATGCAACTCCATTACTTTGGGTGTCCCTAAACCTCTGAATGGCAGAAGCTAGAACAGGATGATGGGGGCAGATCACTCAACAATTCCCTTGTTCTGTTCATTCCCTCTGCCAGAAGACAGGATACTGGCCTAATTGGACCAGTGGTCTCATCCAGCATGGTCCTTCTTATGTAGCTCTCTAAAGAGCATGCAGATATCCAGTCCTGCTTCTTGCATGGGGAATACAGGAGGGCTGGAACAATTTGTATAAAGGTGGTGCTGAGAGCCATTGAACCAAAACTGTAAAGCCTAGATATAATGGAAACCACTTCAAGCCAGGGGGTGCTGCAGTGTTCCCCCCCCCCCCCCACACACACACACACTCCTAGGTTCCAGATGTGCTCCCTGCTTTCCCTCTCCATTTTGTGGGGTAGATTTAGCAGGCTGTGCTGCATACGCACAATAGTGAGAATTATGAATTTGGTTTACGATGCACTGCACTGTGAACAAACCCCGGAAGCTGCAGTACAATTGTCTGGAGGGAATCAGGCTGTGTATTTTGTACACAAATCACTGAAAACATGTAATTACAGGCTGAACCTCTAAAATCTGGGACTTTCTGATCTGGCAACATCCGTGGTCTGGCAGCAGCATGGATATTGCTGGACCAGAGAGCCCCAGATGGCCAGGTCCAGAAGCACAGCCTGCTCTGGGCTAGAGGTGGGGAGCGTATCCCCACTGGCGCTGGTGCGTTAGGGATCACAGCCATGGCCAGGACTGACAGCAAAGAGCACAGCCCCAGCCAGGGCTGGAGGCAGTGGGGTCAGCAGCCAGCATGGCATGGTGGGAAACAGCCTTAGTCAGAGCTGGGGGAGGGGGGGGAAGCCGCAGCCCCGGTTAGGGCTGGCCCTGTGGAGTGCAGCCCCAGCCAGGGCTGGAAGCAGCATGGTGAGCAGCCAAGAGCACAGTTGTGGCTGGGGCTGGCAGCAGGGTGCGCAACCCCGACTAGGGCTGGAATGAGCGGGACTGGCAGCTAGGTACACAACCCAGACCGACACCGTAGGAGCACAGCCCTGACTGGGGCGAGAGGCAGCAGGGCTGGCCCAGTGGGGGAGACAGCCCCGGTCACAGACGGCACGGTGGAGGCCCAGCCTTAACCTCCCCTTGTCTGGAAAACTCTGTGGTTCAGGACCACTCAGGTCCCGAGGGTGCCAATCAAGGGAGGTTCGACCTGCATAATAAACAGTGGAAAGCATCGTGTTGATTAACGCAAGACTCACAAAAAGCCCATGGTGGTGGGGGCACATGGTCTGAACACATTGAAAACCAGAACTGTAGCAAGCAGGATTAGTGAACTTTATCAAGGATTAGACACTTATATGAATAAGAATCATACCCGCCTTACACTAGCTATACTGAAAATGATATGAACTATCAACGTTCCTGCTTCAGGACAGTAATGCACAATCCAGTGAATTATGAAAGGCAACGGGCACCTTTGAAACATCTAACACTGGTCACTGGTGGAGATCTGATATTGATCCAGACTGGCTGTTGATTAGTTCTGCAATAACTGTTCTTATTTCCCAAAGGCCAAACTGGTGAGCAGATAGGAGGGTAGGATGCCAGCGAGATCTGCATCCTGTATCTACTATGAGCACCTATTCTGTAGAATTGCTCTACGGACCCAGGCAAGGATAAGAATTGGTCTATGGAAGGACTTGCATTCTGTATGTTTTGGGGCAGGGTAGTCTTATGGTTGACACACAAATCTGGGAGTTGGACTACCTAAGTTCTGCTCCTAGCCTAGTCACCAACTCACTGGGCAACAAATATTTGCAAGGCTATGAACTTGTGCCTCAGTTTTCCCCTGTAAAATGAAGACAAGGGGGCTTGATTCTCAATTATTCTAAGCATCTTATCATGGCTCAGAGTGGTATAAAGGGGCCTTACTATAAATGAACATCAGACCTAATGCATGTGAGAAATTGAAGAAGGTCCAGAGAAGAGCAACAAAAATGATTAAAGGTCTAGAAAACATGAGCTATGAGGGAAGACTGAAAGAATTGGGCTTGTTTAGCTGGAAAAGAGAACACATCATTTGTGTTCCTTGCATTGGCAGTGTTCATCCACACCAGGAGCACTTGTAGCGTAGTGCATTGCAGAACAGCTCATGAGATCCCATAACAGTCAGTATACACAATGCAGTGTCTACTCTGCATTGACCTGACAACACCGACCTTGATTCTACACAGCCCATGGAGGTAGAGTTAAGACAGCACAGCACAGCAGTTATGCTAGAAGGAGTGAAATTTAAGTGTAGACCTTAGGTCAACCTAACTACGGTTTAGACCATATCTGAGATTCATTGGAGATCCATTGAGTAACACCAGCTAGGTGTGTGACCCCAGATTTTTATTTTCTTAATTATTTTTTCTAGTACTCAGGTATGGCTCATTGGTTTTCATGTCCCAGTACCACCTTAGCACCTTCACACCCCTTTTTAAAATAGAAGAGTGATACAATGGTAGCAGCTCTCTTTTCTTAGTTTTCAGTTTCTTTGCTCTTTTGTTGTTTCACATGAACGGTGTCTTTTTTTAATCATTGATTTTAATGGGAGCAGGATCCAGCCAACAGAGATTACCGTGGTTCCTGCTGCAAACAAATTAAATATTCTCCAGGTCTCTATACGCCCTAGGTGCACTGGGTTATCATAGGCAGAGTGGGAAATCTGATTTAACAAGGTCAGTTTCAACTAAGCGGAACATCGATAGCATATATTCGTTAGGAGGAGAAATGCAGAAATTCAGTTTTTCTGTCCATCTTATAAAGTATTTGACCATATGGGACAATTTGTGCCTTTTCATTTTACCACTCTCTCCAAGCTGGAACACATCTTCCATTTCCTTAGGTTGAATATCTGTGCACAGCCAGAGGGAATTGCCAGCTATTTGTTTAAAAAGTCTGTTCAATGCTGGAAGAGTAATGAATAAAATCATGTGGCAAACACAGTTTCAGCTCAGCCAATAATTTTAATATATTTATTGGTTTGTATAATGTGCTCAATTACACATTTCAGAGCACATATACATAACTCTAAAAACTCAGGCCAGATCCTGATATCAGAGTAACTCCATCAAGTGAGCTATTCCACATTTTGCCTGCAGTGGCCAAAATCCGAATATGGCACAAGCAAAAGCCAGAGTAAAAAGAAGAGCCTTGCACGGTTCGATTTATGAGTCCATATTGTTTCTACAGCATTTATTATACTTGGCCAGAAATAGGACACTGACAAATAATTCATCAGCTTAGCACTTGGGCTCTCACGCAACTAGCATACTTCATTGTTCAGCAATCCCCATTTAAATATGTTCAGTAAATTCTTTGTACAGATTTCAATTGCTGTGATTTCATTTTAGATTGGCTAGCCAAATAGATAGTACAAGACAGCTTTTTTGTAATGTTAAAACAAACAATATGTATCCAGAGTTCTGATCTTTACCAATCATGGATGTGACATACAGAGCTGGCCAGAAAACAAACATTCATTTTCACAAAAAATGTTGCGGTTTTGGCATTTGTTGTCATTGTGCAGCAGAACAAAACTTAAACCTTTCAAAAATTTAAAGTAGAGAAATAGTCATCCCCAGAATAGCCAATTCTAGCGATATAAAATCCCATTTAGTTGGTTAACTGGTTAACCGATTAAAGGGGACGTGAACGGCGGGAGGGTGCCGCTCCAGACCGGTTGAGCTGGAGTGACCCCTCTGCTCACTGTGACCAGGTTGGAGCAGCCCCTACACCATGAACAGGAGTTGCTTCGGCCATCTGAAGTGCTCCTGCCTGCAGCAGGCCCCATGGTGCTGGAGCAGCCCCCTGCATGCTGTGAGCAGGGAGTTGCTCCAGTCCCCACCAGTTAACCAGAACTGGTAAGCCTCACCCATTCATGAGTGAGGCTTACCAGGTAGCTATTTACATCCTTAGCTAGTATGCCATTGGTGAGACACTTACCTAGGATGTGGGAGATGCAGAAGAGAACAAGATGAGCACCCAAACAACCCAACAATTGGCTATTCTGAGGGGAATGAAGGTCTCTGTTTTCTATCCAGAACCCAGGAAGCCTTTCTGACAAAATCTGGGTTGAAACTAATACGTATCCATAAAAAGTTTCAGATTCACCAAATCAGTATCTTCTGTTGAAAAATGTCCAAGCAGCTCTGGTGACATCACTTATGGACACTGTTCACAATAAAAAGAAAGCAGAATATCCTAAATTAATACATACATATGGACTGTTAAGGCTAAGCAACACTTTGGTGGCACACACTCAGGATCTGATTCTGTAAGTCTATTGACTTTAATGGAGTTATTCTTGATTTATACCTGGGTTAGAAATAAGAAGAGAATCAGGATCAGGCTACGTCTAGACTGCATTGCTTTTCCGGGATTCTGGACGTATCCTGGAAAAGCAATGCCGTGTCCAAGGAATGAGTCCACTTTTCCAAAAAAGTTTCCGAAAAAGCGAATGTGCTCTTTTGCCATCCCTGTAAACCTCATTTTACAAGGAATAAAGGATGTGTCAAAAGAGCAGTTTTTTCCAAAATTTGGCGCCATGTAGAAACACCAAATTTCGGAAAAGCCTCTTTCGACAATAAAGCGGAAATTTCAGAAAAGACTTTCGACAGTTAAGTGCAAAAAGATACACAATTGTGTACCACAAATTGTGTTTCTTTTTCTGATTGAACTTTGCAGTCTAGACGTAGCCTCTGTTTTTCTAGTGATGTGAAGCAAACAGCTCTCCCTCTCCTCCGCTGGAAAGCTGGGACTAGATCCTCAACCAAGTCATTTAGAAAAGAAATTATATAGACGTGCATTTGCCCCAGATACATAATGTGCCGATATCACAGTGGGGAGGATAAACCAGTCTATATAGCAACAGATCTTCCAGCCTCACCTCCCTTACACTGGTATACAGGCAGCCAAGCTGGAGTTGACAGCGTGAGAGTAGCAATACACCACCCACAGTGTGGAAAAAGAAAAATGCTGGCAAATCCTTAACATTACAGAAATATCACGGGCACTTTAATGTTCATACAGCATGGAGAGGGCTAAGATTTTTAAGCTCTGGGTGGTTTGTAATGTGAATGCCGCAAGTCTCACATGTTTTGGTGCTTTTGTTAGAGTCCTAGCTGGTGGAATCAGGTTACTATGTAAGAAGCTCAGCTTTCCTTAAAAAACAACAACAACAAGCAACAATAACAAACCCCCCAAAAGGTAGTTTTCTAGCCCTCGTGGCTAAAGAAAAAAGCTTGAAGATGTGAAGCCTAAGTGTACCAACACCAGAAGGCAAAGAAACCACTGTCTTCCTCCCCCCAGGCATTTTTTTTAAATCTTGTGATTTTTCTAGTGCTTAAGAGTGGCAATTCTGCCAAAGCAAAATGCACACACTAAATTTATTTATGTTGAGAAGACGCAGAATCCTGAAATTTGAACTTGTGATTCAAGGTATCTTGCCTCTGGCTTCCATTTACACATATTGAGCCAAATTTATCTCTAAGTATGAATTTGGCTAGCTCTCTGCACTACAGGCAGTCCCCGGGTTACGTACAAGATAGGGACTGTAGGTTTGTTCTTAAGTTGAATCTGTATGTAAGTCGGAACTGGCGTCCAGATTCAGCCGCTGCTGAAACTGATCAGTTTCAACAGCAGCTGAATCTGGATGCCACTTCTGACTTACATACAGATTCAACTTAAGAACCCCAGGCATCCCCAAGTCAGCCACTGCTGAAACTTATCAGCGGCTGATTCCAGGAAGCCCGGGGCAGGGGCTTCCTGTAGTCAGCCACTGGTCAGTTTCAGCAGCGGCTGACTTGGGGATGCCTGGGGCAGAGCAGCTGGGGTGCTGCTGAGTTGCTCCAGTAGCGCCGCCGCTCCTCGGTGCTACTGGACCAACCCAGCAGCACCCAAGCTGCTCTGCCCCAGGCGTCCTGATTCAGCCGCTGCTGAAACTGACCAGCAGTGGCTGAATCAGGACGCCTGGGGCAGAGCAGCTAGGGTGCTGCTGGGTTGGTCCAGTAGCGCCCAGAGTGGCGCTACAGGACCAACCGGCAGCGCCCCAGCTGCTGTACCACAGGCGTCTGGAGCAAAGCTGCGGAGCACGGGGGCAGCGGGACAGCCCAGACACGCCATGGCTGTCCTGCTGCCCTCGGGCTCCGGGGCTCTGCTCTGCTTTGCTCCCCGTCCCCCTGGTCTGGGCTGTCTGCTGCCCGCGTGTTCCGCCGCTTTGCTCCCCGTCCTTCTGGTCTGCAGACCAGGGGGACGGGGAGCAAAGCAGAGCAAAGCGGCGGAACACGCGGGCAGAGGACAGCCCAGACGCGTCTGGGCTGTCCGCTGCCCGCGTGCTCCGCCGCTTTGCTTCCTCTCCCTGGTCTGCTGGAGACCAGGCAGAGGGCCCCGTTCGTAACTGCGGATCCGACGTAAGTCGGATCCGCGTAACTCGGGGACTGCCTGTATTTATTACTGCTCTTAGAGGTCTGTTCTCACCTCATGTACAATTAACAAACCCCCTTTAGATGGCATTACTACTTTTGTCCCATATCCTGCAAAGACACCTGTGCTTAACTTTATTCACGTGAGCAGTCCCAGTGACGTCAACAGGAAAACACACATTTGTTCTTTTGTAGGAGCAGAGCCTTAATCAGAATTTGCATGGGAAAGTAAAGCGTACTTAGAAATAGTGATTTCTTCATTACACTGAATTACAAATTTATCTAGACTGAATTCTTTAGGCTCCCATTTTCCACTGTGCCCTCCACAGTAAGCTTTGGTCCATATATTCATATATTGTCTTTTCCAAGCCTGAAGGGCTACAGATCTCTCATATTTTTGTATTTTCTCTCAAGAGGACAGAACACAGGGTAAAGGGAACAGCCTAATTCTTTAAGGGGAAAAAAATTTAGTGTAAATTGCACAAATAGTAACATGACCTGATGATTTTAAAACTATGTTAAAAAGGTAGTTATACAGATTCTCCCCAAAAAGCTAAATTATTTGGAGCCTAAGGGCATGTCTACACAGCAAGGCTAATGCCGAAATAAGCTACACAACTAGAGCTACGTCAATTGCGTAGCTTAAGTCAAAATAGCTTATTTCAGCTTTTGGCACTGCCTACACAGCAGAAAGTCGGAGAAAGAGCACTCCTCTTCCGACTTCCTGTAACTCTCATTTTATGAGGAGTAAGGGAGTCGGGGTAAGAAGCCCTTCACCTCGACATTATGTCGAAATAACTGCTTGTAGTGCAGACGCGGTCTATGTTATTTCAGAATAACGTCAGTTATTCCTAAATAACACTGCTGTGTGACGTACCCTGCGTGGTGCACTGCACCAGCCTTTCATTCTGAGTCCGATTTGCAAATCCTGGTTCAGTTTGTCAGTAAAAATGTTAGTAGCTCGACCCTAGTCTCCACTATCAATTTCATAAATATCATTAGCACAGTCTGCTCAAAGGAGCAGCACTGAAATATTTGGAGCAGTATAGATGAGCATTAAGAAGCTTTGGCATTCCTGATTCAAAACCAGAGCATTTTCCTACCTTTGCATGCCCTACGCACTCTGGCTTTCACTTTTCTCCAGCCCCCAACTATATTTTCATTAACTGCCTATTGCTGCTGTTATAAACATCAAAGAGATGCCATCTCATCTTCCCTTAGTTACAGCTTCCACTGTTCACCATAATATTTGGATCAGTGGGCTTGATTCTGATTTCATTTATTGCCGTGTATATTGGGAGCGACTCCCCTGAAGTCTTTGTAACCTGTGTCAAAACACAACAAGCATCAGAATATATGGAACTTGAGGGCACACAGTACTTTGCAGCACTAAGTCGCCAAATGAAACTAAACCATTAAAAAAAAAAACCCAGCTTCAGATCACATGCTGCTTCTTTTCCACTCCTCCTTCTACCTTATATTTAAAGTCTAAATTGGAAACTTAATGTTTCTGTCCTATCTTGCTTAAGGACCACATGACCCTCCTGTACTTTGAACCCAGATAAACTTATTACTGAATGAAGTCATGTGTAAAATGCTTTCCAGTGGAGATTATTTTGAACCAGGCAATGCTAAGAAATTTCAATTGTCAGAGATTTCAGCAGTTTAAAAAAGAACCATTCTTGTACAAAGGGCATTACTTAGAGAAGGAACACTAGATACCCTTTTGTAAGCGTAAGTATATGCGTACTAAAGAAAGCAGACAACCCTTCGGCTAATTAACGAAGAAAAATCACTACCACACTTCTGGAACTCATTATATTAAGAGATAAACTTTTGCCTACTTCTATAAACTCTTAATCTTTAATGCAAAAAATGTCTTGATAAACCACGTGATCCTTATTTTAAGTAAATAAAACCAGTATCAGTCATTTCACTGAAAACTGGCAAATTTAAGATAGATTGACTATAAAGAGGTTCACAGATTCTAGAGAGATGCATGACTGCATCTAGTACCTGGAGAAGATGTGGAAGTGAGACCAGTAGGTATATTTCCCTCAAAAATAAGTGATCTATGGTGTGGCCAAATTTCCAACTTGAGTAGTTATATTATGACTACTGAAATTCCTCCTGTTGTTTTGACTAAATATAGTAATCCTCTTCACTTCCTTTCATAAAGGGTTGCATAGTGGTGTTGTGCACCATTAAATGGTAGCTACTTTCTGCCCCGGAGACGGCTGCATTTCAGGGATAGATAAAGGGACCCCTCTATATACAGAATAAATGTTTGTGTGATATGATTTAAAGGTTTTATTGGAATGACTTTTGGATGCCTAGAGTATATCATGCCTATCACTGTACTTTATGCAATGTAACCACATTGCATGCAACATGATTTTTAGAGACACTTGCAGACTTGTTTTCTAAAACCAAGACCCACTCTTTACACCACTGCAGCCCAAAAATCCTGTGTGCCTACTGTGGATAGAAAACTCCCCCCTTTCCCCACCACCAATACAAGATTAAATCCATAAGGAAACTGGATAAACAGAAGAGAGGGTGCTGCAGGAGCATTTTATTGGACACCGGGGCAGCCAGACAAAACAAAACAAAAGACTTCTGATGGCTCTAATTGTTCCCTAAGCCTGTGCATCGGTTAACTGTTCTGAATAAACAGAAACATAATAAAATATTTAGATTTCTACAGCATTATCTAAGGAACTCAGAGCACTTTACAGATATTAATGGGTCTCACGACTCCTCACCCCTGCAAGGTGCTGTGTATAAGTACTATAACCCTATTTTATAAAAGAGGAAACAAACACAGAACTATAGGGCCAATCCCTGGCATTTTAATTGGGCAAAAATCCAACTGGAATCAACATCGTTTTCCCTGAGTAAAGATGGCAAAATATTGCATTGAGGCTAATAAAATTGATCACGGACTGGGAGTTCCTCAAATTGAATGTCCAATTTGATACACACTGAATCTGATTTTCAGAAATCCTGGGAACCCACAACATCCATTAACTACCGCTAGGCTGTGTCTAGATTGTCAGTGTTCTTGTGGAAATCCAAGTGGCCAGGGTAGACAGCTGGCAAGTTTTTCCGCAAAATCATCTGCTTTTGCGGAAAAACTTGCCAGCTGTCTACCCTGGCCGCTTGGATTTCCACAAGAACACTGACAATCTCATGTAAGATCGTCAGTGTTCGTGCGGAAATACTGTGCTGCTCCCGTTCAGGCAAAAGCCCTCTTGCGCAAATCATTTGTGCAAGAGGGACAGTGTAAACAGCACAGTACTGTTTTCCGCAAAAAAGCCCCCATCGCGAAAATGGCGATCGGGGCTTTTTTGCGGAAAAGCACGTCTAGATTGGCCACGGACACTTTTCCGCAAAAAGTGCTTTTGTGGGAAAGCGTTCTGCCAATCTAGACGCGCTTTTCTGAAAATGCTTTTAACGGAAAAGTTTTCCGTTAAAAGCATTTCTGGAAAATCATGCCAGTCTAGACGTAGCCCTAGAGTTTTAAGGTGCTTGGTATATACCAAAAGAAGAATGAACAAGCCACAGTATCTCATCTCTGGTTCCCAGAATCAGAAGCCACTTCTGACATTTCCTCTATAAGCAATCTACCCCAGTGGCACACACAGGCTACGTCTAGATGGGGCCAAATGGTGGAAAAACTTCCAAAAAAAAAGCGGAAAAAACTATGCAAATGTAGAGTGCATTTTGTGTAGCTTTTTCCACAAAAACACCACAGTATAGACCTAGCCTCAGAGAGGCAATGCTGGGAATAGTTCCCCTATAAGCACAGTGTATTTTAACCTAGATCATTTGCTAATGTTTATAAAGCACTGTGAGAATGAGATGTGCTAGGTAAGTGCTTAGTTTTATTGACGACAGCTGTACACTTGACAAGGATTTCTTTTTGTGGAGAGAGCTCCATAAGGTCACTAGCTGCTTTATGCACCAGACCTGGTATTTAAGAAAGTTATATAGAGTTTGTACAGCTACACTTGCATCTAGCCTTTCCCCCACCCTTTTTTTTGACCATTAAAAAATCGGGGCACAGAAACTGACTTCCCCTCAGGACTTGCCAAGTGCTCAGTTTTGTTCCATTTTGCTTTTTCTTTCCACCCTTCCTCTTTTGACACACAATCCTCTAATATGAAAATAAAGTATGTGGCAAATGAGAAGCAAAGCTCTGCGGTGGTCACTGATTCCTTTGGATTCCGCTTCCCTGTCAGTTTTGTTCTAACCTGGCAGGGGATTTAAATTGATGAAAATGCTACAGCTTGAAGCACTACAGTGCAGAATCCTTGTCAATTTAAGCCCCTGCAGGCTCACAGGGACAGAGCTGGCAGGGAAGCAGAGGGCTAATGAACATATGCACTCAAGTCACATGCACACATGCCAATTAAAACCAGAGCCCTTGATGCATTTCTTTGGGGTTCCCAGCTCTTCAGTTAGAATACTGCAGCACTAATCTGGGAGGCTGGAAGATATGCTGTTGCTGTATCACACAGCTACATTGAAATAAAAATGCAAGTTTTAAGGGGAAAGATCAGAGTAAAGGTCTTTTTTGCAGCATCTTGTTAAATGTTGTATAATAGTTACAAGATATGTGTAGTTTTATCTTTTTTTTGGACTATAACAAATACTAATTCATCTATAGTATCCTGGGACCAACCTGGCTGCAGTAGCGCTGCATACACAGAATAAAGTTGACATGGCTACAACTCTGCAAACAACACAGAATAAAGTTCAAACCACCCTGATGGTGAGTATAAAATGCCGATCAGCACATGTGTGCGTTGCTGCCATCCTGTGGCCAATCTGGGTGCTCATTGAAGGCAACAGTAAAGCACACCTTTGTCCAAATGTTTCACCTTCTTTCCATGTGCTAGTATTGACAAACTGCAGGAGGTCTTGTGGACAGGTGAAGATAGGCCTCTCAACAGATGTTTCTCCAAACGGAAGATTTTTTTTCTTCCTCAGAATCACCCTTTTTCATTTTGAGTTCTATTTAAGCACCAATGTGCACATCAATGTAGAATGTAGACAGATACAGACAGTCCTTGTCCTGATTACGGTGTTCCAGACTGAACACAAAAGGACACTCTGAGTGAATACTGTTAAGATCACAAGGACGGTGTTCATGGGCTTCAAAAAGAGACCTTTTAGGAGAAGCGGATGAGGCCTGCTTCAGGAAGTTATTCCATGCACAGAAAAGAGCAAGGAATTTGGCACAAAGACAGGAGTGGGACATGGAAACAAAAGCAGTAGTGACAGCACAAGTCAACAGAGCAAAGAGGATTTGCAGGAACACAGTAAGATCCAAGATGCAGTGGAAGGAGGATAGTCAAGCGAGGCCTTGAAAGCAATAATAGGAAATTTAAACTTGAATTGGTGGGAAAAGGGGGAGCCCACTGGAGTTCCCCCTTTCCAGCTGATTAAGGAAAAAAAATTGCCAGAGCATCTTTTAAGCCAAATCTTGCTTTCCTTATGGAAAACTCCTATTAACTCCAATTTGGAGTTTTCTGAGAGTATGATTAGCATGATTTCGCCCACTGTGTACCAGAAATATTTATTAGAGGTCCAATGATCTTACACCTATGCAAGGACTTTAGCAAAGTCAAAATTGAAGCAGGGACTATTTTGTGTTATGTGTGTATACAATATCTAAAACGATGGTGCCCCTTTCAATTTCGCGCTACAGATAAATAATAACTTGGTATTGATGTTCCCTATGAAGTCACCACCGAACAAGTCAATATTTTGGTTTATTCTATCAAAAAAATCTTGTACTAAAATATCTGGAAAAAATTAAAGGAACTTAATAATGAAAGGGGAAAATGAAATGCTGAGAGGCAAAGGAAAGAAAGCTACACCCAACAGACAGTTTGAAACACAAATGAAAGAGAGAGAGAGAGAGAGAGAATGTGTGTGTGTGTGTGTGCGTGTGCATGCGCACCCTAGCATTTGCCACTGGCAAACAATAAAATGAGGTTGCCTTTAGAGTCTTCACCATGACTATATGTCAGCTGACGGTCAGGGCAGTGTGTGCGTGTGTGTTACACCCAAGTCTTCAACTGCTGAGACGCAAGGTCTCGTTGCAGTGGGCAGCCTAGGAGGCTGGAGGGCAACCCGAAAAGAGTCTAACGTCCGTGACTTTACTGCTAGGACCGGGGTCCCGTCGCAGAGGGCAGCCAACAGGCTGACAGATGCCCCGAGTTTATAGGAAGAGCTTATTACATCTCAGATTTCAGCTGGTAGGATACAGGATCCCTTCGCAGCGGGCAGTCTAGGGAAGACTGAGAGATGCCCCAACGGATCTGTCACCTGGGAGTGACACGATCCAAGTGCCCAAGTTCTTCCTATACCTGTCCCTTACAACCGGCTAAAGTTCTTTTAAATTGTGCTTGGTTCTGTTACAGCAACTGAAGGAGTCAGGTTAAAGCTTAATCAGTTACAGGTTTATTAAAGAAGCTTATAAATCATATGGTTACAATGGCTATTGCTCTCTTTCTTAACTGCTAGCAAATATAGTTCTTAAAAAATGGTTACACAGAAAATAAAGATAGAAAATAGAAATAATGTTACCAAGTGACAGATTAATCTTTAAAGAGCTCTAAGTCTATGTGTACACTTAAGACAAAGGACCACATCCAGGTACAATTTTTACCCCCTTCTGTGCCTTTTGACTCCAGCGTGTCAGGCCAGGGCCAGTCCCTCAATTCCTAGGAAAGACGAAAATACGAGGTGGGCATCCCCGTGGAACCTCGGGAGGTCAAACACCTAACCCGACCAGCAGGTAGATTGTAGATTGACACTCAAAGTGAGTGTGCTGCTGGACCCATCTTTATACCCATGGGGTCACGTATATCTCTTTCTTATCTGTGATGCCAAATGATGCTGGTCTGTCTTATGACACCAGTTCTTACAAGGGAGTTGTGAACTTAATTTACACTTGTAAGAGAGATAACTAAATTGGAAGTACTGGAGATTCTTTTCTCAGTGGGAGATTCCTCTCCCAGGGACAACTGTGTGTGATCATATCAACATGGGTGCCAGCCGGGGCAGTTCTCGCAGTCTCGAGGTCAGCTTATTGCCTTAATCGCTCTTTTCTCATATCTATGTTTTCAGCTTCTCAGGAACAGATAAGCCAGCATAGACTATGCTGATTTTATTGCTCCTTCTCTGCCCTGTATGCTTCAGGAACCTCAGAGAGACAAATAAGATGGATGTGGGGGGGGGGGGGGAGAGTTTGTCTGGCTACACTATAGCAGGGTTGCCACGCCTCAGCAAAGTTATACAACAAAACTACAAGTTGGTAGATAGGCGACAAGAACAAGATTTTTCCTACATTGAACAAATTATCTAACCTCTCCCCACCAAAGTTTACAAATTGATTAGACTAAAATTGGACTCAATAATTGGTCCCAGAAAAGACTATGAAGTGGACTACATACAAATTGACGACTATCCTGGTCTGGCGATGTACTGATGGTAATTATACATTTTAAACTATTCGATTTTGCATAGATGTAATCAGGTTGTATATGGAAAACCTAGTGATTCAATTTCTGAACAGTATGCAATGCTTTTATTACATACTTTGCACTTTTATGGGACGGGGGTAGTAGCAGGTAGAGACATTTTCTGTTATGTTTTGGGTTTTTTTTTAAACAAAGAAGGCAGGCCCACAAAATCAAGGACAATCTTGGATCTTATGCTTCCAACTTTACCTCTCTTAATTTGAGACTGCCATCCACAAAGCTTTCTAGTCTCTACTTGAGCAGCAGTATATTCAGAGGAGAATATGCATTATATTAGCAGTGTACATGTAAAGGAAATGGGAGGGATAAATTATGAGTTTCTTTTTTCTTCTTTCAGGATTGTTAATTACAGAAATATGAACCCAGAAAGGCAAACTTTTTTCCAGGAATATCTGACAAATCAAGGAACAGCAGTAAAGTCCTACTACTGGCAGACACAGAGCTGTGCTAAATGCCCCTATCATATACGGACAGGTGAAGAAGAAAGAGTTCCTTATGTGGAATTTCATATGGCCTTTGGATTCCCATATGGGCTACTGAGTCCTCAAAACAAACATATTCTATGAACTGAGGAGCTTCTCTGGGACATAGGGTTACCAGGTGTCCAGTATTCACCTGAACAGTCCAGTATTTTCTGATTTTTTCCCTGGCCAGGATGCAAAAATGCTGGGCACCTGGCAACCCTACAAACACTCAGCACCTGGCCTTCCCCCCCCCCCCCGACACCCCCTCTCCCCGGCTCCCAACACACCCAGCCCCCCCCCCCCCCCCCCCCCCCACCCCAGTCCCCATGCTTACCTGGTTCCACAAGGCTGCCTGCACAAAATGACTGCCGACCAAGGGGAAGCAATGCTTCCACTGGGTCTTAGTGCTCACCTCCTCCCCTGTTCCTATCCCTGCACTCACTCTTAAAGGGGACATGCTGTTTTAATGCCGTTTTATTTTATTTTATTTTTTGCTCAACTACTTTGGTCTCTAACCCTTTGGTCTCTAACCCTAACCCTTTTTTCCCCCCCTTCAACAGAATTTTTTCCTGGTGGTTTTTTTTTTTTTGGGGGGGGGGGGGAGAGAAGAGTGTTCAGAATTTTTGTTTCAACCATCTGGCAACCCTACTGGGACACTAGTCCAAAAGGGCCATGCAACCAACTGCCTTAAGTGTAACATCCATCCAGAGTCTATGTTGTTTGAGATGTGTGGTTATCTGCATGTAGTTACATACGATTATGACGGCATTGGGTATATAATTCTTTATTCAAACTATTCTCCTTGTAATGAGGCTGAGCACTGCTGCATAAGCAAGATCTACAACTTCTTGACAAAGTACCGAGACATTATCTTCTGTATTTATTTCTCTCAGCTTTATTACACTGAGGATGATTTCCCTGTGTCCATATGGAACTGTGAAGCTTTACGAAGCCTTGCCAGCTTATGGCCTTATGTGACTCTAAACCCATTATGTGGTAGGATCTGACATTCCCTCCTTTGCAATTTTGTGAGTGGTATGCCAGAAGCAACCCTTTACTATCCAGTTTTACCTGCAAGAGCGTTAGCTGATCATCAAAATTCACATACAATTAACAACATAACAGGAATGAAATCTTATTTCATGAAAGCATCTCCCCAGGCAACATATATGAAAATCAAAAAGATCAGTAGAATTTGCAGCAAATATTATTTTGCTCACCCACCTTCAGCAATGATGGATGGCAGATTGCCACCACTTATGACTGACTCACAGCCATTTGGTACCTTTTGCAAGCAAGTTTCTGCCCTTTGGGGGGCAATATTCAGATCCCAAACCTAACAATATTGTAAGGCATTTAAAAATGTCTAAGGGGTTATCTAATGATACCAGTCATTCACAAACCTTTTCCCATGGAAGACCGATTCAGATGGTAGAAATCACTGAACGACTTTTAAGTAGTAAGACTACAGATATCAAAGGGGGGAAAAGAAGTAAAGGCATCTCTTACGAAAGTTAATATACAAGCAGGGGGTCTAGATGGGTCAGAAAACTGATGTTGTGGATCTGGAAACTTTTACCTTTTGAATACTCATTTAAATCCAAACTAGGCCAGTAATGATGAAAATTCAGGACCCACTAATGACTTTTAGTGATGTACAAAAAATGGAATTGACGGGTCTCAATCCGATTTTCACCAGAGAGATATCCACATTATACAAGACACCAGCATAATTAATATCTTTATTAGAAGCATCAGCATATGGCAAAGATGAAATGGACAATATGGCCCAAACTCTACCTGGATCTGCAGAAATGATTCCTTCAGCTAAGAGTGGGCATAACCTGGGAAATACTATGCTCTCAGTACCGATCCTGTGAATAAAAAAGCCTTCACCCTCCAAGGCTGCTACCTCTCACCTCCCAGAAGTTCACACAGTATGATTTTTAAGTTATATTTAAAAATATAACAGAATTATATGAAACTTTTATATAAAGTTTGAAAAGGTAGTGCTGAAATTATATACAGTATGAAGCTTAAATTATTACAATACTGAAAGCACTATACAATTATTTGTTATTAATATTTAATGTTATAAAATACTGCAACTAAAGAAAAGTTGGTAACTCCACTTAGCTTCTCACTTTTCCATGCAACATAGCAACACAAATTCTGTATCCAAGAAATGCACACTATCCCCTCTGATGCTTGATACTGCAAGTTGCTGAGTACAGTAGACTTCCGATAATCCGGCACCCTTGGGACCCAGGTGGTGCCGGATTATCAGAAATGCCGGACTATCAGGAAGTACTCTGGCAGGGGCGGGTCTCGTCAGAGGGGAAGCGGGGGAGGGGGCGGGGGTGTGCCAAACCCTCCCTCCTGCTGCAGGGAGGCAGAGCCTGCGAGTGGTGGGAGAGGAGAGGCGGTGACAGGCAGGCAGCCGCATTCAGGACGTTCTGGTCAGTTACAGTCACTCCGGCTGGATCCACAGCCGACACGCAGTTAATGTAACTTTCCTCTCTACTGCCGGGAGGAGGGGGGGGCAGGGGAAGGTAGGGGTCGGTGGGAGAGGGACCCCTGCCCCCCCCCCATCCTCCCCCCTCCCAGCAGTAGAGAGGAAAGTTACATTAACAGCGTGTTGGCTGTGGATCCAGCCGGAGTGACTGTAACTGACCAGAACGTCCTGAATGCGGCTGCTTTGGCACACCCTCGCCCCCTCCTCCTCCCCCACCGACCCCTACCCCCCCCCTCCTCCCGGCAGTAGAGAGGAAAGTTACATTAACTGCGTGTCGGCTGTGGATCCTGCCGCAGTTAATCAATTACTCTAACAACTTGAAGCAACTGCCGGAGCACTTCCGGGTTGCAGTTGGTGCCGGACCATCAGGCATACCGGACCACTGGATGCCGGACCACCGGAGTTTTACTGTACTTTCACTTCAGTTGTACAATATACTTGAATGAAGTCAAGCATGTTCCGTAGTTTGGGAAGGGTTAGGGTCTCAGTATCAGAACTCCCTAAGGATGGTAAGATGCGGTTAATGGCTAATCAAGTAGTGGACAGAATTTTTATCAACTACTTGATTAGCTAATAAAGAAAGGCAGCTCGGCCCAGTTCCAGCTTGCACCAGATTTGGGACCTACCCCCTCTGTGGCTCTGCAGTTTAAATGTACTAAGAGCCAGGTGGGCAGGCAGCCCAGCTCAGTCCCGGTTTAAGCCAGGTCTGGAACCTACCCCCACTGCAGCTCTGCATTTTAGATGCAGGAAGAGCCGGGCTGCTTATCCGCTTGGCTCTTAGTACATTGAGGCTATGTCTAAACTGCATCCCTTTTTCGATAAAAAGGATGTAGTTTAGACATACCCTAAAATGGCAAAGCTGCAGCAGGAGTAGGTCCCAGACTTAGCGGGAGATGAGAATGAGCTTGGTTGCCTGCACGGCCAGAACAAAATAACCGGTAAACCTCGCTGTATGAGGAATAAGGGTTATTTCAGAAGAAGGGTTTTCTCCCGAAATAATCACGTCTACACAGCGTTTGTTATTTCAAAATAGGGTAATTCAAAATAGCGGCAGACTTCGATAATGCAAATGAAGCATGGGAAATTCAAATCCACGCTTCATTTGCAATTTCGCTCAGCTGCATTTGCATCCCTCTCTCAAAAGAGGGTGAAAGTGTAGACAGACCCTCAAAAAGGCAGCAAGGGGGAAGAAGCAAGTAGTCAACTAAATTAACCAATAAGCCTAGGCTTATCTGTTACTCAACTAGTCAACTACTTGCTTACATCCGTAGAACTCCTTGCTTCTATATCTTAACAACGTTAAGTGCTCCGGGGCCTACTTCAACTCCCACTGACATCACTTAATTGTATTTTTAAAACATGACAAAATACAGTTAAGGGAACATGTGATAAAATATTTTGAAAGATTTTTTTATATATTGGCATTGGAAAAAGTTCAGAAAAGGTAAGCCCCTTATCATTTTGGTTGCCAATGGCTGCCATATGAGGAGAGATTAAAAAGACTGGAAAAGAAAGACTAAGCTTAGAAAAGAGAAGACTAAATTGGGATATGATAAAGTTTTATAAAATCATGACCAGTGTGGAGAAAGTAGATAAGGAAAAATTATGCACTTGCTCCCATAATGCAAGAAAGGTCACTGAATTAAACTGACAGATTTAAAACAAACAAAAGGAAGTGTTTCTTCACATAATGCAGTCAACCTGTGGTACTCCTTGCTAGATGTTGTGAAGACCAGGAGTTTAACAGGGTTTAAAAAAGAACTAGATAAATTCATGGGGGATAAGTCTAGTTTTGGCTATTAGCCAGGGTGGACAGAAATAGTGCACTGAGCCTGTTTATCAGAAGCTGGGAATGAGTGACAGGGGAGAAATCACTTGATGATTACGTGTTCTGTTCATGCCCTCTGGGACACTTGGCATTGGCCACAGTCAGAAGACAGAATACTGAGACAGATGGACCTTGGGTCTGACTCAGTCTCACCGTTCTTATGTTATTAATATCGAGGGTTTTTTTTAAAATGTACTTTTCACTATTTCTATATTACTTCACTCTCTGTACTTCCTCAGCTTGCACTGTAAAAGTCCATTTCACTTTCTCCTTGTATAGTATTAACCTAATGCTTTTGCGTTTGGATTCCCAGTACCACGGGACAAAGTTTAATCTGCTAAAACAATGTATGTTTTGAGTATTATGCAAGTATCATGATTCGTATTAGATTCTGCAAAATACTTTTTGTAAACTCAAGATTTTTTACTCACATTTACTAATGTCTATTTTACATACAATACTAATATAATTTATACTTCAATTCAATCTGATCTTCATAGGCCTCAAAGATCATTTAAGATGTTTATAGCAATATAAAGAAGGGGATTACTATTTGCAGAAAAAAGCAGGAACCGGGAGTCCAGATGCTTGGGTTTTAGTCTCAGTTCTACCACTGATTCACCACGACCCACTCACTACCACCCACATTTCCAAAGGGGCCCCTTCTTGTGGGCACCTAATTTATTTATGAGCCTGGTCTGGGGCACGGTGGGTGAGATTGCCAGCGAGGCTGAGCGTGCCCGCACCGAAAGGAGACGAGTGACACTGAAACCTGCCCACCTGGAGAAACCGCGGCAACCAGAGACATGGGGCAGCGCTCAACGGGTGCCTCAGTTTCCCCATCTAGAAAACGGGTCTGCGAGCGCGAGGCCTGCTCCCGGGGGCTAGGCGGGGAGTCCGCAGGGGAAGCGCTCGGGCCGGGAGCCCCACTGACCGGCGCTGGGAGACAGACCTGGGGGGCGGGCGCTCGCCCCTGAGCACGGAGGGGGGCAGGGGGCTCCCGGCGCGTCCCCGCGCCTCACACCCACGTGTGGGGCAGCGACTCAGCCGAGCGCGGCGGGGCCGGTAGCGGCGCTTCACACCCCGCCCGCCACGACCCACCATACTGCGAGCGCCCGTTAGCGACGGGAGGCCGCTCCTATGGAAACGGGCCCCCTTCGGCCCAGGAGAGCACGTGACCACCCCCTGCCGACCAATCGCAACAACTCACCTGCTCCTCCCCGACCCTGCCTTCCTCCGCCCACTTGCCTGTTCTGCGTCTGCGCTCAAGGGCCCACCGGCTGCCGCAGAGGAAAAAGGAAGTCCGTGCAGAACGCATGCGCAGAGAAGAAGGGGTGCGGTTTTAAAGTGCGCGTGCGTTAAAAAAAAAAAAAGAGACGGCATTACGACGCGCATGCGCTCACCCACGAGTGTCAAGCGCGAGCGGCTAAACCGTAGGAAGAGAAAGTCGCTCAAGAGCGACTTTTTCCTAGTGCGCATGATCGGAAGTGAGAGGCGGAAGGAGCGCTGCGCATGCGCGCTGCTGCTTGCTGCGGGCAGCAGGGGGCGGGCACCGCCCTGCGGAGGGGAGCGGGCGGGAGGCGCCGGCAGGTTCCGGGGCGATGGCGAAGAACACGGTGTCGTCTGCGCGCTTCCGCCGGGTGGACGTGGACGAGTACGACGAGAACAAGTTCGTGGACGAGGAGGAGGGAGGCGACGGCCAGGCCGGGCCCGACGAGGGCGAGGTGGACTCCTGCCTGCGGCAATATCCTTCCGCGGGCGCCGGGGAAAGAGTCCCGGCCTGGACGGGGGAGGGGCGCCCAGCCCTGTCGCGAGCCCGGGGGACCCGAGGGCACAGGCGGGACGCGGGACGCTGCGCCCCCGGCCCTGAGCCTGCCGGGGCTCTGCGGCGTGGACAGGGGCGGCCTCCTCCGTGCCCCCGCCGCGTCCCGCAGCCCTGCCTCTTAGCTGCGCCCCCGGGAGCAGGCTGCGAGCGGGGCCGGCCCGCCCGGCCCCAGAGAGTGACGTGCAGGGCTGGGGGGCGCTGACAGCCCAGGGGTGCTCGGTCCTCACCCCCAGGCCCGTCTATGCAACTTGTTACAAACAGCCTTCAATTCCCCGGCCTGCCTGTGTCTAGGCCCTGGGGTGAGCGCCCTGCTGCCCAGAGAGACCGTTAGACCTGTATGTAAGTTCATATCCGCCAGCTCTTTGGTTCCCAGTTTTCATGGGCATGCATGCGCTGGAGGATGTGGTCCTGTCTGACCTCACGAGAGCAGGAGGGAGGGCCAGCGAAAGAGCCCTGCCCCCAAACCCCTCTTGCACTGCAGAGTTGGAGGAAGTGTGCTCTCTGTGAAGTTTTCCTTTTATGGGAATAATTGCACCTAGTCTGTGATAATCTAGTTGCTTTTTACTTCCACATATTAGTGCCTTTAGCTTCAGATGTGCCCTTTCTGGGTGAGGCTGCACTTGATAAGGTTAGCTTGTAAGTGGGTTTTATGGTTTCAAATTTGAGGTGAGGGGAAAAACCTGGAGGAAAAAAAAACAAAAGAGAAATGTTTGCTCAAAACCATGAGACCCTTTAAGAAAATTCAAATGGGAGCTGCTTAGTATCCTTTTCTGTACAATCTGCCGGAAGCCTGAATTAGCTGTGTTTCTAGAGCATGTTTTGTTCTAGTTCATGACAATAATGGAGGCAGTCTTGGGATCTCATTGTTCTATAACAGGGCTACTCAAGGCGCACGCCCCGTAGGCTGCATGCAGCCCGTTTGTTTGCGCTCAGCGTTGCGGGTCCTTTGAACAGGGCTTCCATTAGGAACATGCTCCACAACAGCAACTCCATATAATGGTCTGTTGTTGATATGTGTTAGTAGTTAAATTCCTGGACTCTCATTGTTCATTAAAAGTGCTGTCGTATGGGTGAAAATCTGCTGATATTAATAAAATGCAATATTCACCTGAACTGACTTAAATGGGACCTGCGTGTTATGTAGTCTTGCCTTAATCTTTGTATTCATGCCCGTCAGTGTGAAAGAAGCTATTTGCATATAAATTTGCATGTATATGCAACCACACTTAAGTTGCAGCCCTTAGCATGTGCTGTATGTATCATTGTGGCTCCTGGGGCTTCCAAAGTTGAGTACTCCCCTCTGATACCCAGGGCTCGACAAATAATACAATCTACTCGCCCATGGTGAGTAGACGGTAACCTGGAAGGCCCATGCACAGATCACCAGACAGCGCAGCTGGCAAGCAGGGCTCCCCGTAGTTCGGCGAGCCCTGGTGATACCCATTAGTTGTGTCACTTAATGCACTACTGGGAGGTTTCTAGATGATGCATTATAAGAATCTTAATAGAAAACTCTTCTGAATCATAACCAACTACAGTGTGATGAATTGACTGATAGATTGACCTTTCCTTTCCTGTTGATGTTCAATCTGAGGCCCTAACTGATGATATTTTTCCGATGTATGTACAAAGTATGTTCTCATTCACCAGCTTGTTTCAGCAATCACATCTTCTTCTTTTTGTGTGTGTGTGTGTGTGTGTCAAACAGCCATGTTATAACTTGTTGCATGATATTTTGCCAATCTGTGTGGAGTTTGAAGATAAAAGAGGTCAACTTAGAATTATTTATATTTGGATCTTTGTTGTGTGATTTGGTGCACTTTGATGCTGACAACTGTACCACCTTAGTATTGGTCCCATTGCTTTAAATGACTGGGTAATACTTGCTACATTGAACACTTCAGTAGGTGCAACAGTATGGAAAATATTCTCTCCACAAATCCATGCTTGATATTCCCAGTAAGAAACAGGTTACTTGTGAATCCCACTCTATTGTGACTATCTCTGCTGCTTTCTATGTCCTTGTTTCCCCATCTTTCCTTAACTCATGTTTACAGGAAACATGATGGCTGCATTGCAGGCAGCCCTAAAGAATCCTCCAATCAATACCAAGAACCAAGCAGTAAAGGTGAAGTAGTTAATAACTCACATTCATGTGCCATGCTGTAAATTCTTTCCTAATTCCCTAAGACTTCTACAGATTGCTCACTATTCCTCTCTGAGGTGATTAAGCTCTTCCTGTATACTCAGCCCAAGTACAGGGCATCCCTCATACACATCCATTCTGCACTAAAGTCATTTAAGCTTGTAGGAACAGAGGCATGATTAGTCCTTTCATTTCCCTGCTCTTCAGTTGTGCAAAAAAAAATGCACAAATGAAAGTCAGCTGGGGGAGAGGGGGAATTCCCTGCTTCAAGTTGTTTTGCTATAAATCCAAGGTTTTTTTGTAATGTATCTTGGACTTAGTGATACATGGCCTGTGAACTTACCAAAAAAATCACCTCAGACTAGTAAGCACTGACTGGCTGTGTCCAGTCCATAGTTCTAGCTAACAAGGAATTTTTAAGCTGGCTTCCCATGCGTACCAGCTCCCAGGGAGCCAACTTCCCCTCCATGCTCCCCCTCACCCCAGGCCTGGTGCTGCTTCCTCTCTGGCAGGGAGGAGGGAAGAGGGGTCCAGATGGCAGCCACCTCCCCCTGCATGTAACTGCTGAAGTGTTCAGAGGTTATACATTTACGTAAATAAACACATTTTAACTTCCTTAGTTATAATACAGTACACAGTGAGGGAAGAGAAAGATAATGCAGAGTAAAAACAGATCTCAGCTGAACAGAACTCAGTGCTCAGTAGAAATACTTCTCCTTTAAGATCTCTTTTGGTCCACAGAAGTGCTGTCCATCTAGACAATGTAAAAATAAGAGGTTGCTTAGTTGGTGAGAGGGAAGCCAATCAGACCTGTAATTTCCGACGACTTTTGAACTGTCCAGTCGAGAAAGTTCAGTACCACCCTTATGCTATGGGTGGAGTCCTGCAAACAAAAGCTAGTCTTAATAAGCAAAGATAGAAACCTAGAACAAACTTGTTACAAATGCAGTGACGAGAATGAGTCTCTTGTTTGAGACTAGCTTCCTTCACCTCAGTGGCGATGTGCTGCCCTTTAATTTATCTAAAACTTGATTTCAAATTAATTGCATATGTTAACTGTAAATTGAAATTTATTTAGAATTAAATGGCTATAGCAAAGTCCATGGAGGTCATACTGTCGTAGGGCAGAGGTGAATGTCTGTTGAACAGTATGCTTGACAACTTGGTATGTGTTCGAGCTGCCTTGGCTTTTTGAATTAAGAATATAAAAGCTTTACCTCCTGGGAGATCATTAACATTTGGCTGTCAGTCATGTTATTCCAAGTTATGACTTTTCCCCTTGTTTACAGGATCGTGCAGAAAGCATCGTCCTAAAAGTCCTCATCTCATTCAAAGCCAATGATATTGAAAAGGCAGTACAGTCTCTGGACAAGAATGGAGTTGATCTGCTAATGAAATACATCTACAAGGGGTTTGAGAGCCCCTCTGACAACAGCAGTGCTGTGTTATTGCAGTGGCATGAAAAGGTGTGTGAAGTCTGTTGCTTTTGGCTGGATAATTTGCATGGACAGAGACTCTGGCATCCAGGATTCTGTCTTGAGTCCAGTAGGAATCATCCTTCTTTCCCTTAAGTCTATTATTCATGTTACAACAGTTGGGGTGGAAAGGACATGGTACCCTAGAGAACCATGTGAAATTAATGCACACTTCCTATTATATATTGATTCACATAAACTCTAGAGATGAAGTTTTATTGTGTATTAGATACGAATGAAAATGATCCATTGTACATTTCCTAAAAGCTATACTGTCTCCGTACAAGAGCATACTAATCTAAAGGTTAAAACAGGGGACGTAGCTGGGAATAGAACCCAAGACTCCCAATACCCCCAGTGACTGACTTATGCAAATTATCTAATGCTTCGGTCCATTTCCCTATATAAAATGAATATAGTAATGCTTCCTGATTGAAGAAAGCTGATCTTTAGTATCTATAGAGCACACTGCAGTGTTCAGATGAAACTCACTGAAGTCCAGGTAGTAACTGTTTCCATCTGTGGTTATCATGGCTTGTATTAACTGTTACTTCTCTTTTTTTCTTTCCTCCTCCTCTCTCCCTCCAGGCTCTCGCTGCTGGAGGTGTAGGGTCCATTGTCCGTGTCTTGACTGCCAGAAAAACGGTTTAAGTCCAACAGCCAGTGACTGCTTGCTGTGGGTGTGCAAAATGCTGGTACAATGACCAAAACAACCAAATGCCACTGCTGCCCTGGGGGTAGGGTCTGTGTCTCAGCTTGCCTTCTTGCTTCCTCTTTCATATCTGACAAAATATACATATCTGATTTCCTGTTGTTGTTTGGGTAACAAGAGATGCCATTTTATTTCTAATAGGAGTATTTGGTGTACTCAAAAGATTTCAGTGACACATACAGAAGTCTTTGTTTAGGATGACTTGCATTCATGTATAATCATGGCAGATTTTGACCTGACTTTCCAAGCAGTTGCTGAGGGACTCAGGGCAGTGTCTTAATTCTTTGGCTAACCAGGCAGTGTTCATTGTAAGCTGTATGTTCGAGAAGATGGTGCAGCTATTAATGGAAACTGGGCCGTGCTTCTCCTGGTCAAACTCTGAACCCCACAGCAGCAAATATGGTAGAAGAGCAAGTTTTGGCTCAAAAATCAGAATATCCATCCAGTGAGTTGAATATTTTTTTCCTATGTCACATTTACGGTTTATCTTGGTTTACTTCGATCATTCAAGTCCCCAATGGGAGAGTTTATGCTGTAGAATTGTCTAAACTCTAAGGCATCACAACACAGTCATATGACGCATGTAAGGATGAAGTGAAGTTTTCCTGTTTTGGACCTGATATTTTGATGAGGAAAGGTAGAAGGGGCTGTATAGTTAAATCCCATTGTAACCTATTGGGGCTGAGGAGAAAGTGATTGTAGCTATCGCAATATAATAGCTGCCTTTTGGTAATCTGAGAAATGCAAACTGGGGCCTAATGTGTTCATTGCAAAGCTGCTTGATCCTTGTTCAGGTACATGGGATCCAGAAGAGTAATTTCTGATCCCAACAGGTACACATTCCATGTTATATTTCAGTACAAAGTGACTTGGATGAATCAAGTCAAGACCCCAAAACAACACAGGTGCTTTTTTAAATTTTCCGAAGGCCCAGTGCATCCCACCCCAGGGATAACCTTGAATGTGTATGACCAGGAGCAAAGCCAACCTGTGTCTTGCATTCACATTTTATACCAGTTCAGCTGTGTAAAACTGGTGAGGAACTTGTGAAAGTCTTTGCTGTTTTTTGATACCTGCTTTTTTTGTAAACTGATAAAAGATCAGATAATAAAATTGTCACTGAATATTTACCTAATGTTTCAAATTCCTTGGTATTTAGTGTTCTGAAAGCTTTATTCCTGAACTTGGGAACTCCACATTGGATTGAGGAAGGGGAAAAAAAAGCAGAAATAGTCACTCAACTTCTGCCCTTCATCTCTTTTTCCAGCCACAGTTGTTTCTGCAGCAGCACTTTGCACAAGTAAATAATTGTTACAGGAAGATTCAGGCCTATAGCAGTCTTGAATGTCCACATATCTTGATTTAGGTGGAACATCAACACTATTTAAAAATGTGATTGGCCTTTCCAATTTATGAACTTTTGGGGGCAGGGGGGAGGCTGACATGTCAGTAAGAACTATGAAGATCTTTTAAAACACACCAACTACTGAAAACTTTGTAGCTACTTCATGTCTAACTGGGTCTATTTGACTATTTCATCCTACCCTAACTCCTAAAGAAATGCTCCATCATTGACTAGTGGAGTACACTCCGTGCAACCTTGCACTGTCACTTTCAAGTAGGGATGTACTGTAGTTGTTCTGTGAATAGGACTTAGTTATTAGTCACTGACGTGGCCTCCTGACTGAGGAACAGAAAGACGCTCCCCACTGCCCAGGCTAGAATATTTGTGTGCTCAAGCCCTGCCGGAGGATGGCAGGGGCGGGGGAGGCTGGAGCGCCGGCACAGGCTCCTCAGTGCGGGGAGGGTAGCCCCAACCCTCAGGGGCCAGATCCAGGCAAGCTAGGGGCTGCATCCAGCCTCCAGGCCTTAGCTTCCCCATCCCTGTAGTAGTGATTTGCCCCACTCTATTAGTATTTGCTCTTAAACTCGGGTTGGCAAGAATTTTAAAAGGGAGGCCACTTCACAAATTTGTAAAGGGGCCTTGGGCTGCCCCCAGAAGGGGCAGGGCCTTAGAGGGGGTGGGACCAGGACACTTCCTTTGATTAACTGCCCATAGACCCTGATTGGTCTGGGGGAGCAGGGGTGCATGAAGTCTCTGCCCCCAACCTCCAGGCACGTAGAGAGAATTGCCAGCTGTTCAAAATAGCTGGTGGTTCACTCTAGGCACTGCATGCCCCTGGCAGAGCAGGAGCAGGAAACGAGGGATGGGTGGAGAACATAAGAACGGCCGTACTGGGTCAGACCAAAGGTCCATCTAGCCCAGTATCCTGTCTGCCAACAGTGGCCAGCACCAGGTGCCCCAGAGAGGGTGGACCGAAGACAATGATCAAGCGATTTGTCTCCTGCCATCCCTCTCCAGCCTCTGACAAACAGAGGCCAAGGACACCATTTTATCCCCTGGCTAATAGCCTTTTATGGACCTAACCTCCATGAATTTATCCAGCTTCTCTTTAAACTCTATTATAGTCCTAGCCTTCACAGCCTCCTCTGGCAAGGAGTTCCACAGGTTGACAACTCGCTGTGTGAAGAAGAACTTCCTTTTATTAGTTTTAAACCTGCTACCCATTAATTTCATTTGGTGTCCTCTAGTTCTTCTATTATGGGAACTAATAAATAACTTTTCTTTATCAGCCCTCTCCACACCACTCATGATTTTATAGACCTGTGTACTTTTATAGAGACTTTGTGTGCTTCCTCTTCCCCAGGTCTCGATTGGCCTGGGGGGTGAGGGAGTGGCAGGGTGGCCACAGGGTCACTTACCCTTGCCTTAAACAAAACCAAAATGTATTGACAAATTATAAAAAGAAAACCACAAACAGGGCTAGACGCAAAATACCTTTGGCTAGTTGAACGCTACAGAAGGCTTTGGTAGTCAAGGCCCAGTTCATATTACACAGCATTAAAGGTAAAAGCCAACTGGGCAAAATCAAGTTTCTCTCCCAGGCTAAAGTCTTTCATTTTCCCTGTTCAGTATTTCTCAAAAGGCATTAAGTGACTCCTCTCACAACTTATGGAGAACAGTTCTCTGCCCTATTTACTGTCCACAAAAACCACTCTCCTAGCAGAATGATCTATTGCATGTTTTATCTACAGCTTGCCCTAGCCCCAACCCTATCTGGACAATAGAAATTCCCACTTCCACTAAGTCATGCAGTGGTAGTCTCTTGCTCATTTTAATGGTATTAGATAAGTTATTTAAGAATGACTGGCAGTACATTTGATTCATAGACACCGATAAATCAGGTGCAGTTCTAGCTGTCTTTGAGGTACCAGTGAGGAGTTGGGTGCGGAAGCTCGTTACTGAAAGAACACTGCCCTTCTGAGGGCATGGTATTAAAGAGGAAAAAACTCAATATTGAAATTATTCTGCCTTTATTTGAATGGCTGAGAGAGAACAAGGGTGTAAGGCGTAACAAGGTCACCCGGGTCCTGACGTACAGAAGATGGCTACAACATGTCAGCTGTACTCTTGACTAATAAGAGGGTGCGGGTAAGAAATGACTGGTTCTAATGTGAAATCAGGCTAGGATAATTCACAGCATGTTGCTCTGTGAGGCTGTCAATGCTGCACTGTTTGAAAAAAGATACACAATTTGAGCTACGCAAATTCCATATCTTATTTTGAAATAGCTTATTTTGTAATTTGGCGCTGTTTACGCAGTGCCAAATTTTGAAATAACCCACTGTTTCGAAACATCCCTTACTCCTCATGGAGAGGTTTACAGGGACGTCGGAATAGCGAGCCGGAAATAATGAGCTTGCAGTTAAGATACAGGATAGCTATTTCGGGGTACTCTGAGATCCCAAAAGAGCATTGTAGTTTAGATGTAGCCTGAATGGCCCCAAACCAAGCTCTATTAATAGAGAAAAGATGGCATCATTTGTCTCCTTCCTATAATGTTCAGTTTTTCTTGCAGTGACTGTCTGGTAACGTGCACTACTTACCCTCTAAGGAACCAAGGCCTTTCACATTGCCTTATACACAGTTTTTTTTCTAATGGGATCTTCCTGTATTCCTACAACATATCCACCTTTTACAAAAGACAGACCTAGCCTAGCAAAGGGGGAAACTTGTATGCATATTCATAGGCTTTTAGGGTTGCCACGTTTTCAGCAAGGTAAATACAACTCAAACCCAGTTCCTTAAGGGAAAGTTCATTCTTCCTTCCCAAAGTGTCATTAAAATCATTCACCTGTACAAAGTTAATAGGCAGGCTCCTCTCTCCTAATATGTCATCCTCCTCACCTCCTGTTCCCTCTGACCCTTGCTCACGCTTGTGCTCTTCTGGCTAGTTACCCTCACTAGATGCTTTTTCTTCACTATCCCTCTACACCCTCTCTCACAAAAGTCCATCGTACCTGACTCAGCCATTCTTCCTTCTAGTCAATGTTATTGGTGCCTCCCTTTCCTCCATCCTAAATTCAGGCAAAGACCTGATGAAAGGGATGGATCTTTATACATAACATTGTGTAAACACCCAACTTGTCTCATGAGATTCACACGCACACATCTACTACAGCAGCACCTAGAGGAATATGGGAGATACTATCCTGGCAAGCAGCCACTGTGAAAAAGATTTAGTGGAGCCATTGTAGATAATCAGTTGACCATGAGTTCCAAGGGTGATGCTGTGGCTTAAAGAGCAAATGCCATCCTTGGGTACCTAAACAGGAATCTTGAGTAGAAGCAGAAAGGTGATTCCTCCTCTGTATTTGGCACTGGTCTGAATGCTGTGGCCAGTTCTGATGACCACAAGTGGTGAAGGTTGCTGGTAAATTGGAGTGAGTTCAGAGAAAAGCCCCAAGAATGATTAAAGGAACAGAAAACATGCTTTAGAGTGTAGACTCAAAGAGCTGCATCTATTTAGCTTAAAGAGAAGATTAAGAGGTGACTTGATTAGGCTGAGTATCTGCCTAGGGACCAACTATTTAGTAATGGGCTCTTCAGTCTAACAGAGAAAGGTCTAATACTATCCATTGGGTGGAATTTGAAGCTAGACACATTCAGGGTATGTCTACACTACAGAGTTTTGTCGGAAAAACGGCCATTTTTCTGACAAAACCTGAGTTACATCCACATTGCAATCGCATTCTTCCTAAAGTAAATCAAAAGAACAGAGGTTTTTCCGGCATTGGTAATCCTCTTTCAACAAGGAAGAACCCTTTTTCTGAAAGAGCTCTTTCGGAAAAAGGCATGTATGGATGGGGAAGAGGGAGTTCTTTCGAAAGAAGAAGAAAGGAAAAAGCACAGGTGCTCTGCTGGCCACTCCGTCTATAGTAATCACAACTTAAATGCGAGATAGCCTCCATTCAGTGTGGACACTATCTTTCGAAAAAGCAGATCGCTTTTTCGATGCGCTTTTGTGTGTGGACACTCTTTCAGAAGAAGTTTTTTCGGAAGATCTCTTCCAAAAAAAGTTTCTTCCGAAAGAAGCCTGCAGTCTAGACATAGCTTCAGTGTGGAAATAAGGTGTAAATTTATCACCGAGACTAATTAGCCATTGGAACAATTTACCAAGACTTGTGAATTCCCAGTAACTCACAATTTTAAAATCAAGATTGGAGTTTTTTCTAAAAGATTTGCACTCAGAATTATTTTGGGTACATTCTAAGGTTTGTGCTACACAGGAGGTCAGACGAAATGGTCACGCTTGTCATCCTGGCCTTGGAAGCCGTGCACACATCTTTAGAATCAACTTGATGCTAGGATATATTAGCTACCTCTAGATGGCACTAGAAGTAGCTGTCCTTTCTGCCTTAGACCATGTAGGTTCCATGGATTGGTTGCAAAGTGGGATGTAAATTACATGCATTCTATAAATATCTGTGTGTCTTCTGTGGTGATGTATTAAGAGAAGATGTGTATAGATGTGTGAGAGCGCGGGATAAACATTAGTTAGGGCTCCAAAGTTCTAGTCATCAGAAAAAGGGGGAATAATCTCAAATTTTAAAATAGATATTCCTGGTGTCCTGAAACAAATAAGAGAATCAGTTGATTCAGAGAAGAAAGAATCTGCTAGAATCCAACGGAGGAAATAAGGTTTTTTTTTTTTTTTTAGAAATTCTATAGTAATTTTTAACTTCAGCAACATGTTCTCACTACTAAATGACGGTTGAGGCTTTATTAAGACATAGTGTATACAATGATCACTTTGTGCACCACTGAAATTCAGCCACCTCTGAGATGAAAGGCAGCAGCTGTTAACAATGCAAAACAGCATTTTTTTATAGGAATACTCTTGTCTACTGAAATTACAGAGGGTATTTAGCTACATACAATATTATTAACCTTTTAACCTAAGAGAATGGGTTTTATCATTCTCTGCTCTTAAGCCTAAGGAATTAAAACAAATAGGATCTTTAAAAACTGAGTTGGCACTTCAGAAATAAAAATGTTGCTTTGAGGAAGATTCTTGGGTGTGTCTGAAGGGCTCTTTGTTTTCTGGGATCCACAGCTGAAATGTTTGCAGGCCTGAGCACAACTCAAATATCAGATATCAGAGGGGTAGCCATGTTAGTCTGGATCTGCAAAAGCGGCGAGGAGTCCTGTGGCACCTTATAGACTAACTGAAGTGTAGGAGCATAAGCTTTTGTGGGCAAAGACCCACTTCGTCAGATGACTACATGCATCTGACAAAGTGGGTCTTTGCCCACGAAAACTTATGCTCCTACACTTCAGTTAGTCAAATATCAGAGTTGAATTTGCTGCCTGATTTTCCCATCCCCCAGAATTCAGCCGTGTTCCCAAGGGTCTAGGCAGCAGCCCTTCCATCCATCTCCACAAAGGACCCGCCACAAGCCTTTCACAATGGAAATAAGAGAAGGGTGCTCCCTCAACACCCCGGACTTCAGGCAAGATGGTTTGTCATTCAAACCCCAAACAGTTCCACCCCCTGCTCATACAGTGTAACCAACTTGCCAGCTGCGTGTACAGGCCTCCCTCCCACAGGACACCATCAGTGTGAGAACAAGAGGCATCCCAGCACGTGTACTCTATAGCCCAGTGTTGGCACACAGGGTTGGTTAGAAGGCCCAATGACAAAAACGCCCCTGGATGGATGAAGTGGTGCTATTCTTTGCTCCCTTTGGCTCGGCCATCTCCTTTTACTACACATAGATATTAATGAGGATCACCTTACCTGAGCATGTCTGAATGGTTTTGGATGCAGTTGTTGGGAACAGATGGTCATAGCCCTGAATTGTCAGGTAAGCTGCAGATATCGACCAGCTCTTCCCAATACAGTGGCGAGGGTTTTTTCAGAGCGGAGATCGCAGCTGCTTCGCATGGTGCCACATCTGGGGAGGAGTAGCAGGAAGAAAAGGGCAACACGCACCAGATTAGTTGGGGCCTGACAGTAAACATGCAGATCAAACTGTTCTTAGTCGGACAAGCTGAACCTTTCGCCGTCTCTGCTGGGATCTCTTGCGGAGGCCAATTTACTAATACAGCACAGGGAGTGGATGGCCAGGACCTCTTCCTATGACCCACGTGCACCCTGGGAACAAATCAGAACCTGAGTTCTACGGTGTGGCCTGGCTCTTCATCTCGTCGATGGACCTGCAATCTGTAAAGGCCACACCAGGGGCGGGCACACTGCAGCCTGTATCTGGCCGCTGGGGACTTTTAATCTGGCCTGTGGGATTACCAGTCCAGGGGGGCAGTGGGGCTAAATCCGTAGTCCCATGCTGCTCCCAGAAGTGACCGGCTTGTCTCTGCAGCATCGTCCACAGCACCTCCTATTGGCCAGCCCCAGAAAACCACAGCCAATGGGAGCTGTTGGGGTAGTGCCTGCAAACAGCAGCAGTGCACAGAACTACCTGCCCTCTTCCCCTTCTCTCTACTTCCCAGGAGCCACTGCCACATAGGCTGGCCACTTCCAGGAGCCATGCGGAGGAAGGGAACCTGCCACCCTGGAGCTGCTCAAGGTAAGCAGTGCCGGGCTGGAGCCAGCAACCTCTCTTGCACCCCAACTCCCTGGCCCGGCCCTACATTCATGGACAGCCATAATATCTTCCTACCAGTTGTGGCCATCTGTTGACTCCTGGGCTGAAAGGTCAAGCAGGCAGTGTATTCACTTGAGCTTTGGAGGGGTTGAGCATTGGCCTGCTAAACCCAGGGTTGTGAGTTCAACCCTTGAGGGGTCACTTAGGGATCTGGGGTAAATCTCTCAGGGATGGTACATGGTCCTGCCATGAGGGCAGGGGACTGGACTCAATGACCTCTTAAGGTCCCTTCCAGTTTTATGAGATACGTATATCTCCATATATATATATATATATATATATATATATATATATATATTAACTGAAGGACACTTGGCGCATGCTGGAGCTACAAGCCATATTGCCCTGCAGTCTGCATTCTAAGCAAATTCGGTGTGATCTGGGGTCCCTGGCAAGTTGTTTAATGTGACCTTTGGGCATGCTGTGCACGCTTGCTTCCTGAGCTGTGGAATTGTTGGGCTTTATGCTTGCCCCATCATGCACCAGGAAATGCCTGACTGCTTACCAGTAGTATTAGAGCCTATTAAGGCTCCTTTTCCCCTCCAGCAAAGGCAGAGCTCTACTGCGTCAAGCCTGGTTGTGAGGGAAAGGGAGAGAACACATGCTCTATGGGTCGCAGAGGCCTTCCATCAAACCTGCTAATCAAAATGGAAGAGGATGGGAGTAATCCCTTTTTCAGCCAGTCAGGATATTAGTGGGGGCTGGAGGCCTGCAGGCTGTGTTATTAGATTGGCAGCACAAGCACGGAGGGAAATGAATTGAACAAGTGATTTAGTACTGGAAGAATTGCTCAGTGTTACTCAGGCCCTTGACTCAATTAATTTGGTGGTGTTTTTTTTTTTTCATTTAAATCATGGGTCTGGGGTAGAGCAAGGGATGAGGGTTCAGTCGGGGGCCAGCTTGGAGCCAGATAAGTACCTCTCCTTGGTCACTGACCTGCCAGCTAGAAAAGAGGTTCAAGTCTCCCAACTGGAAGACAGACAGGTAAGCGGACTCACTCTGAAATATAAAACTTGCTGTCCGTCCAACCCACCCCCGTCCTCTCCCTCCTTCCCCCGCTGGCCCGATGGGGTCATAGTTGTCCTAATCCCCATCTCTGGCCTTTTACTGCCACCCTTTTGTATTCTGCAGTATCACTCCCTCCTACCAAATCCCTGCCTGTCCATTCTATGAGAAACTATCAAATTCCAGGCACATCCCATTGTCCTAACACAACCAACCCCTTACGTCGCTTTAAGGTATGACAAGCGGAAGCTGCCTACCAAATTTGGTGGTCGTAGCTCTTACCGTTTAGGAGGAGTTCTTGGACGGACAGACGGACACACTCTTCTAAAATAAATAGTAAGATTCCTCTTGTGGTAGAACCTTGGAGTCCCAGCCATGGAGCAGAACTCCACCGTGGGAGGCTCTGTGCAGACACCGAACTAAAAGAAGGCCCCTTCACCAAAAAAAACCTTACAATCTAACAACATTTGGCAGGAAATGGCTAGTTTAGGGGATTTGGGGCTATGGAGCCTTTAACTCTAGCTCACTATATCAGTCCAGGTCAGTGGTTGTTACAGTTTACTGGCAGTTTGAGGATAAGTCTGACATAAGTTTGTGAGATTTCATCCCAGTTCTTAGTGGACGGGCGTCCAAACCAAAATCCTTCATCGTAGCGTGACCCCTTCTGGACAGAGCCTCCAAGGACTGGAGGGGTCATGGATACTGACCATGTTCCTCCAGTCCCCTCTATAAATATTCCCCTCAAAACAGGTTGAGATACACAACTGGTGGTCACAGCTAGTGGTCAGCTGCCACTGTCCCTGCTGTGCCTCTTCTCTGGATAAGCACAGGGCTTCCCATTTCAAGGCTGTGCACGTGGCACCTTTCATAAGCACTGAGTTCACTGTAACATGAACAAGATGCACACTTTGTATCAGGGACCCTGCACAGAGTAGTTGTCGATAACAAAGCCACGAACATTTTGGTTTTGGGAACTCGTCGTTGCACCCAGGTGGTGCAGATTAAACCGGCTGGCGTGTGCCTATCATGAACTTCTCTAACAGCAGTTACAGTGAGAAAGTGAGAGAGGCAGGAAGCAGTGAAGAGGCACAAAGGGCTGCTATTTATAACAGCTGGAGTGGGAGTAGATTCACTGGATGTAGGCAGGGAAGCAGGAGAGGCAGGCTGTGAGATGCACTTTATCAAAGCAATGGAGAAAACCTGAAAGGGGAGGAGGGAGGGAAAACAGCAAGAGGAGGAGGCAGGGTTGAAAAAACTGGAAGCCAATATAGTTTTGGTTTTTGAAAGTTGCTTTGGTGCCTTTTTACACCTCTCTTGAGAAATATCTTGTGTACCGCGAGCAGCTCAGATCATTTTTGACATCTGGGGCACACCTGTGGCACAGAGCCTGCCTGCTGCCTGATTCGCATGGCACCAGATGCCCTGCAGATTCTGGCAGGGGCACTTCCTACCCTGCCTCAATTGGCCTTGGTATGTTGCAGAAGTCCCTTATCTGCTTCCCAGCCCTCTTCTGCAATGGCAGAGCACAGACTGCTGAAAGCCACTTTACTATCACTTGGAACAGCCAATGAGAAACTTCTCTACCAACTGGTTCCTCATAAAAACATAAGAACGGCCAGACTGTCTCAGACCAAAGATCCAGCTAGCCCAGTGTCCTGTCTGCCGACAGTGGCCAATGCCAGGTGCCCCAGAGGAATGAACAGAACAGGGAATCATCAAGTGATCCCTCCACTGTCACCATTCCCAGCTCCTGACAATTAGAGGGTAGGGACACCTCTAATAGCCATTGATGGCCATACCCTCGGTGAACTTTTCTAGTTCTTTCTTGAACTCTGTTAAAATCCTGATCTTCACAATATCCTCTGGCAGGGAGTTCCACAGGTTGACTGTGCATTGTGTGAAGAAATACTTCCTTTTGTTTGTTTTAAATCTGCTCCCTGTTAATTTCTTTCAGTGACCCCTAGGTTTTGTGTTATGGAAGGAAGTACATAATTTTTCCTTATCTACTTTCTCTTAGAGATGTGAATGACTAGTCGACTATCTGATAAGCAAATTGACTAGTCACTTCCCCCCCTTTGCTGCCTCTATCAGAAAGAGGCAACAAAGGGTGAGGGATGAGGAATGGGTGCTTCAAAGTGGCAGTGCCGCGTTGAGCCCAGGGGTAGACCCTTGGCTCCATGCTGCGCTGCCGCTTTGAAATGCCGTGTGGAGCCTGATGCTGGGCTTGCTGCCGTGTTTCAAAGCGGCAGCGCCGCATAGAGCCCGGGGTACTCCCCAGCTGACCTTGAGGTCCATGTGGCACTGCTGCTTTGAAACGCTGCAGGGAGCACGGGGCCAGTGGAGGACAGCGTGAGTCTCCCGCTGGCCCCGTGCTCCCTGCAGCGCTTTTGCCTTTGAAGTGTAGCAACGGGCCTGGGGCGCCTGCAGAATCGGAGGCGCCCTTAATGACTAATCGAATAGTTGATGCAAATTGCATTGACTATTTGATTAGCCAATTAATCTAAATTTAACATCCCTACGTTTTCCACACCAATCATGATCTTATAGCCCTCTATCATATCCCCATTAGCTTCTTTTTTCTACGCTGAAAAGTCCAAATCTTTAATCTCTCCTCATAGGGCAGCTGTTCCAGACCCCTAATCATTTTTGTTTCTCTTTTGTGAACTTTTTCCAAAGCCGAGATATCTTTTTTCAGATGAGAGGCCCACACAGTAGTCAAGATGTGGGCATACCATGGATTTTTATAGAGGCAATAAGATATTCTCAGTCAAATAAAAATAAAAACACTCCATGCCTTTTACAATTATTTTTAAAATTCTGATGGCTTTTTCGACTGCTGTTTCACAGTCAGTGGGTGTTTTCAGAGAACTATCCACAATGATTCCAAGATCTCTCTCTTGAGTGGTAACAACTAATTCAGTCCCCATTATGTTGTATGTATATTTGGAATTCTACGTTCCAATGTGCATTACTTTGCATTTCTCGAGGTTAAAGTTCATCTGCCATTTTGTCAATGTTGCCACCTCGCTGTTTACCCCTTTTTCCAGATCCTTTATGAATGTGTTGAATAGGATTGGCCCCAATACAGATTAGCGATGTAAAATCCTGATTAATCAATTAACTGATTAAACTTTACGTTTAACTGGTTAACCGGGATCCTATTCCCTCCCCACCCTGTGCATGATGCTACTACTGCCACTCCCCTCTTGCGTGGAGAGAGGGGCATCAGGAGCCACCCACCCAATGTGGAGGGGGTCTCTTGGCTCCCTCACGCATGGGCAGCCAGCTTCTGCTGACCCTGGGCCAGCTACCCCAAGGGCTGGAACAGCCTGAGTACCCATTAACCCGTTACCTGTTCACATCCATAGTACAGACCCCTGTGGGACTAGGGTTGCCAGGTGTCCAGTTTTCGCCTGGACAGTCCAGTAATTGAGTCTTCTGTCTGGTTAAAAAAAACAAAAACAAAAATAGTTTCTGTTTTTCTGGGACAGAAGGCCGGAGGGGACATTCTTCCCCTGTTGTGTCTGGGGAGAGCAGGGAGTGCGGGAATTTAAAGGTGCAGTGTCCTTTTTTTTTTTTTTTTTTCTCTCAAAAAGTTTGGTTCCCCATTTGTTTTTTGTTGGTGGTGGTGTTTTCTCAACCAATTTTTTTCCCCGCCATGTTCAGGATTTTTTGTGAAAGGATCTGGCAACCCTGTGTGGGACACCACTAGTTACCTCGTCCATTCTGAAAACTGAAAAATTCCCCTAGCAGTTCGAAGGTGGAGGAGGGCCAAGAACTTACTGAGCGTCTTGAAGTACCTTGTATAGGGCAGGGGAGGACGCTCTGACATTTACTAGCAGGAAAAAGGGCTATGCTAGGAGCGCGGCTCTGACGATGGCAGGAGTCGGACATTGGGCTGGGCCCTGTGTGCTCAGACAGCCTGGGCTCCTGCTGTTGAGAACCGAGCATCACCACCCACGTTTTGCTTTGAAAACTCCAAAGCAACCCCAGGAGGCCGTGTCCCCCTGCCGGTGTTTGAACAGCTGGCTCCCTCGAGGCTTGCAGCCATATCAGCATGAGTCAGGAGTGGGGGTCAGAGGCTGCGCCTGCCCACAGCTGCTGCAAAGAGAGAGAGAGCCATTTCCTTCTGCAATCCCTCCTACAGAAGCAGAGCACCCAGTCTGAGGCTTAACCCGTGGCCCTCATGTTCAGCCAGGCCCAGCTACATCCCACTGTTACCAACCCCCTCCTTGAAGTGGGGAAATGGAGTTGTGGGGAATTTGCCCCACTTCATTGCAGAAGAAGCAATGCAAAGCAGAGGGAAACTGGGAAAGGCCTTCACCTGGGAGCTGTGATTCCTTGATACTAAGGGGCTGTGTCTAGACTGGCAAGTTTTTCCGCAAAAGCAGCTGCTTTTACGGAAAAACTTTCCAGCTGTCTACACTGGCCGCTTGAATTTCCGCAAGAACACTGACGATCTCATGTAAGAAATCAGTGCTTCTTGCGGAAATACTATGCTGCTCCCATTCGGGCAAAAGTCCTTTTGCACAAAAGGGCCAGTGTAGACAGCTCAGATTTGTTTTGAGCAAAAAAGCCCCGATTGCGAAAATGGCGATCGGGTTTTTTTTTTTTTTTTTTTTGCAGAAAAGCGTGTCTAGATTGGCATGGACGCTTTTCCACAAAAAGTGCTTTTGCGGAAAAGCATCCGTGCCAATCTAGACGCTCTTTTCCGCAAATGCTTTTAACGGAAAACTTTTCCGTTAAAAGTATTTGCAGAAAATCATGCCAGTCTAGACGTAGCCAGGGAGTGTCAATGATGGCTTTGGTGTACAGGTGTCGGGTCGACAGAGCAAACTTCCTGTGGCTGACAGAGCAGACTTCCTGTGGATGTGGGGCTGCCTTGGGAACACCATGTGTTGGCTTCCAGGCTGCCTGCACAGGCCTGCCAGCCTGTCCCCATGCTGAATCTCACTGCGAGGGGACGGAAAACCTGCCCCTTAGCTTCTAATTCCTTCTAACGGTTTATATGAGCTTGGTGCAATGCTGCCAGGCCCACCAGGAAGGGAAGATTTTGCCTGGAGTGGAAATGCCTTTTCCCTCTAAGCCACTTCACCAACCCTTTCGTGCAGCTTCTTACCCTCGCCCGTCACCGTGGTACCTGCCGATCGGACAGAGACCCGTTAACCAACGTGACTGGCATCAGCCAAGTGCAAAGTGGAACGTTTGCTGCCAGAATTGAAGCACGCGGGCCATGCGCTTGTCAGGCAGACATGAGGGTAATTACTGACATAAGCTACAGGTTCAAGAGATGGTCTTGTTAAAACATTCCTTTCAGCCCCAGCTGCTCATGTATCTCATTCAGCAGGGCTGCCTTGTTGCCTGTTCAGTAGCTTCATTCCGGGTTGCTAGATTCTCACTTGTCACCGTTACTTTAAAGCCATCTCCTGGGGTAGTGGAAGGAGACCCTCTAATAGACTCCAGCTTGATGTGCCTGGCTTCCTTAAAGCTATCAAATAAAACTGTGGAAGGCCTGGCCCTTTCTGACTCAGCCCCTCCTGATGCAGATCAATTGTGTTTCATGTCAGGTGCTGTGTATGTTTCAGGTGTGTCCCATCTGCCCTGACTAAAGGTTGAAGAGCCCATTGTTTCGTATGAGAACAAAATTATTAGCCCAGGTGTTCATGGAAAAATCCTCCCCTTCCCTCTCTGTCCCCCCACCCTCGCGCTTTGCGCTGATCGATTTTCTTCCCACCTGAGAGTGCACATTTCAGTAGCGCTGCATAACAACGATTCAGTGAGTTCGTTTGGCCGGGAGGAGTTAAGAGCCGTAAAACAGGGAGCTCCTTCGTGACCCTAGGGGGGTAGGTTTGGGAGTGAGGGCGGTACGGAGTTTGCCAAGTGCTTTGGCCCAAAGGGTTCATGCTAGATGTGGGATGTTAGTCATCACATCTTGGCAATGATAACGGCAGTGCCCAAATATGCAGCCATTGCTGTGCAGCCAACAGGCCTTGCCCCAGTCCCTCTGAGTCACCTGCTCCCAGGGTGCTTGCATTATTCTTGGCCCCTGCCATCATGCTCCTTGCATTGCTACAGCGGAGGAGCGTTTGTATTATAGGTTCAGGGTTCCCTGGGGGGAGATTTTAGCAGTATAGCCTGGCATTTGACAGGGTTTAGAAAGTGCAGAATATACATCTGGAACGACTCACTCGTATTCAGAACCACTGCACCTGTACCAGCCTGCCACGGAGGTGCGCTAGGAAGTGCCACGCCACTGAGTCCCTTTCTGAGTTCCCCCCACAACAAGGGTGGGCAATAATTTTTGACAGGGGGGCCACTCCAAGATTTTGGAAAGTGGTCGAGGGCTGCACTCTTCCATGATATTAATGGAGGAGGTGTGGGGTCTGGGATGGAGGTTAGATGCAGAAGGGAACTTGGGATAAGGTAGGGCGTTTGGGTGAAGGAGGTGGTTATGACCTGGGGCAATGGACTAGGGTGCAGAGGGTTGGACTGTGACCTAGGGCAGGGAATTGGGGTACAGCAGGGGATGCAGGGGCTTGAGATGAAGGGATTTGGGTTGTGAGCTAGGGTAGGAGGGGATTGTGATCTGGGGCAGGGGATTGAGGAGCCAGATCTGAGAGGGGATATGGGTGCAGGAATGGGGCAGAAGATTTGGTATGTGGAGTAGGAGGCAAGAGTGGGGGGGGGGCAAAGGGTAGGGTGAGGGGCTGGGGTGCCAGAGGCAGGGTCTGGCCAGGAGACTTACCAGCCAGTAGCCCAGCACTTTCCTGAATCAGCCTCCCCCATCCCCGCACAAGCTGCAGCCATGTGCGCTGTGAATAACTATGAGCCCCGGAGGTGAGGGGCATGGAGCTTTTTGTCTGCCTGTTATTGAAACAGACAGCTCCCATTGGCCAGTTTCTGGCCAAAAGCCAGCCAATGGGATTGTGCTGGGGGTAGGAGCAGCTCCAAAAGCCTTCCCCCTCCCCTCCGGGCTGACAGATTTTTAAAGTGAAACCTCCCTGCAGCCCCATTTCCGAGCAGTGTGCGGATGCGGCGAGGCAAGTGGGGAGCCTGTCTGGGGCTCCCCGCTATGTCCACAGGCCGGATCTGGTGGCTTGGCAGTCCAGATCCTGCCCACAGGCCATATTTTCTGCAGGTCTGCCCCACAATATACCAGCCAGCTCCTTCTGTTATTTCACGACCAGCTTCCCTCACACCCTTCACGTCCCCTACTAGCTCTCACTAGCCCCTTCCCCATTCCATTTCCTCCCCCAAAACCTCTTACAACCTTACTAATTACGGGTGCCTCCCTGATGGGCCCTGCACTCCCCAGCTGAATGAACAGGGCCCAGTCCCACTGAACTCCTATGCCCTGTGAGAGCCCATCAGCTTTGGCGGGTAGCCCTGGGTGAGCCTGCGCAGAATTCAGCCTGTGGCGGAAGGGGCAGAAGCACGACCTCTCCTCCCCAAATCAACCCAGACACGCTTTCGTTGCGGCTCACGGGCTGAGCTGAGATGGGTGCAGATTCTGAAGCAGGCCAATCCAGCCTGTCAGTCCTTAATACCCAGCCTTTGGACTTGGCACTGACCTTCAAAGGGTCCGTGGGGTGAAAGTCGGTGGCTGTACCAATGACGCAGCTGGGTGCACCTATCACTGCTCTCTCCACCCTGGAGGTATCCCAGGGATCCAGGCTGCACCATAGTGTCTGCTCTGGCCGCTTGCATCTGCCGGGCAATGGGAAAGGAGAGATTCCTCAGAAAGGCATCATGGCATGGACGTTGAATCTCCCCAGCATGCAGCAAAGTAGTTGCCACGTTTGCTTCAGGATGGATAAGCACCTGTCAGGAACAATCTGGTTATGTACGTCTGCCCTGAGGGCAGGGGACTGGACTAGACAGCCTCTTGCGTTCCCTTCCAGTCCTACACTGTCATTCATGTTAAAATTCGACACTCTCCAAAAAGGAATGAACAAACACTCGAACTATCTTACCCATTACCAAGATAGCTTCCCCAGTTATCACCTCTAATACCATTAACTCACAAACATCCCACTCTCCCCACCTCTAATATCAATTCACAGACACTTACCTTCCTTCCTCCCCCCCCCCCCCCGCATCCCCCTTCTGTTCTGAAATGTGATTTGTCCTTTTCATGTGTGTTCATTTTTTTAATTGTATCCTTTGGTATATATGGTTGTGACTATTTTCTTCCACTATTTGATCTGAGGAAGTGGGTCTGGCCCACGAAAGCTCATCACCTAATAAACCATCTTGTTAGTCTTTAAAGTGCTACATTGTCCTGCATTTTGCTTCTCCTACACTCCTGTGAGTCTACGATCATCCCTAGCAGATAAAACTCATGGCACACAAAGCGCTTAGCGGAAGGTTTCAGTGTCACTGCTCTGCATCCCTCCCCCCTTACCAGTCTGAAAGGTAAAACTACTCAGCTATTGTGTATTGCACTGTGTACACAGAAAACAGCTGCATTCTAGCCCCAGAAGTGGCTGCATTTCAGGAAGGCCACTGTAGCCTACGCTGTCTCACAGGGGTGCTGTGAAGCCTAGGCTACGTCTACACTGGCATGATTTTCTGAAAATGCTTTTAACCGAAAAGTTTTCCGTTAAAAGCATTTTCGGAAAAGCACGTATAGATTGGTAGGATGCTTTTCTGCAAAAGCACTTTTTGCGGAAAAGCGTCCGTGCCAATCTAGATGCGGTTTTCCGCAAAAAAGCCCCGATCGCCATTTTCGCGATCAGGGCTTTTTTGCAGAAAACAATACTATGCTGTCTACACTGGCCCTTTTGCGCAAAAGTCTTTCGGAAAAAGACTTTTGCCCGAACGGGAGCAACATAATATTTCCGGAAAAGCACTGATGATTTTACAGGAGATCGTCAGTGCTTTTACGGAAATTCAAGCGGCCAGTGTAGACAGCTGGCAAGTTTTTCCGCAAAATCATGTGATTTTGCGGAAAAACTTGCCAGTCTAGACACAGCCCCAGTGTTTGTAGTGGATTTTAGGAAGCAAGATGCTAGCAAATGGAAGTGCCAGGTTTTCTTGAAGTTTACCACCTCATAGAATGAAACAATTACATCAAATCAATTATGTCAAGCAGGTACCACGAGGAAGACACCCGCTCCAGCACTGAAAGTCGAGATGAATACCTACCTGCTGGGGTTGGTCGTTTGCTTAGTTTTTGTTTTAATAGAGGGAAAATGGATGCACTAGGCCAGGCATGGCCAACCCGCAGCTCGCGAGCTGCATGCAGCTCTTCCCCCCCGAAAGTGCTGCTCACGAAGCCGCCCCTGCACCTCTGAAAATGGTCCCCGGCTCCCTGTGCTCTCTGGATCAGGGGAGCCGTCCAGCATGGCCATTCAAAATGGCATCTTCAAGATGGCGGTGACCAGTGGGAGCCTTTAAATGCGTTTCTTAAGGGGGCAGTCCTTTTTTTTTCCCCCCCAACAACTTGGGGGGAGGGGTGTGGAGGGACTTTTTTTTTTTCTTTTCCTCAACTACTTTGCCCTGGCTCTTCGCGCTGTATCCACTGCTATTTTGGCTCTTTGTCCGGAATGGGTTGGCCACCCCTGCATGTACTGTACCTTTCAGATGCTCTCACCTTTCTGTCAGCTGATGTGGCATAAGAAAAGCTGCTGCTCTCATGGATAAAGCTCCTGGTCCTTTGGAACGAAAGGTCTTTGTCTCTCGTATTGATTTTATTTCTATTACCGTGGCAGCCAGCAGCGCCAGCTGAGCGCAGGGCCCCAGGCACTAGCAGAGCTAACCACCTACACAAACTGACGGGAGGGGAAGCTGGCAGACAGAAGTGAGGTGAAGCAACTTGACCAGCGTCACAGGGCCCAATAACAAGCTGCTTTGCATGGCGAGCCAGAAGATGGAAGGAACAGTCAGGAGGAAGTAAGAAGCAGCTTCGCTGCTGCTGAGCATTTAAATGTCTATTTTAAACACATTTTAAATGACTCCTGCACAAAAGGCGACCACGGGCCCCACAGAGAAGAGTTTCCACACTCACACGGAGTTTGTTTTCCCACCCCGTTCCTTCGATGCCTCTTCACCCGTGCAAAGGCGCTTTTCCGGAAGCAGGAGATCATAGTCCCCAAGCTGTGCCTGAGTAGATGCTGATGGTGCTGAGCTTGTTACCTAAGAGCCAGAGAGAGAGAGAGAGATTGAGATGCTCTGTATTGTATTTCTGATTACAAATGAGTCACCGTTTCTCAGGAATACAGATTCCCCCGCCACCCACGCAAAAGCAGAAATCAGACAAAAGAATTTCTGACAGGTTTATCCAGGGCTGCATGAGAGTTACTTAGGATGTAGCCACGGTGCTGGAGTTTTAACAACAGTTGCGTTCCCCGATCTCACACTATTTTAGGAAGGAAGGTGAATATAAATATCCCTATTTTAAACATGGGGAAACTCAGGCAGAAAGGGGCAGTCATTTGCCCAAGAATACAGGGCTCCAGTGCCAAGGAAAGTAAGTGGCAGATCTGGGAACAGAGCACAGGTTGCTGGACGCCCAGGTTAATATTCTCTGCACTGGTCTGTGCTGCCTCCTGTCAGGTCAATTTAGTGCTCGGAAAAAGGGTCAAATTCACAGCTTTTGAGGACCAAAATCCTCTGCAGGCTGGTTCTTATCTTGTGATGGAAACTGTAGGCCCAAACAGAGCTGGGCCCTGAGCCAGGAAGAATGCAAGGCACAGAAAAGAGAGGAAACGGTTCTTCTCACATAGAAAGGAGTTGCCGGAGGTTGAACAAAGCCCTCAAAAGATCCAGCCTGTGCTGCTCGTGACAGATAGGGTGGCCAGGTGCACGGTTTTGAACCGGACAGTCTGGTATTTGAGGGTTCTGTCCAGGAAACAAATTGAGAAAATACCGGACGTATAAACTGTCTGGTATTTTCTAATTCGGTACGTTTGATTATTATTAGGCGTATCAGTGTGTAGTTGAGAACTGCCTGGCTGTAGACACGTTCACGCTGCGTGAGTATGTCTACCAGCCAGGCAGTACGAAACTACACGAGGGGGGCACGGGGCCAGGACGGGAGGGAATCCCCGGGGCCAGACTTGCTTGTACTTCACCGGGACCATGCGCGGGATGGGCAGCGCCCTGGGATCTGCGTGCAACCGGATCAGTCCCGCTCCCTGCTGGCCAATTCTCTCCCCACACTTCCTCCCCGGCCAGCCCCACTCTCCCCACTCCCCTCCCAGCCAGCCCTGCTGGTCCGCCCCTCCTCTGATCTCCCCTGCTTCCCGCCGGCTGGTTCTCCCCCCAATCCTCCTGCTCTCCCCTGGCCAGCTCCACTCTCCCTGACCCCCTCCCGGCCAGCCCTACTTCCTCCCCTCTCCGGTCTCCCCCGGCCAGCCCCACTGCCCCCAACCCCGCCAGCCCTGCTTCCCGCTGGCTGGTTCTCCACCTCCTCCCAGCCAGCCTCACTCCCCTCCTGGCTGGTCCCCCTCCCCAATCTGAGATGAAGTGTGTCCGGTATTTTTTTTGGAAACCCCCTGGTAACCCTAGTGACAGAACAAGTGCACTTGAAGCACAGGCCAAAGAAGCGATGGAGTCATGATACTGTGAAAAACCAGCATTAAAGCAGGACAAGAGCAGGAGTTTTAGCATTTTCATTTCTGGGGAGAAGCTGTTGCAGGCTGAGTTCAGCCAAAGTGACAGGCCTGGTCCCACAATTGCTGCAAACACACCTTGGCATTTCAGCCCTGTTTTAAGTCACCTCAGCCTGCTAGATGGGTTGCACTTCCCCTCCCACACCTGGAGGGCAGTGAAGAGGATGCACCCAGCACCAGAGGGCGGCTAGGTGCTGCCTGGGGAAGCCGTGGGGACATTTCAGGCTGCCTTTCAAGGGGCCTTGGCATTGATGCTCCGATTCCTCCAGGCTGCATTGTCAGTGCGCTGTGACTCAGCCACGACTTCAGGGTCACACTCACTATGACAAGCACAACCCCCCAAGTCACAACCACCCTCTGACAGATGTGCATGACTTCAGCTGAAGATCCCTGCAAAGCAAAGTCGAAAGCAGTGGGGGCGGCCGTGGCGAGGGGGAGAGTGTGTGTGGGGGGGGGGGGCAGTTAGAGTGACACACCAAGAATACGTTTAGGAAATAATTCACCCTGGCCAGCATCTGCTCCACTTCCCCATCACAGCAGGGCTGAGTCAGTAACTACCAGTGGGGACACTTCCTGGTTGGTTTGCGACACTGCGGGCTCCGGGGGAAACACAGAAGTACAAGTAGGAGCGGTGCAGAGGGGCAGGGGCAGGCTGTAGAGAGCAAAGCAGGGCTGCAGCAAGGGGAGGCCCGTCCTGACCCCATTGCTGCACCATGGCTCTGGCGGAGACCATCCGACTGTGGAACGAGGGAGTGTGTGCGGCTGACCGGAAGGACTGGGCAGCCGCGCAGGGTGCTTTCACCACAGTGCAGAACCCCCCTTCCAAACTCTGCTTTAACATTGGCTGCATCCACCTGACCCTGGGGAATTTGACTGAGGCGGAGGAGGTAAGAACCCCCCCTCCCTACCCCCCCCCCCCCCCACCCCCACCCACACACACTCCTCCTGTCACAGGCCCCTTCCACAGGCTGGTCTGACTGGTGCACCACAAAGCCCAGACGGCAGCTACCGCGCCCCTGACACGCCGAGGGACTGAGGCGGGTGGCTGGCCCCTGGGACGACTTGCGGACAAGCAGGTGCAGCCCCTGGCTTGTGCTGTCGCCTGACGGGCAGCAGGGCCCTCGGCACGACCCCGAGGAGCTGGCTGGCAAACTGGCCAGACCGTGTGCAGCGCGGGCGGGGGGGTGCAGGAGAGGGGGCATTCAGTGCACATTCAGCTACTGCTGGCCTGAGAGTGCATGGGCCTGGTTCGGAAGAGAGGGAGCCGACAGTGCCTCCATTTGCCCAGTTCATGCCTTCCGCTCGGCTCAAATTCAGCTGACACATGGGACCCAGCAAGAGCCGGGCAGAAAATGGTTTTCTTTTGATTCAGAGCAGGGACTTGCTCCCAGATATCCAGGCCCCAGCGAGTGCCTTGGGCACCAGGCTATTGGCTGCCCTAGAGCAATGGGGGGTCGGGGAGAGAAATTCCAACGTGGGCCTAGGCGGCCTTTCCAGTTTCCCACTCAGCTCTAGTCTCCACTTGGGGCATCAGAAACACTGGTCAGGGGAAACCCGGCAGGCATGTAACGGAGGGGCAGGCAGGGTGTGTGGGGGGGTTCCCCTTGTCTCCCCTCTCTCCATGTTCCCCTTTCTTCTTCACGCTGCCCTCGTGGCTCCCCTCAGCACTGGGAGGGTCTCCCCTCAGCACGTTCCACTGCTCTGCATGGGCACAGGCTCCACCCTGACCTTCCCGTCAGTGTCCAGGTCTCCTCCTGCCTCTCTCGGCCAGTCTGCCTGTGCCAGGTCTGAACCACCTTCTGCTCTCTGCAGGCGTTTTCCAGGAGCATTCACTGCGACAAGCACTTGGCCGTGGCCTATTTCCAGCGGGGGACCGTGTATTACAGGAGAGAAAAGTGAGTGTTTGGCAATCTCCAGCTGGGGGGGAGGGGGGTCGTGCTGCTTCTAGACAGAGCCATTTCTGGTTCCCGGCTGGCTGAGAGCAGCCATTTGGCAAGGCCGGCCTGTTGTGCTGCCAAAGCTGAGTAACTAGAGCCAGGACTCACCTCCCAAGAGAAGCAGGTTCTCTTAGAGGCGGAGGCCTAGTGGGTGGCGAGTGGGGATGGGAACCTGGGGAATACCCCAGTGCCTTTAAAGACACCCCCAAAAACAAAGACGATGAGCTGGCTAAAGCCTGCAGGGCAGGGCCTGTCTGGCACATTGTACAGCCGCCTAGCGCAGCGACGATGCTGCTCACCCCGATTGTGGGTTTGGAAAGAGCCTGGATGGAGGGAAGAGGGGGACAGACTTCCAAGCTGGCAAGCAGGCTGGCAAACCGCCATGGACACAGTCACACCAAAAATATCTGACAGCTGAGTCCCTCGAGGCAGAGAACCACTCCAGCTGGCCCCAGGAGTCGGGTAATGGTAAACGGCCATCAGTACTCCACGGGCTGGCGGGGGTCGTCTCCCAGCAACTCAGGCTAGAGCCGGGCTCTGAGGGCGTGAAAGATGGCAGGCAGCCCAGAGCCGTGCCCGGAGAGTTTGCACCTTTCTTTGCTCTACAGCTACGAACTGGCTATTGAGGACTTCAAAGAGGCACTGGCCCAGCTGCGAGGGAACCAGCTGATAGACTACAAGATCCTGGGGCTGCAGTTCCGGCTGTTTGCTTGTGAGGTGAGGGCGTGCAGGGGCTGAGAGTCCCTGAGACAAGCAAGGGCAGCTGGGAAGCGCAGGAGGGGAGGGAATGGGGTTGGAAGCTAACCCAGCATCACTCAGCCAGTGGGTGCCACACACAAGGGGTCACCAGGGGACACAAAGCACAGTGGTAGTGAAAGCAGCAGAATCCCAGGACTCCAGGTACATACACCCATCCCCCATGGATGGTTGGCAGGTCAAAAAGGGGTTGAGAGAGCCCCTCGCGATAGCCAGTGAGGGCTGGCTGTGGGCACTCAGATCTGGGGAGAGAAGCGGAAGAGCTCTCTGCGGCCTGGTCTTTTCTCTCTCTCAGTCCGGGACGGGTCCCACCACCACCATGAGCCTCCCCCGAGACATCAGCCTCTGTACCCGGATTAGTAGGGGCCTACCAAAATCATGGCTGGGAAACATTCATCATGGGCCATGAAATCTGATCTCCCTCGTGAAATCTGGCTCTGTAGGGGGGACCCCAGAGCTGGGCGGTTGGAGAGCAGCAGCTGCTGATCAATAGCCACAGCCATCCAATCCACAGGACAGTTCGGGATGACCACCCCAGCCCCAAGCTTTGGCCCACAGTGGTTACCCCAACTGTCCTATGGATGGGATGGTCCCCCACATGGACACTAGCCTGAAGGTGGCCTAGGGCGAGCAGCAGGGGTCAAGCCCCCCCCCCCCCCACTCGCGGAAATGGGGCAATGCAGCCAACAGCCTGCTCTGCTCCATCTCCATCTTGCAGCCATGTGGGTCACTTCACCACGGCGGCAGGAAGCAGAGCCCCCCGCCTGCTCCCCCAGAAGCCCTGTGTCGCTTGAGGGAGCGGGCAGAGGCTGGGGGGCGCTGCTTCCTGCTCCACAGAAAAGCGGAGCAACCTGGCGGGGAGGTGGTGCTGGAGCAGAGCCGGCTGCTGGTTGCGTTGCTCCGTTTCCTTCGGCCCACACTGCTGTGGTGAGCGCTGGAGGCCCGACCCCTGCTGCTGCCCTGCACTAGGCGCCCTGCTTTGCCGTCTCTTGGGGGAGGGGGCTTTGGGACAAAAGGGGCGGAGCAGAGGTGGGAAGAGATGGGGCGGAGCAGGGGCGGTTCTTTGGGGAAGGGGTGGAGTGAGGGTGGGATGGTGTGGAACAGGGTTCGGAAGAGGTGGGGCAGGGGTGGCCCTTGGGTGGAGGGTGTTGCCACAGGCCCCGTGTCTGGGCCATGGAGGTAGGGATGAGGAGCCGTTGCCCAGCTCGGAAGGCAGCAGCACCGAAGTCGGAGTGGCAATACCATGACCCCTACAATAGCCTTGCGGCCCTTCCCCCTCCCCCGCTGACCCCGTTTGGGGTTGAGGTCCTCCATGGTTACAATACCAGGAAATTTCAGATTTAAACAACTGAAACGGAGACACTGATGCTATTTAAAATCCTATGACCGGGAAACTGACCGAAATTAGACCGTAAATTTGGTAGGGCCCTACTGATGATCATTGGCAATTAGGCGGCAGCAGGAAGACGCAGACCCTGAAGGAAAGGGGTCTTCTCTAGCCTGCCCTTGCGGGGCAGGTTCTGCCTCCCAGAATTGGAGACAGCCAAGAGATGGCTGCAGAGTCAGGGAGCGGGGGCTGATTTCTGAAGGCTGCTCTCTAGGCCCAGTAATTTTAGAGACGTAAAACTAGCCTCTTTATATCCAAATCCCCCTGCAAAGGGAGAAGAGTCGGCCCCGCCAGGGACAAGTCACGTGAGCCCCTGTAAAGCACACGATCAAATGTTAGGAAGGTTCCTAGCAGAGAGCAGAACTCTTAAATAGCAAAGCGAGTCCTCTCCTCCTTTCCCATCCCCCCTCAGTCACACATCATCTCCAGAGGGAGCTTTCGGGACCCGCCTGGGGCCAGAGGACAAGCTGACTGCTCAGCGGTGTCCTCAGGAAGCAGGTTTCGGATGCAGCAGCGAGGGCCCATCCCAGGGCTCTGGCGCAGGCCGGTGGGTTGCTGTAGGAGTGGCTCTGTGGAGATCCCCCATCCTCTGCTCCCTGTCCGCCTCGCAGGTGCTGTACAACATAGCCCTGCTCTATGCCAAGCTGGAGGACTGGAGAAAAGCCGAAGAGCACCTGACGCTGGCGATAAGCATGAAGACCGAGCCCCGGCACAGCAAGATTGACAGGGCGATGGAAGCCATCTTGGTAAAGAATATCATGAGGGGCTGCTCGGGGGGTTGTTCCTACCAGAGCTCACTGGGGAAAGGCAGGGAGCTGTAGGGACGAGAGACACTCGGATTTCCAGGAGGGTCTGGGGAGGGGCTGAGTCATGGGGTAGGGGGCAGTTGGATTGAATGGGGTTTGTGTGTGGGGGGGTAGTTGGAGTGAGTGGACAGGAGGGGACGGCGACGACCTGGTGTTGACACAGGCGATGGGCCGAGTTTACAGGCAGGGAGCTAACCGGAAAAGCAGGCCATGCTGGAGCAAGCCGCATGCTCCTGAAAGCACTGGGATTTGTGTGCGCCGCAGAAGCAGAAACTCTTTGAGCCAGTCGTGATCCCCCCCGGGAAGCTGTTCAGGCCCAATGAAAAGCAAGTGGCTCAGCTGGAGAAGAAGGATTACCTGGGAAAAGCTACGGTAGGGAATTCAGCCCGTCGGGAGGAATTAATGTGCTGTTCGGCTGTGGGGCAGAGGAGCCCACTCGCGGGCGTCTGGCCAGGGATCCCCCCTTTGCTCTTACTGCGGGGTCTTGGCAGCAGGGAGGAGAGCAGGGGGTCGAAGACAGTCTCTGCCCTGACCCGCTCAGCCACAGGAAGGGGGAGGGAAGTCAGTGGAAATCCAGTTTAAAATGTGGAAGCTGCGTGAGCAGAACAATGGAACAGGCTGGTGGGTGACCAGGTTTTCAGGCCCCCTTCAGCGCGTGGGAGCCAAACAGCAGCACTGAGCTAGCGTGCGGGATCTGGGAAGGGAATGGCCAACTCCCTCGCCACTATCTGAGCCAGAAAATAAAACAGCCGCCATGGAGGGGCAAAGCCCATCCGCCAACCCCCGGCCTGCCAGCAACACACACAAGCGCATCTGATTTCGAAGGCCGGGATCGTCAAGAGAGCCCAAAGGGAGTTAAAGTACCCAAGTCCCACTGAAAGGAACTGGGATCCTCACTCTCCCCAGCTGCTTTGAGAAGCTTAGGCTAAAAATATAGCTGAGATTCCAGGCATCAGTGTCCCTTTGAGTGGTCCTGAGAGCTCTCCCCCAGGAGAGGCCCACAGGGCAGGTGAAAATGTTTAGGCTGAAGACCTGCTGCCCTGGACCAGGGGCCGGGGGTTTGAACCACTAGGAACAGTGGCCCCTCCTGGTGGTGGACTCAGGAGTACATGGGAGCCAGAGCAATCGGCCGGGATTTTCCAAAGCCAGAGGCAAGGCCGGGGGAGGGTAGATTACGGCGAGCTGGAAGCCAAAGCGTGGGCGTGAGGGACCCCGAGGGGGAGCGGGAGCTGAGGAGAGCCAGGAAGAACCAAGTCCCGGCCGTCACGGCCTTCCCCTCTTTGCAGGTGGTGGCGTCGGTGGTCGACAAGGACAGCTTTTCCGGGTTTGCTGCGCTGCAGCCGCAGGTGAGGCCGCGTGGGCTGGGCATGTCGTCACCCGCGTAGCGCAAGACAGCGAGCGCTGCCACGGGGAGAACATGGGCGCGGGTCTGCAGTGCAATCCCGGATGCCACCGCAGCTCCACCGCACCGCGTTAGCTCGAGCGGCAGGGCTGGGAAGGTGCAGGAGCCCGGGTCGCAGCCTGGCTGAGCTGCTCCCGGGACTGCGTTCCCATCGTCATGCGACTAGCTCGAGCAGCATGTCCTCCCGTGCGGCAGGCTCACCTGATTGGTGCAGCCACACGCCAGGAAGATCCAGGCCTCCCCTGGATGTCTTCCGTCAGTCTGAATCACCTCGTCTACAACTGCTGGGAGACAGGAAACCACCCAAGAAGGGTGATGGGACTTGGAGCGCCTGGCGGGGTTCGTTCTGCAGAGAGCAGGGTTCCTCAGGGTTGTTTTTGTTTTTTTACAGACGAGTAGCCCTCCGCCCAGGCCAAAGACCCCAGAAATCCTCAGGTGCGTTTAAGTCTAGGGGTCACCAATCTGGGGCTGGTGGGTTTCACCGCGACGTCATGGACTCGGGCCCGGACTTGCCGCTGAACGGCCAGGCGGGTTCCGCTTCCTGCCTGCTCTGCCATGGGCTGTCGGAGCGTGCGACGAAGGCACGAGAAAACGGCAGGGATAACAGTAATGCACGGAGCCAGCCTGGCGTTGCCGCGAGCAGGCTACGGCTACAGTCGTGCAGCTGCGTGAATTGATCCGTCTTGCACCATCACCCCCCAAGAACAGAGACACCGAGGCAACAGGGACCTGGAATGACAGGGCGAGAGCGGCGTTTGTGCTGCGAAGGGCTCTAGGGCACGGACAGGGAAGGAGACAGCTGCTCCTGGGCTGGAGGAGAGGGGAGAGGACCACCGGGGGCAGCTGGCGAAGGCTGTAGCAGCAGGGGTGAGGAGGAGGAGAATGTGCAATTAGGGGCAGCAGTAGAGCGCGGCCGGGGTGGGGCAAGGGAGGGCTGGTGAGCTGTGCTAGGCACGGCAGAGCGATTAGTTCTACCTATTCCAATGGAATAACCAGCTGCAACTGGGAGGGGCGGGGGGGGGGAGGGTAAATCTCCCTTGTGGAGCCAGTGTCTTCCTAGGCCACAGAATGAAGCCCTAGTGCCGCCGGGTGCTACTAGAGCCCCTCTGTCGATTGACACCCCCGCAAGGGTGAAAGCCGGCAGGAGAGAAGTGGGGTTCTCATCCCAGCTCCGCCACTGACTGCTCCTGCTCACCTTGAAGTCAACTCTCCGCCTCCTCGTAGCCCACTGTGAAAGGGGGATGATGCTTCCCAAATTCCTGGGGGCGCGGGAGACCCCCGTGTAAGCCAGGTGCTGCCCTGGGCCCATGGGGCCTGCCCCAGGCTCACAGGCCGGCCCCGAGACACGCGCCCTCGTGCTGCGCGGGTTGCCGGATTTCTTCCTGTTCAGGGGCTGGTGGGGTTCACCGCGACGTCATCCCTCGCAGGAGTCGGTGACGGACTCACACCTGTAAGGCCAGACAGGTTCCGCTTCCTGCCTGCTCAGCTCCCGGGAGGCTGTCTGCGGGAGCGATGCAAGGAGGGAGATGGCGGGTAATGGGTGGCATCAGGCAGTAGCCCCATTGCAACAGCACAAAGGTCTTGTTCCGTTTGCCTGACCTAGCAACTTCCACCCTAGCCCAGGGGCCTTGGTTCTGCCTTCCGAGGGGCTCAGCCTATATCCCCCGGCGTGCCATGGACACCCACTTGCTCTTTATCGCGCTCCCCCAGGCCTCACCATGCTACCCCAGCCCTGCGTTCCCCCAGAGCCCTGCTCTCCTAACCCGAGCTGTGCCCTGCCGGCCGGCTGTGTACAAGCACGGGAAGCTGACCGCCTCAGGGTCCAGAATTACTCTTCCCTGGCCCTTCCCCAGCTCAGCCTCCCTCCTCTCTCCTTAGCCGCAACCCTTGTATTCCCACCTCAGCAAACCCCTCAGGTGAAAGGCCCCATAAAGCCGCCAAACGTAAGAGGCTGAAGAAATGACGAGGGGCTTAGCAGGGGAACGGGAGCCTGGCTGTACTCAGAGAAAGGGCTTGTGTGTGTGTATGTGGGGGGGGGGGGTCCCTATTTATTCTCTCACTCTTGACACCAGTTCCTAGATCAAATGCTCCAGTTCACTACTGGCCTCCCAGTTCCCAGGGTCCAGCATTCCTGCTGCCTCTCACCTCAGCACCTGACCAGACGGGGCCGTCAGCTCTTCCTTCATGTAGGGGAGGCTGGGTGGGAGCCAGAAGTGCTGGGCTCTCTCCCAGCCCTGCCACTGACCTTGAGCAAGTCACTTTGCCTTAGTTTCCCCAGCTGTAAAATGGAGCCATTAGGTAAAGATACTCACCCCTTGCCGGCTTTGTGACGTGCCTGGAGGCGTATGAATGAAGCATGCTGTGTACCTATGGGGATGGTGCACCCCCAATGCGATGAGAAGGGGGGCACTGGGCTAAACTCCAGCCCTCCGTGGTCTCGCTGCAGCAGGAGCAGGGTGAAGGGAGCAGACTGGGGCGTAAGGCGACGTTCTTCTGCCACCGCGACTGGGACAGCCTCAGCCCTGCGGGAGGGGAGGAGCAGCCCAGGAGAACAAGAGATCTGAGCCAGCTAAGGCAGGCAGCAGCACTCACTCTGCCGCTACCTCCCCTTGCAGGGCCCTGGAAGGGGACCCCCACCGCGTGCTCTACGAGTTCACGCCTGAGACCAAAGAGGAGCTGCAGGTCCTGCCGGGAAACATCGTCTTCGTGCTGAAGAAGGGGAAGGACAACTGGGCCACCGTGATATTCAACGGGAAGGTACTCGCAGCCCCTTCCACACCCGGCTTTGCCAGGCCTGAGCTGGCGCTCCTCTGGGCCTGCTCCGGCTCCATCGAAGGCAACGCCAGAGCCCCTGGGGCAGGGCCAAGCCCCACTGCCTGGGTGGGTTTGCTGGGGTCCTTGTCGATGCTTTTCTCCTGTTGCCGGACCCACGTGCTTTGGGGGTCTCCCTGCACCTTGGTGCCCGGGCTGCAAAGTGATGCAAGCCCAGCCATGCTTCTGGGCTGGGTAGGGTCTTTTCCTACTCTGGGTTCCTTCCCAGCATCCTCCAATTCCCACTAGCCGGCATCTGAGTGCAGCCTGCCTCCCTCGTCCACCCCACCCACAGCATTTCCACCCAGGTCCTCCCGCTTGTGCCTTTCCTCTCACTGCCTGCTCCCTCGCCTGCATGGCTACAGCCACACTGGGCCCTCGACCAGCCCCTCGCACACCACCCCCAGGAGGGCCGGTTCGCCTGACGGGGCATTGCCATGGTAACACAGCCAGTGAGGGGTAAAGGCAGGAAGGGGATGCCGGGCTCTTGGCTCCCAGGCCTGTCTGTATCCCCCTCCTGCACTCTCTCCTCACCCCAAGGCCATCCAGACCCCGCCTTGCCCTTTCTCCAGGGACTGCTCCGGTGCCGGGTGCTCCTCGCACCCCCCAACCCAAAGTGTGAGAGTCCGGAGGCTCATCTCGGACTCGAAAGCCAAGTCTCAGGCACCAGCTGAGCGAGGCCGCCAAGAGCAGGCTGGTCAGATGACAGGCTGCCGGGTCTTAGACCCTCCTCCTGGTACAGTAGCTTCAGCCCGGGGCTACTCGGATGCTCCTCTGAACTGCGAGAGGCCACAAGGGTTTCAGGAAACAAACCTCCACTCTGCCAGGCACCAGGTGCAGGGGAGACCCTCCCCTCCCAACCCGACTGATGGGCCTGGCCGAGTTGCTCCTGCCCAGCCTGTGATTTGCCCAGGTGTTAACGGGGCTCCTCCTAACCGCTCGCCTTTGTCTTTGGGCCTCCCCTCTGCGCAGAAAGGGATCGTGCCCTGCAACTACTTGGAGGCCATGGAGCTTCAGAACCAGACGCTGGCCCGGGTAAGGCAGCGGGGGGGGGGGGGGGGGGTCTCACACCAGGGCTGCTGGGAGTGGGGCAGACAAGTGTTTCCTCATCCCCTCCCCCCCCAACCACTCTCCGTCCGAGAGATGTAGCGGCTACTGCAAGGCATTTCCCACCCTGCTCAGACTGCCCCCTGCAGGGCACCGCCCAGCAGTGCAGCGCTACCACGCATGGCGTGGAGCTAAGCGAGGGCTACCCATGCCGTGGCCAGTGAGCCCCACCCGCCCAGGATCCCAAATCAGCCGCTCTGCCCGGTGCGCTGAAAGGGAATTGCACAGGCAGGGCGGCAGGGCCCCAGCTCTTCAGTGCTGCCCCCTGCTGATAACACTAACTGCAATCACACCCCACACAGGAGGAACCCCCTCCAGAGTCGGACATCCCCGCCCCACCCACTTCCACTGCTCCGGAAAAACCCAGGCCTCCGGCATCAGGTCAGTGGCTGTCTCGCTCGGGGATTGCGGAGACGGGAGCACCTGGTGGAAAAAGGCCTTCGGCATTAGTATCCCCCCCCAGCTGTTGTGCCCCCTCGCTCCTGCAGCCCCCAGCCGCCCCCACACAACTGTTTATACCGGGGGAATTTATCCCCAGCCAGCTGTAGCTCTTGCTTGTTTCCTGGGCGCTACTGGAGCAGTAGAGGGAGGCTGGAGCAAGGGACATGATCTTCATCATAGCACTGGCAATGGAATCAAACAGTCAAATGGCTCCGTGGCACGTTGGGGCCTGTGTGCTCCTAAATCCCATGGGCACTTGAGACCACCCCATCCTTAGTTCTGTCGTTAATCCCATTCTTACGTCCAGCATCACTGGAATTTTCCCCTGCTCGCGCTCTAGTAGCACAACCCTCGGGGATTAGAAAGCTTATCGTGTGCAGGACACACAACACCTGAGCTTACCTCTAAGCGAAGGAGCTTACCGCTGCTCGCAGGAGCCTGCCTGTGGGCAGCCAGCCCCTGGTGAAGCCTTGACAATGCAGTCACAAAGCCCACCAGTTTAACTTTGTCAGACCCTGTGCGGGAAGAGTTCTCTGTGGTCCATGGAGAAGGAAACAAACGCACAGAGAGAGCAGGTCCAAAGATGCCAAGGCCCTGAGCGATGGGGACTTTGCAGTGACTTGCCTGAGGTCACGCCACAAGGCAGGGGAGCAGAAGCCAGGGGGTGTGGCTCTGTGACAGCTCCCAGACCATCCATTAACAGAGACCACAGACCCCAAGCCCTGAACACAGAATGTCACTAGTTTGACAGGCAGGTTTTTACACCCCGATCGCCAGGTTATCGGTCTACACAGACACGCGCCCCATGGGGAGTCTAACTTCCCCGCCGCTCCAAAACCCCAGCCCTCTGCCTCTGGGGCGGACTTGGCTCGCATTAGGGCTGGAACTTGGAGTCTCGTCAGCCCCCTCAGTCTCTAGGAGAGACCATTAAAAACAGAACCATGAGCAGGTCTGACATTTCATCCAGTGTTACAAATACACCGGGGGCCAAGCTCCTCTTCGGGGTGCACCAACCAGCGGTTACACAGCTCACTCAGCCACATCTTGCTCATTATTTTAAGTCGCCCCTTCATGTGGGCTTCCGTTGTTTTAAAAATTAAGCCTCTGTGCCCTCCGGTTGCAAAAATAACCTTTGCCGTGGCAAAGCCGTCTGCCTGAGTCAGAGAAATTAGGCTGCTTCCGTTCCTCTCAGTGGGGAATTAACACTGAAACACTTCAGTCGCGTCACTCCTTTTAGCAGCAACCAACTAATGTCATTGTTTAACGTACTGAGGGATGAGTGGTGAAAGGGCGGCCGTGAATCCCAGGATACATTTGCGTGCAGGGTGACAGTAGTTACCTGGTTGGTGTCATTCAGCTACTTTTCCCTTCGCTCTCCCATTCAGTTCCTGGGCCTGGTACTTCTGAAAAACAGCAGCAAGATGTTCCAAAGGTAATGGGTGTGTCTGTGTGCTTGTGGGTTTGAGGAGAGGAACCACTGCATGGTGAATACAGCCCTGCCGATCGGACACAAGCATGTACCGTGTCTGATGTTTGCACTCATTCAAGTGCCACAACCACCTTTTTGAGCTTGTCACCGACTAGACCAATAGTCCCCTATAGGAGCTATAGGCAGGCTACAGGGAGCTGGCCAGCAGGAACTGGGTCTGTTAGTGCCTCTGAGCTCGCTCTTTGACTCTGTGCAGTGCTGGTAAGTTCATGATTGGGGCAGCCTTTTGGGAGAGATCCTTTATCCCCGCCCCGCCAGAGCAACACACATGTATCTGCACGAGCAAGCCCTGAGCGACCAGTGGGAGTTGCTGTCAGAGTGACCGAGTGGCTTGGCTTCCCTCCCAATTGCCAGAGCATTAGCCAATTGGCCTTTGTTGTGATGGTGAATTTTGGGACTTTCCTACTGCGAAAGCGACTCCAAGCTCCAGCTGGCAGATTACTGGAGTCCGACTGGACCCAGCGGCTTAGTGACGAACATTTCATTTCTCATGCCAGTCCCCTGACGTAGGCAGGCCTCAGTGCTCCTCTTTTAACGAGTCCTAACTAGCCGGATTTCCGTGGAAAAGTCTTTGCAGCGTTCAGTTCCACTTTCCCCTTGCAGGACGCGGGCTCAGGCTCCCCGAGCTCCTACGTTCTCAAGGTGCACTACAAGTACACAGTCGCAATGCCCGTCTGGCTTGGCATCACCTACGGTGAACTCCTGGAGATGGTGTGCGAGAAACTGGAGCTCTCACCAGAGCACACCAACCTGAGGTGAGTGAGCGACCGCCCGGTCTCAGCAGCAGCCGCATCTCCAGGGGGATTTTAGTCTCATGCAAATCCCCCTCCCCCGGCACAGGTATCGGCCTGCCGACAGCGAGGCGCTGGTGACGCTGAGCAAGGACAGCATGAAGACAATATGGAGCCACGCCAAGGACTATTGCTTGACGCTGTGGTGCGACGTCACCGAGGTCAGTAACCGCTGGTTGTAGCCCTCGCTGACTGTGCACAGCTCTTCTGGCACCAGCCTGCCTAGCTTGGGCCCACCTGGCTGCTGCCGGCGGGAGAGAAATCTGGCGCTGGAGATTGGAAAGCCAATGAGGGACAGGGAGAGAGTGAACATGGTGAACCCAGAGCCGTGGGCCCAACTCCAAGGTGCTACGTTGATGCTGCATAAGACTCCCCTCGGTCTTCAGAGTGTGGTACCCTCTGGCCCAAACACACAGCCTGGGTGAGCGAGTTCCCCTGGCATGGACGCGCTCGGAACAGCTCACCAGGGCATCCCGAGGGGTGTGCGAGTGGGGAGAAGGGGGCTGTGCGTGACCCTTTCTCCCATCGACCTCCCACAAGGAAGACGCCCTTCGACCTAAGGTGCATCGACTCCAGCAGCGCTGTTCTCATAGCTGGAGTTGCGCATCCCAAGTCGACTCTCTCCCCAGTGCAGACAAGGGGCCCACGTGACGCCTCCCCCAGGCGCTCCGCCCGCTTTGCAAAGCCGCCGTGTGCACGCTCCATGCTGCCCGCTTCGGGCAAAGTAGCGTAGGAGCTTCGCTGGCCCCCGCAGTGCTGTTTGCCCACAGCTGTGCTGCACCCCAAAGGCAACGCTCCACCGCCCTAGGGAACGTTACCCCAGTGGCAGTGCTGAGGTGAAATGGGGCCGGGAGTTAGCAGAAGAGGGCGAGGGGCCCTGTAATGGCCACGAGCAGTCAGGCCCCCGCCGTCCGAAGGGAAACGGGCCCCACTGCCTGCAGGGTGGTGGGGGAGCTCTGGGGCTGGTGCCCCCCGCTGGGGGCGTGTGAAGTTGAGGCTCACAGCACGCCGCTGTACCACGCAGGCCCCTCCAAACGCTGTGGTTTAGAGCAGGAGCTGGCCTGTCGCCACACACCCACCTACGGTTGGGTCTGACCACTGAGCGGCCTTGAAACTGATCCCCCACATTGTGTTCCTGAGGCAGCTTTCCGCAGCGACCCCTTTGGGCACCACAGAGCCGGCCTGCGCCGGCGTGCTAAGCACACTCACTTGGATCAGAGCTGCCTGCGCGCAGACAGTCGCGTCCCCTCCCCCTGCAAACGGATTGGGGGCACGCGAGGAGCGGCTGTCAGCAAGGACAGTTGCATTGGCCAAGAACTACAAAACGGGTCTGTCTGGATAGAGGAAGGCACCTGCCCCTAGGAATCCCCTCCAGGGGACTTGCCGTGTGGCTGCATTGCGACCTCCCGCAGCGCAATTCAGCCAGCAGCTTTTCTTACAGAGATGCACATTAAAAAAAACAAACTGGCATTTTCAGCAGGCTGTTTCCTACCTTAGGGAGACCAGGGTTTACTGAGCACGGGAGACAGCCGAACTGTGGAGGGCACCCAGAAGACACCCTCTCCACAGCTGGAAGCAAACCAAGTGGTAGCACGCTACAGTTATGAAGCCACCCAGCCTGAGGACCTGGCGTTCCAGGCCGGAGATGTGATACTCATCTTATCCAAAGGTAGGTTTATGCCACCGTGACCTTGACAGGGGCTCCCAGTTCTGGTGGCCCACTGGCCTGATCTCAGCGGTGCCAGGGAGCTCAGCGGGTGTCATGAATAGCCAGTTTCTCTAAAAATCATGGCACACCCCGTGGGGGTTAATTCCACCAGCTGCCACCTCATGGTAGCTTGTCAGCAGGTCACCTTTCTGCTGGGCACGGACAAGCCAACCGAGAACTTCTCTGGCCTCTTCCCCAACCGGTTGGGTCTTGCCCTGCATTTTGTGCTTAGTCAGCTCAGCCACACATCAAATCGAGACCAGTTGACCTCTCCTGCTTCCAGCCCCCCGGCCGAGGGACAGATTTCCCTCTGGCCGGCCTGCAGGGAGTAATCACGTTGCTGCAAAAGCCACCGCTGCATGTGACACTTCACCCTCGCTGGCCCTTACAATAATACACGCACCTTTACCTGGCATTGCTCAGGTCATTGAGGGGCTCAGAGCAGGGTGCTGGCTGGTGTCCGCGGGCGCAGAGGTAAATGCCGATATCCACAGACCGTTTTCACAGAGGTGGATACAATCTTGTGTCACTAGCACCCTGCAAATTTGTGGCCTCCGCTTTAGAGCCGTGGATCGTTTTTTGCAATCGTACCAGTAACTCCAGCCATTTATTGACACGGTGGCAGACTTTTTTTACCATAGCCAAGGCCCACACGCTGACCCTGCAGTTCTCAGCCCACTTCCCAGCTTCCTTAACAGTATTCGATGGCACCAGGCTCCCTTTCCAATCCACCTCCGAGCAGCCCTGTCCCATGGCCAGGAAACAGCCACACAAGCTTTGGATTCCAAGCTCAGCTGGCGTCAGTCAGACCCTGGAGCACTCTCATGCTTGAGCCTGCTAGTCACTTGCTCAGAATTTGCTTTTTGAAATCAAGGATGGGCCACTGCTACCATACCCCCCTCCCCCTCCCCACAGTGGGTGTGCGTCACTCTCCCAGGTAGTGGCACTTAGACCACTTACAGACAGACACAGAACGAGCTTCCTCTACAGCTTTAGCTGAGCGCCTGCTGCTTTTAGCTCAAGCTCTAGAGACCCGCACTAAGCGCCAGCGGTCCCGGGCTCCGTTCTGCCTGGCGGTGTTACGCTACCACCCACCAGCACAGGCACAAAGCCCCCCCATTGTTCCCCAAGTCCTCTCTCCCCTAATCAAATTCCGTGCGTGCTGCCCCAAGTCTCTGGCACAGATTGTTATCGGGGAGAACGGCGTCTGCCCCTCGTCTTCCCAACACCAACCCACGGCGTTTCCAGTCCAGCTTTACAGCGTGTGAGGCTACAGAACGGGCCTCGAGGAGGGACGCTTTGGCCTTGACTCTTTCAGTCTGTACGCGAGGCTGGTGTGCGCCAGTGCAGTTAGGAACAGGGCCGACACCAGGCACAAATCAGGCCAAGTCCTCTGCCCGGGGCTGCTGCAGCCCCTCCCTTGCTCTCAAGAGCGCAGCTTCAAAGCGGGAGGATTTGGCAGAGACTGAGCATGGCTGGCGTTGGGGGTTTAGCAAATCTCTCAGTACGTGAGGCCTGTAGCTGCATCTTCGCTCGGACGCTCGCTCTCGGCAGAATGAGCTTGGTGGCTGTTAACAAAGGGTCTCGTCTTCCTCCTTGTCCCACGCAGGTTCTTTTGCTTTGCTTTTGTATGTCCACCCACACTGCACAGGGAACACGCTCTCCAGCACCCCAGGCTCCTCTTGCTTCTCTCTACTGAGTCCTTGCCTGGAAAAAGCTCCTCTTCCTTCCCTTCATTTCTCAGAAATTCACACACGCCGCTTCATTGGACTGGCACCCCAGCTGCTCTCCTCATTGTGACGCTCGCTGGTTTTTGTTCATCGCAGTTGCTTTGGTTTGTCTTCTCCAATGTAATGGGTGACAGGCAGCTCCCAGGGCACCTGGCTCTGGCCACACCATGTTGGGGTTTGCCCCTTAAAATTCATTCCATTGTCTTTTATACAAAGGCTTTTGTACCTTTGAGGAGCTTGCCTTCATTGTTCTCGCCTCGTTCTGGGCACAAGGTTACACGGAAGATCAGATTTTGCTCCGAAAGGGAGTCAGAGCCTTCGCTATTGCTATTGATTTTACCCAGAAGACATTCAGGGTTTCATATAAACTAGTCTAGTGTAAGCCCCCAAAATCAAACGCTATGGGCAGCCCCTGTTGGTATCTGGTACTCCTCATTCTGTGAGGATAAGGAAAGTGGACGGAAGCGTGTGTTCCCGTTGGCCTCCCACCATGTCGTCAGTGACAGCTCGGCTTAAGTTAAGCCGAATCCAGCTCAGCATTTTGCATATCTGGGTGACGGATCTTAAGCTGACTGAGGACCAGGCCTGAATGTCTTCCCAGTACAATGAACAGCACTAGTGCCTCTCACCATAGTATCTAAGGTAATACCTCTGCATCCACCTACTTCTGGTATCTCCCTTCCACATTTCCAGTCAGCCCTTGGCTCTCACGAATTAATTTTTTTCCTTTAAGCGAACAGTGCGAGATTGCTTTCTTTCCCCTCTGCCAAGGGCCTGCCTGCTTCGTTTATTCCTTCTGTATACTTTTGTTTCCTGTTGTGTTTCACTCGTGCTTTCCCATCTTCGTACTAAGGATGTTAAGAACTAGTCTACATACAGGCCGCACAGGGGGAGGAAAGGGGATACTTCAAAGCAGCAGTGCCACATGAAGCCCAGTAAGGGCTCTTTGCAGCGCTGCCGCTTTGAAACGCTGCCACAGCATTTCAAAGGGGCAGCACCGTGTGGAGCCCAGGTTCAGCTGGGGACTCCCTAGCTGATCCCAGGCTGCATGCGGCATTTCCCCGGAACCTGGAGTCAGCTGGAGAATCCGCAGCTGATCCCAGGTCCCATGGAAATGCCGCACGGAGCCACAGATCAGCTGGGGACTCCCGAGCTGACCCCGGCTCCATGTGTCATTTCAAAGTGGCAGCACAGCATGAGGCTCAGGGTCAGCAGGGGACTGAGTTCCCCACTGAGCCCAGGCTCCATGCTGGCACTTCTGCTTTGAAATGAGCAAAAGCTCCTGCTGGGGACTCTTGTACATTTCAAAGCTGGCATCCCTGCATGCAGTCCGGAGCCAGCGGGAAGTCCCGCTGACTCCAGGCTCCGTGCGGGCGCTTCCGCTTTGAAATACGCAAGAGCCCTCGGGCTCTTGTGCATTCCTCTGTGTGTGGAGCCCGGAGTCAGCGGGACTTCTCGCTGGCTCAGGCTGCACATGGAGTTCCAACTTTGAAATGTACAAGAGCTCCCGCTCAGACTCTTGTACGTTTCAAAGGAGGATTGCGGAGGTGCCTATCGACTAGTGAGCAGTTGATGGAAATTCCATTAACCACTCAACTAGTAAATTAACTGATATTTAACATCCTTACTGTGTACCCATCTTCCCCGGTTCTTGCCAGCTCCGGAGCTGTCCATCCTGGCTCCTTCAGCTCCTTATTTAGCCACGTTTTCACCAACATCTACCTACCTATCTGGGGGGGCCTCACTTGTGAACTCAGCCACAGATCCGTTTGTAGGGTGTGAAGCCCATGTTGGTCTTAAACTTATTCCGTGTGAAAAACCTGCTCCCTGTATTTTCTCTTCTAGTGAATGAAGAGTGGTTGGAAGGCCAGTGCCAGGGGAAGATTGGCATTTTCCCCATAGCTTTTGTTGAAGAAAGTGTGGCTAAAGACCCTGAAATCTAATTCCAGAGAAGCCTAAAGATCCCAGGACGTGCAACAGCTGCATTTAAGAGGTGTCTCGTTAGCCACTGCAAATAGGCATGTTATCCTCGCGTGTCACCTGTTGCTGTGCCCCAGCTCTTAAAGATGTACCAGTCAGCACCTGGTTTATGAACTGTCTTCCAAGGAGACCACCAGCCAGCCAGCCAGCCATGCCTGAACAGCCGTGCTCCTAGACCATTGAGAAGCAGCAGCTGTCCCCTCATCTATTCCTCCTAAGTCAAGAATGGGGAAAACTGCTTCTCAAGGGCAGCGCTGGTGTATTTATAGCACTGTCAGCAAGAACGGAAAAGGGGCTGGTGGCTGAGAGCTACGGATCAGACCAGGATAATTCTGCCACATCATTATAGTCACCTGACACAGCATTGCCAGCAAACCCAGCATTCAGACATCATGGATTATCCTCCCCGCCTGACTCAAACACCATGGCTGTGTCTAGACTGGCAAGTTTTTCCGCAAAATCATCTGCTTTTGCGGAAAAACTTGCCAGCTGTCTACACTGGCCGCTTGAATTTCCGCAAAAGCACCGACGATCTCATGTAAGATTGTCAGTGCTTTTGTGGAAATACTATGCTGCTCCCATTCAGGCAAAAGTCTTTTTCCGAAAAACTTTTGCGCAAAAGGGCCACTGTAGACAGCAGAGATTTGTTTTCCGCAAAAAAGCCCTGATCGCGAAAATGGCGATCGGGGCTTTTTTGTGGAAAAGCGCGTCTAGATTGGCCACGGATGCTTTTCTGCAAAAAGTGCTTTTGCGGAAAAGCGTCCTGCCAAGCTATACGCGCTTTTCCGAAAATGCTTTTAACGGAAAACTTTTCCGTTAAAAGCATTTCCGGAAAATCATGCCAGTGTAGATGTAGCTCATAGCTTTTAAATTCCACCTAGACTCAGTCTTTTGGGATCATGTTTTCAAGCTCTTTGCAGCAACCATAAGGGCTCGAAGCCTTTTTAAAAAAGAAAGCCCGGAGATGAGGCTTTAAGGAAAAACAGCACAGAATTTAGCAACACTGCTACCCTGCCTGTGTGCAGCCAACACAACCCCGCCTTTCCCCCTCCAACATGCATGTATTGTAGTACTCCATCATCCAATAAAATGGCTCCTCTTTCACCGTGCTTCACCTTCACTGACCAGCAGCTGGGATTGCTCACTCCCTTAAGAGGGACCCTTTTCCCTTGTCGCTCTCTGCACGGATATGTATGCGATTGGGTGTCCTGCACTTGAGGTGGCGACGGGTGACAGGGGACACCTCTGACCCTACACCCCCCTAGCAGTGTAAATATTGATACTTGTTTTCAAGTTGATTGTTTTCGAAAGACGTCTGAGAACAGAAGCATGGCAGCTCTCACATCAGTACAGTGCTGGCTTGCCGGCACAGCCCCACTAACGTGCCCCAAAACCGATAGAGGTGTCAGACTCAGACATGGCAATTCCGCTGCCAAAGCTCATTTAAGAACTGGCCCCAAATTAGAATTATTGCAAGAACAAGGTTCTAAAAATGGTAGCGAGACCTAGGCTGCTGGGACTTGAACGGAGACAACACATCCCTCATGCCACCCTGGTACGTATCTGGAACAATGGCTTGTGGGGAAAAAGGATCTGCCTATTGGAATCAATCCCAAACGTTATTGATTCACATCCCACCTTCAAATGAAACTAAGGGTTGAAGTACCACGTGCACACTTCTCCTTTTGTGCACATTTATTTTAGACCCTATTAGGCTCACCTGGAGTACTTACAAACCCAGTAAAGGAAGCGTTGAATTAAGGTGAGATCTGGAATTTGGCTGGGGGAGTCTGGGTGCTATGTTAGAGGCCAGGAGGGTTAGAATTGGTCAGGATTTTGGTTTTTTGAACACACACACACACACACACACACACACACACACACACACACACACACACGCTCCAATCCCTATTCCACTGAATATCTAACATTATTTCTACAACAGCTCCAAAAGGAGAGACATCCAACCTAAAATTCAAACCAGAGACCTGAACCTGGGTCTCCCCCATCCCAGGTGAGCGCTCTGCCCTGCCCACCAAGTTACTGGCGGTTTTGGGGTGGGCTCTCACTCTGTTTCACACACACTCCGGAAGAGCTCAGTTCCATCATGATGCAGAATGGGGATGTTCTGAAATAGTACAACGTCTCACGGGGCAGAACACCATTTCCTTCCCAGCTCCAATGGCGTTAGATGGAGGATACAGGTTCTGGCTGAGTGTACGAGGGCTCTGGTGGTGAGAACACATCCAAGAGCAGAGAGGCAGAGGGGGGAGGGAGACGTAGCTGAATATCCGGGACTATACCGGAACACTAAAAAGCTTCAGCCAGTTTACTCTTGTTCTAAGGCTTCGGGTTCCCAGTTCCCCATTAATTCTCTCTGAGCGAAGGAGCTGCCAGCCCCACTGCACTTCTGACCTCACATAAGTCTGCTCCTACCTGGACCCTGAACTCACATCATCTTCTTCATTAACCCTTCCTGGGTCATAAGGGATTTTCCAGCTCACCAATCTCCCCACCTGGCTCCTGTAATTGTCTTCTACTGGGAGCCACTTAACAGCTGGGTTTTATGTTAAGGTGACAACTACTTGATTAACACCTGACCCCATCCCCCAGCCAGTTGCAGGTCCTCGGATTCCTGTTTCCTTAAAGGGCCATGTTCCTGAACGGGTCAGCTGGGCTCCCTTAAAAGGAAAAGACCACCCGTTAAAGTGTGCTACTTCCACCAAAGCACCGTCTGGGAACCCCTGCTCTAAATCTTTCCATCAGCTCCCCACGATTGAGTTAATTCACTCTCAGGGTTCTTGCAGTTTGACACAAGCAGCCTTCCAATGGAAAGCTTTGCCAGCACCTCCCGTACAGGACTTTCAGTTCCATGTTCACAGCCACTGGGCTGTGTTTGCCTTTTGGGTCATCCGTGCTGCGTCCGTCAATCTCTCTGGCTCACTTAATTTTCAATCCCATGTGAATCTTATGTTGCTTAGCATCAGCCTTGCTCCCTTTTCTACAAGCAGAGAATCTAAATAACTTCCAATCAGTGACACAGGAAAGAAATGCTACTCAGGCCTAGATGGAGAGAACATGGTTTAATTAAAGGCAAAGCTGATTTCAGCAGCTGCAGGTCTTGCACAGACAGACGAAAAACACAAAAAAGCTTACAACACAAACCAGTTTCTGTTGGGGATCCCCGACCCCTACGCAACTCCGACAGTGGAGGGAGGGGTGGAGAATCCCGGCCCAAGATTCAGAAAACATTCCAAACACCAGATTCTCATGCAGAAATGGGACTCGGTGGCTGGGACTCTGGCACTGCTGGGCGTGAGATGGTGAACCTGGTTAGCTTGTCTAGGGTGCAAGAGTCAGTGACAGTTCAAGCACTGGAATGTTGCAGCTGCTTGGGGGCACAGCTCAAAACACACAAACTGGGAGGGCCGGAGAGAAGCACAGAAGGTTGCGGTTCAGATTCACCACCCCGAGGATGGGAGCTTCACTCTTTAACCTTTCAAAGGAAATAGCTTAGAATTGCAACAGAGAACAGTCACGTTGCTAGTGCATGGGGGAGCCAGTCATACCCGCGGAAGGGCATTAAGCTCTAATCTTCCCTTTTTGTATTAACTGAGGCTACCCAGACTCCAGTGTCACTGAGGCTCCTTCCTATGCGTGCTTTGCTCTGCAGCTGTTTCCCAGCTCAGCGATTCTGAATCCTCACACACCGCGCCCTTTTGGCTAGCATTACAAACGGGCATTTCGCTTGTTTCCATAACTTCCCTGGGAAACGAACAGAACGCCGGTGTCCTTTTTGTCTAGGAGACTCCCAGTCTTCCTTTCCCCCTAATAAATAGCAAATAAAATGCTGCATTTCCCTTTCTGCGCCTTTTCAGAAGCGAATGGCGCTATGTCTCCTTTTCTGGGGGGGTTACACATCTCTCTGAGGCCTGGAATTTCACTCTGGAAGTGGAGGTTCGGAGCTCAGCTGCGTGAGGGTCTGTGGAGCGGACGTATACCTATGGGGCAGTGCACACACCACACTGCCCAGCTGACTGTTGTCTTTACCCCATCGTGCTGGACCCATCACTTGTTTGTGAGATGCTGCACATCGGGAACAAAACTACTAGCATCCAGCAATGAGGGGAAGATGGGGTAGAAAGAAAAAAAAAAAACCCTACTGAAAGCTTCTACCTTCAAAGAGGAGCCAGGCTGTGAATGCACCCACTAGCCTGCCCTTTGTGAGGCTGGTCACTATGCTACAGTAAAATGTACAGGAATCAGAAACATTAATTTAAAACCCCGTAGCAGTTACTTGCTTGCCCAGCAAAGCACTGCAATGCCCACTCCGTCCCCAATTGCAGCTTGAACACCTACAGAAAGGGTATTTCACGCCGGAGACTAATCCACACAAGGGCTGGCCAGAGCCTTTGAGGGAAAGATGAAGTGGTGTCAAGTGCCAGACTCTCCTTCACGAAACTCCTTCACTAGCCCAGGAGATAGACCCTACCCTGCCACCACCAACCTCTGACCGGAGCAGTGGCTGGGGCTTTCTTTGCTACACACCGACTACAAGCACGTTGTGTATGGAAGAATTCAGTGTGATCTTACTACTGAGATAGTAATAATAATAAGGATGTTTAGGAATAATTTCAACTACATTCTCAGTCAGCAAAGCAATCATTAATGGATTCCTATTTTCTCTCTCCAAAGAGAGGAAAAGGATTGAGAAGTTCTCATTGGCTTCTCCCATCTGCCCTTCATTCTCAGTTTTTACTTCCCATGTGGCGGGGACATGCGCGATGGAGAAGGTGAGAGGCGGTGATATCAGGTTACTGAGTGAGACAACAGCAGTTCCTCTCTCCCTCCAGAGGGCCTGGGGGATGGGAGAGTTCCTGATGTTTCTTGTTGCACTGCAGACACTTCGTGCACACTCAGCGGGTTGGTGGAGCACTTACGCCCTCCTGACAGCAAGGAACAGAAGAGAGGGCTGCCACCTGCACAGGACTGTGTGGGCGAGTCCTGCAGACCCAGCATGCCATGGTTTATGGAGCCTTTCTTTGCAAGGGTTACCACCTCATTCTCAGTGTGGTGGATTCATGGGGCCTTGTCCGCGTTGTTGCTTCTGCTTCTGCTGCATTAACAGTTGCTCCAGGGCTGACGGTCCAGGATGCATCATGGAACTGGACCAGATGGACTAAAACAATAAAAAGAGAACGGTCAGCATCAGTGCCTGCTCGAAAGGGGCCCCTTCTCATCTGCATTCCTACCCTTTCCTCCTGCCTCTCCCCCTCAGTATTTGTACCATGCTCTTCACAGGGATTAATGCTTTTGTAAGTGGCCGGATCACAGATTAGGTACTAAAAAGACCCTTCCTCTTAACTTTTCTCCTTTCTTCTTTGACGCCCATAGAACAAGTCACCGTGAACACAAACTCCCATTGACTCAGCCCAGACTAATCAGTAAGGGAAATGCAGCACACACTTCTTTTAAGACACAGATATGGTAAATCAGACCTAACATTGGGGTTTCTTCTAGTTCAGCCAGTCTATTCCTCTTCCATTATATTTCAAAGTGAGGGAAGGGATTTCTACGGTGTGAGCCAACTGAAAAAGTACACAATGATGTCTTCCAGCACTGGACATGCAAGAAATCTTCCGCTCATAGGACTAAGGCCTGGTCCATGTTAAAAAGTTAGGTCAACCCATCTACATTGCTCCAGGGTGGGAAAAATCCACATCCTCTGAACACCACAGTTAAGCAAACCTAACCTCAGTGTAGACAGTACTAGGCTAATGGAACAATTCTTCCATCATCCTAGCTGCTGCATCTCAGGGAGATGCAATACCTATTCCAACAGGAGAACCCTCCTATCAGCACAGGTAGCATCTATACTGAAGCGCTATGGAAGTCTAGCTGCAGCTGCACCATTTCGTGAGTAGGCAAGTACCACATTAACAGTGCAGTGCTTGAAATGCTTGACACACACCTTGTAATGAATTTCATCACCTCGCTCTGCCCCCGCATTTAGGAAACAGGAGAATTACACACAACACTCAAACCTATTTTCTCCTCTTCGGTGCTTGGTCCTGCCGTGAGGGAAGGGGACTGAACTCAATGACCTCTCGAGGTCCCTTGCAGTTCTAGGATTCTAAGTTCAATGTACCTTCAGGCTTTCCATGAGCACAGCAGAGGAATCCTCCATCAAGGGGCCATGGGCTGCCCAGGTGCCGCTAGGAGTGCTGGTCTGGTGCCAGCTGCTCTCGGAGGAGGAGGATGTTGCTGGAAGATAGTCCAGCCCAAATCCTCCCATTGCTAAAGCAAACAGAGGCTGGTTAAAAGTATGTCACCAAAAGGCATTGCAAAGCATCCGACTCTCTTGCAGCGTGTTTGCCCCAGGACTGGAACCTTGCCCTCACCTGGTTTATCTGTTTTCCAACGGTCTGCAATCCTCCTGTCCCTGTTGTCTGGAGTTCCAATAGGTCCAAAGTTGGAGAATGGAACAGAATTGTGGTTATGAGTTGGAGGAGAGCTTGGCAAACTGCTTGGGTTGGAGGAGTGAGGAGACTGGCTGGCTGGTGTTGAATGATCTGTGGAACAATATCAAAACAAGACAGTTGAAGTTAGCACATCTGAGAATGTCAAACTGCTGCAATGTCTGCAGTCACAAGGCTCTTCTCTGAGTCATGGTCAGCTTATTTCCTATTATTATATTCACTTCAGGATTTTGAAATCGGACCATTTTAATGTGAGTGCGCCACATCACTGTAATTGAATGCTTTTAGCGTAATAGCTAACGGAACAAAACATCTGAGTGCTTACTTGAGAACACTGGAACTCTCCTAGCAAGATCTGATTTCTAGTCAGCGGAACTGAGGTCTCCAAATTTATTTCAAATCTGTTTTGGTTGCAGTTCTCAGTGTTGAGCTCCTGTTCCCACTCCGAAATGTGCCTATTTTGTAGTTTGACCAAAGCCATTGTTCTACACAAAAATGATTTTCTTTATCCATTGTCTCAATCACTTTGCAAACAGTCTGGCATTAAATGATGAAGCATCAAATTCAGAATGTCTGACTTTTACAGAAATCTGCAGTGGTCTGAAAAATTCAGACTTGTACTGAATACCAAGCAAAAGTTGTTGAGGACTTACGGAGTATTAGCAGATCTACCTGGTACAGGAGAGAATGTTGTCTAAGCACAGAGGAGAGCCATAGGTGTCCCGTATAATAGGCAGGGGAAGGCATAGCCTTCCCAAACTATCAGGAAGGTGCATTCCCCCCCCCCCCTGCCCCCCGCCCCCCAGGCTGGCCAGAGCACACTATCCCGCCTCCCTGTGGTGGGGGTGGGAAGGCAGCTTGGTTAAAAGTTGCCTCCAATGGGGGGCAGGGGTGAGGGCTTGCCTCCCCCAACTCTACCTTCAGTGACTGCCCATGAGGACAGCCCTTTAACACAGAGTAGCAAGAGATCAGCACGTTGAAAGGAGTGCTCCTCAATGTATAGGTGAGGTGACAAAGCAGAATGCAGGGCCAGACATTTTAGTGAAATAGAGACCATTCTGCAATTGCATATTTTTAAAGTGAGAAAAACCTTCTACCCTCACCACTCATCTAGCACACTCCACTCTGTTCCACCGCACAAGCTAACCTCTTCTGCAACGGCTGCCGTTTGGAAGAGAGAGAATTTGCATCTTTTGACTAGCTGCCATCTTCTGAAAACAGTATTTTTGCTTCCCTTGCCTATGCCTCTTGATTTACGTCCCCTTTCTACTATAACTGGATTAATATTTTACGGTCTTTAAAAAGTGACCGGTATTTGTTGCCTCTTTGTGTTGTATTAATGCAGCACACCACTAGGGATGTAAAAATCCTGTTTAATGGGTTAACTGGTTAAACGTAACATAAAATGGGCTACAATTTCTCACTCCGCTCAGTTGCTCAGGGTGTCTCTCTCATGATGTCAGAACCCTGTAATTCTGTGGCACATCAAAAACACCGTTCATAAGACACCATGTTTCTGAAGTCAGCAAGCAGGAAAAGACTTGGAAAAAGACTTTCAGACCTTTATATATCATGAAGAAGGAAACTGGGGTTTTTTTTGGTTTGCAGGTCACATGTAGCAAATAATACATCTCAACAGCTACAGAAATCACTTCTGAAGTACAGTGGAGGAAAGAATCCATATCAAGATTATTACCTGAGCTTGCTGGAAGGGATGGAGACCAGGGTGTCCCTTCAAAGAGAGAATATAGTGATGTCTCCTGATGGGCCATTGAGGGAGTGACTTCTGCTTTTGTGCTGGTATTAAGGTTTTTCCCATATACCTCATTGAACATGCTGCTATTTGGATATCTTTCCTGCAATATTAAATAGAGAGTTTAATCCGAGTACCAGACTTATGTGAAACATTAAGGCTGTGGAAAGAATTTGTGTTGTGGGTAAATACGCTTCATGAATTCTGTTTTTATTCCTCCCTCCCACAACCCCTTTATAATCATTTTACTTACATAAATACCTATCACTTCCTGAATCATGTTTCCAGCTGTACCACAAAATCCTAACAAGATCTGTAACTGGACAATGGACTGTGCTCACAGGCCTTATCTGGGAAACATGCCAGCAACAGAGGATGAAAATTGGGACAGACACACACTCGAAGAGCAAGACTCCCCTTAAAGTCAACAGGAGTTTTGACTGTTAAGTCTGTAGAATGGGGTGATAAAGGAGGAACAAACAAATGAGACAAGGGGGCTAGACAGAATATCTAATAGATCAGAATGGAAAAGCCAGAAAAATTCTACTTCTAAGGAATAACTTTACAGCTGGGAATTCCTTTGCAGCTTATATATATTTTTGCAACTAGTGGAACCACCCTGATTCTATCACATGACCAGAGCTGATGGAAGTTTCCAATACCGAAGAGTTAAGAGTTCTTGGTGTTTACATACCTGATTTAGGGAGAAGCCAGTGAGGGACAGGAAAGAAGATGACTGAGACATCAGCTCTGATGGTTTTTCCAGTAGGGACTTCTTCAGAGATCAAAAAGGGAAAAAAAGTGTCATTAGAGGGTTATTGTAGCGAATGAGAGAAGGCACATTACTAAGCACAAGTTGTTTTCTTCTCAAACTTGGCAGTGTTGCCGGTGTAATCTCAACCAAACACGTTTTATAATTTGTCTTGCTGAATTAAGGCCATTGGTTTATCAAGTCTGGTATCCTGCTTTTGACCTCTGTCGGTAACGGATACTGCAGAGGAAGGCAATCTCTGCACCATTAGCTGGGTTCTTATTGGTATAGGTCGCACCTCTAAAATCCGGCACTCTGATCCGGCAACATCCGAATCACGGTTGCTCCTGGACCAAAGGGCCCAAGAGCCTAATGGCAGGAGGGCCAGCAGCCTAGCCAGGGCTGGGGGCAGCGGGGCTGGAGGAGCCCCACAGTAGTGCTGGGGCCAGCACTGGGGCTGCAGAACCCCAGCAGCCTGCGACAGTGTGGGGTTGGAGAACCTTGGCTGCTCACAGCAGCGTGAAGATGGGAGCTGGAGAGCCCCATCCACCCACGACAGCCTGGGGCTGGGGGCCAGAGAGGCCCAGCAGCATGCGGCAGTGCAGGGCCGGGGAATCTTAGCCACCTGTGCACTGCAGAGTTGAAGAAGCCTGGTCACTCTCAGCAGTGCTGAGCCAGGGGCTGGAGAATCCCAGCTGTCCACGGCAGCACAGAGCTGGGGAAATCTGGCCGTCTGCAGCAGCGTGAGGCCAGCGCCAGGGCCCAGAGAACCCCGGCTGCTCATGGCAACCCAGGGGGCATGGCAGCAGCAGAATGACAGACAGCCTGGCTGGGGAGGGAGTAGAGGGGGCCAGAGGCAGGAGGCCAGCTGGCTCAGACAGGTGGCAGGGGTCACCTCCCCTGGTCTGGCAAATTGTCTTGTTTGGACCAGTCAGGTCCCAATGTCCCTGGTGCTGGACCAGGGACATCCAACCTGGAATGTGATACACTAGGGAAGCAAGAATGGGAGAGTTTTTTGCAGATTAATTCAAATAATCAGGTTGCCTCCTGACATGATATTTTATTATCTTTATTTGCAGCTATGCCAAATATATTAGTTATAACACTGTTATTACACTCTTAAACATATACAACTCTCCTTCCTGAAACACCAAGCGTGGCTATGTGGGGTGTGCTTTTTTAAAATTGTTTTTAAAATACATAAGAACTTAAGAACGGCCGTACTGGGTCAGATCAAAGGTCCATCTAGCCCAGTATCCTGTCTGCCGACAGTGGCCAGCACCAGGTGCCCCAGAGGGGGTGGACCGAAGACAATGATCAAGTGATTTGTCTCCTGTCATCCTTCTCCAGCCTCTGACAGACAGAGGCCAGGGACACCATTTCTATCCCCTGGCTAAGCCTTTTATGGACCTAATCTCTACGAAATTATCTAGCTTCTCTTTAAACTCTGTTATAGTCCTAGCCTTCATAGCCTCCTCTGGCAAGGAGTTCCACAGCTTCACTACGCGCTGTGTGAAGAAGAACTTTCTTTTATTATTTGAAACCTGCTACCCATGCCTTTAAGGTCAAGTGTCCTCATCATATGGGGGTAAGGAGGCAGAACTGACCAATTATGATGAAGGCACGGGTTCCCAAAACTTTATAGGTGTGGTACCATTTAGAGAGCACTCCCCCCCTATACGCCAATTATCTGGACCAATCCCCCTCCCACATGTAATCATGTAACACCCCTCTGGGAACTACAGGGATTACTTGTGTTATTTTCTGTATTTTACTCTACATATTTAATCTTATTACAAAGCAGTTAAGCAGCTAGAAACAAGGAGAGCCAGTACAATTCCAGCAATCACCCTCCACAGATGGCAGCCAGCAGAGGACCTCGTCAGCTTTACCTTTATACCCTTCCACTGAGTCCCCACTAGTTTCTTACTCTTCTGCTCTGCTAGCACTGCGCGGTTAGCAATAATGCACCTCAAAACCAGCACAAGACTTTTTTGCAAGATGTGCCCCTTTGGAACAGTGGGTAAATGTGAATCTGTTTTCAGGAAGCTGGATTTCGCCACATAATATAAAAAATGATGTGCTGATGGGCAGCGAGTGTCAGAGTTCAGCATACATAAGTCACAAATGCATTGTGTGACGCAAAATTAAAATTAAAACTGCAGCATCGCTAATACCTGTTAACATCCTACCATTTCAATATGGTAGTGCACCATATTTTTGGTTATACTTAAAATAAAATCCTTTGGATTACACTGAAACTTGCTTTGTAGTCCTTCCCCAGAATTTAGGCCTCTATGCCTGATTCTGTCAGTTTACTAGGAATTCCCCTCCCAGTTTCTTAGGGCATGCCTACACAGCAGTGTTATTTTGGAATAACTGACGTTATTTAAAAATAACAAAATGCGTGTCTACACAGCAGCCGTTACAGTAATTACGCGTTTAACACGTGCCCGCTTAACACGTTTTTGCGACAGCACGATTTTTTTTTTTTAAGGGAACATTTTTTGAATAACACGACCGTCCCCGAAATAACACGGTTTCCCCAGCTGGCCTGTCACTGGCGGCTGCACAGGGCTTTCCCTGCCTCCCTGCAAAGCGGTGGAGGGTTCGCCTCTTGCCACACCATTCCCTGCCAACCCCCCCCCCCCCCCCCACCGGACGCAATATGGGTCGCGGCAGACCTGTCACAGGGGAATACTCCCAGCCCAATCCCCCTTCTCTCTCCTCCCCTCCCTTCCCCAGAGCCAAACACCTCCCCTCCCTGCTGTAACACAGTGCCCTTTCTCCCCCAACCTTACGTCCCGGTCCCCAGGCAGCTGCCTGTGCTCAGTGGCCGACTGCTAGCAAGTGCAGGCTGGAGCCACGAGTGCACGTGCACTTGAAATGCAACCCCCACCTTTTCCATTATTTTCAATGGGAAAATTGACCCCGCATAACACATTTTTGCTTAGCACGATCATTTTCTGACATATATCTATCGTGTTAAATGAGGAATTACTGAATTTTGAAATAACGTTGATCTGGAGGACTTTACTCTGACTCCTGTAACCCTCATTTCACGGGGAGTAAGGGAAGAGTGTTCTTCTTTCAACTTCCTGCTGTGTAGACAGCGCCAAAAGCCGAATTAAGCTATTTCAACTTCAGCTATGCAATTGACATAACTCAAGTTGCATATCTTAATTCGCCTTTTGCCCTGCTGTGTAGACATGCCCCCAGTGAGCAGATGCTGCCTTACTGTGTTTTGCCAGGGTGAAAACTTGATGCTTGGAAAATGTTTAAATATTCAGAAAAAGGCCAAACCATTCAACCAGCACAAGAACAAAGTTGGCAGCTCTCCACCTCTCAGAAAAGATTTGTTTGAATAGTAGGAAGGGAGAGACTGGTTTTTTAAAAGGGACTTGTAAAAAAGGGAGGGACTTGTTTTTTTATTTGTGCTGCTGGCTGTTCAGAATTGTGAAGACTTTGTGTCTCATTTATTATATGTTGTGTACGAATCAGAGGACCCCAATGTACTTAGTAGTTCCTCTTCATTTTATAAATCTAAGTATTGCTAAGACTTCATTTTCATTATAAGATATTCTACAGGGCATTTGACTAGTCAATTGTTACTTTAGACTATAATCGCCATAATTAAAGTATGAAATGCTGCTTTTTAATTGATATTCTGTTACTAATTCACAACATTCAGCAGTTTTCAATGGTTCTCCCGGTCAATGTCAATTAACGCGGCACTCAAATGCTATTAAAACGTAACATGCAAGATTGCCCACACTGCCAAGCCTTATTATCATCTACACGATTGAAAGTTAACTATCTACTTCCAAATCTTTTCAAAAAGATAGTTTCTTCCTTCTGTGATCCTTTTGCAGTTTACGGGATTAATTTTCTCATATTAAACAACATATAGAAGCGATGAAAAAATGATTTTACATATGGATAAAATAGAACCTCATGAATAACCAAGCCCATTCCAATGTAAAAGGCATGGTTTTATAGATGCTGCATCAATGTTTTGCTTGTGGACTTAACACTTTTCAACAAAGCAATTCTTTTGAATTCTGAATAAGCCAAGAGCCCAAGAACTGGATCAATAGCTATTCTATTCTTTAGCCCAGGATAACTGGAGAAGAAATTTATAATGTGCCATCAGCTTGTTTAAACTCCCATGCAGAGACTAACTCAGTAAGGAAAACAAAATTTCACACATCTTACAACTCCACAGAAAAAAGATGCCAGAATTAGAGTGAGAAGCAGCAGAATTAAGTCAAATACATACAAAGAGGCTTCGTCCAGGAAGAGAGGCGAGAGGCCCCAGCAGAGCTGGGTAAAGATCAGGAGGATTAGAGAAAATCAGCTCTTCCTCCTCCTCCAAGGCAGCCAGACTCTTTAACAGGTCCGGAGGAAGCAGAGGGGAGCTCTTGGAGTCCTAGTGACAGAAAGGAGCACAGTCAGGTGCAGCAAAGGAAGGGAAAAGAAAAAAGCAAGAGTAGGAGTGAGAAGGGAAGCCACAGAAAGCGGAGAGAGACCATAACAAGCATAAATAAGGCAAGACAGAATAGTGTCTGGGTGAGGAATATTATAAAGCAGTCAAAAAGGCAGCATGCAAAAGCAGCACAAGACCATAAAAGAACACCACACGTAAGGAGAGAAACAAGGAAGAAAGGATGGAAAGAGAATGCTAATCTGATAACAAAACTAGTATCTTGTCCTTGTGCATATTTAGCAGAATGATGCAGCTTTCCATCAAGTTGAAGTTTTCAAAGACCGATAACTAACTTGGAGAATATGCACCTTGTAACATTAGCAGCCTACAGACTAATTCCACATTTTGTAAGGCAAGGAAATCTGAAGTCTGGTTTTCTGACAAGAAAAATCACCATTTTCCCCCTATAATCAGCCTGCGGGGTTTTGTTTATTTAATTGTAAGCAAATCACTTTTCTGATTTTTTTTTTTAAATGGCAAAATTCAGTTTTCATTCGAAAAACATTTCCACCTCTAATGGCCCTTAACTCTTATGGTCCACAAGTGAATGCACCACTGGGCAAAAGGAGGTTTCCCTACCTGGGAAAGGGGGAGTGGACAAAATTTGTCATCTCACTTTCTGTGTGTGTAATCACTAAATCAGCCACAGGTGGGTTGTGTGGCACAGTTTCTGCTCATGCATCAAGAAGCCAAATCAAAAATTGCAGCATGGATGAGATCCATGGATGGGGGTGAGGAGATCAGGACTCTGGCCCAGTTCTATCTAAAAACATAACCTGACACTACGGCACAAGGCCATTTCTGGTCACTAACTTTTCTCCCTCAAGGAACTGAACTGACCCCTTAATCCTCAGTACAACTCACACAAGTATGCCTGACTCTCAGGTTAAAAATGGAAGCCATCTTTCTGCCTCAGTTTCCTTCTAACCCATATTGAAAAAGCATTTGCACTCCACACTTCTCTTCAGGAGGGCTACGAGACCAGAAATCAACCACAATATTTGTAACAGCAGCATGAGGCACCACTGGCTGAGCAGACACAAAGGAGGAGTTTGGCAAAAGACCAGGCAAGCAGCTCACCCTGTTTGGTGTAGTTTAAAAGGAAACTGAGGCAGGAGACTTTTTTTTTTTTTTTTTTTAATTCTCAGCTTAGGTTGGATGTGTTGGAGAGTCAAGGCAAATAAGATATCAAACACAGGTTAGCAGCTTGTTTAGAAGGCAGTAATTACATTGCAATTGTTTGAATAGGTTTGCTCTCTGCTCCTAGACAAAGGATCTCAACATGGTCAATCACTAACCAGGTTTCTTCCGGGAGGGCAGGGAGCCTGTCCCAAAAATCAGAAAATGGCATGAAATTTCAATTTTCTATCAAGCAGCAATTCTGGATTCAGTGCAGAGGTAAATATCACTTCTACAGTGAGTGCAACTGACAGCACCCTGAACCAACCGTTTCTCCAAGACTATGTTCCCATATAAATTAGACCAAGTTGGTGGCAGATCCAGTACTGGTGGCTAGAGTCAAGTGAACCAAACTCCAGAAGGCAGTACAATATCCCAATACCCCTATTGGGGGGGTGGGCAAAAAACAGGCCAGAAATTAGAGTTTCCCATTTAGGGACATCAGAATCTTGCTGATGATAATCACCACTTAAGAGAATAGTATGTTTACCTCAAAAGCCATCCTGGGCACAGTGTCCTGCTCTGGGCGGAAGACTCCTTGCGGTCGTTTCCCCCTGCGATCCATGTTCGCCTGTTGTGCCATCACTACTCTATCAGCCATGCCATAGGAGGAGTCCCAGTAAAATTCTGGCATCTTGACTTCTGAGGGGTTATGGTTATATGGCTCCATGGGGAAAGGCTTCATTTTTTTCTCCAGCGGCTGCTGCTGCATTACAGGAGGCTGTAATGACTGTTCAAACAGTTTTAGGGGGTCCTGGGCCTGAAGATAATAGGGCTGCTTCACAGGCATCATCTTTCCCAGTGGGCCTTGCACTTGAGGAGGATTCCAGAGCTGCTTTGATGAGTCTGCCTGTGGATACTAAGAGAGAGAGGCACACTTTCACCACAAGGCCTATACAATGGGCGACTGACTAGAACAGTTAGTTTGGTTAACCTTTATGTTAGACTTTCATTCCTGGTGCGCACACCAACCGGCTGATTACAGACTCTATTCTAAATCCCAAAGCATGTTTCTCTCAGGTTTCATTCACCAAAGTTCAGAACCGCAGTGAGCATTCACTTCATGCTTCCTACTCAAGCTCTGAGGCAACACCTGAGAAAGATCAACCGTTCAGTTTGCAGACTTCACAGACATCCAACCCAGGTAACTGGGGGAATCTCTCTCCGTTACAGGTATCAGAGAGAGTAGTATTCAAAAGGAGATCTCAGGTGCTGAAGGTATAACTGATGGACGGCAAAGAACCACATGTTGTGATGTATTTAACTAAGAAGGATATGAGGGAATAGTTATGAGGAAAGATCCAGAGCCACCCTCCTTATTCACACAGGAAACCATCCCGCTAGCTAGAAAAACCTAAAGCAAAAACATCTAGTCAGTAAGATGACCCTGTAGCCATCTGCACACATGCAGAATACATCATCTGTCACAGGAAACACTTCAGACCTCAATAGCTAGTTTAAATTAGAGAGCCATCATTGCACCAAGTCATACACTCCTGTACACTTTGGCCATGCTACACTGGCCAAAATTTTCAAAAATAGGAACTTATAGTCCATAGCCCTAAATCCATATTTAGATGCCAAAAGGCAGGAATTTCCAAAGGCTCTAAGTGACTATGGCGCACAAGTCCTATTGACATCAGTGGGATTTATGCCCTTCCATGGATGTTTGAAGAATTCTTTAGTTCTTATGTTTTAGGTTTACCTGTTGGAATCCAGAGTGGTGGGGTGGGCTCTTCCCCAAGCCCTGCACAGCTTTTGTAGGGGACTGTTGTTGCTGGGCCAGAGCTTGGACCTGTAACTGGCTTGCTGACTGTGCTGTTGCCTGAGCTTGTAAGGATGAAAGGGGTTGCTGGGAAGGTGGTGCTGTCTGAGGTCCCTGGTTCATTGGCCCTGGTCCAGAGGGCCGCTGCTGGCTGTAAGGAATGTGGGACTGTTTCCCACCTTGCACTTGGTTTCCTGCAGAGGAGTGAGCCGTAGGCTGAAGAAAGGTTCCCGGAACAGAAACCCCACCTGGGAAGGTGTACCCCGAGCTCATGGAGAAAGCCACAGGAGGAGGTATAACGTATGCTGGAGGTGGAAACCCTAGAAAACAAACACGTTAGCCATTATGGAGTTGTACACTTTAAGCAATGTAGGATATGCATGATGGTTCCATTTTCTGTGTTTCAGCCATGAAGACTGTAAACAAGAGCTGTAATTCCACACTGATGAGACTTCGTACTTCCTCCCAACTGATATCTGCACATTTTCAAAAATCAAGGGAAGGGGTTTGATAATTTTATAGGGAAAGTCTATTTCTGAATTGTTAGTTACCCTTCTAGTTACTAGTTATGGTCAAGTGGAGACACTCCTGAAATTTCTCCACTCAAAATTACTCTACTTTAAGTTTTCTCCATTTTTCTTTCCTTTGCCACCCTGAAATTTTTGATCTGCTCTTCTCAGGGAACTCCCCCATCCCACATTCTGTCCAACACTGAATCACTGCAATGCTGGTGGAAGGAATGGCAGCATTTCAAGCTGCACCCCATGCCCAGGTAATCTCCAGTCACTGACTTAATTTATCCAAACAGCTGAGTGGGAACAGAACCAAGTCATTTTCTCAGCAAGACTAAGGCTATGTTTACACACCAGTTTACTGTGACGTGATTCATGTTACTCGGGAGGGTGAATAAACTACCCGCCTGATGCTGGCATAAGCACTCATGTGCACACTAGGGATGTGAACGACTAGTCGACTATCCGCCTCCCTTGCTGCCTCTATCAGAAAAAGGAAGAGGAGAGGGAAGGGGAGAAGAAGAGGTGGGCGCCTTCAAAGCAGCAGTGCCACATGGAGCCCAGGGTCAGCTGAGGACTTCCCAGCTGCCCCCAGGATCCATGCAGCGCTGCCACTTTGAAACACCACAGGGGGCACGGGGCTAGTGGCAGACTGTGAGTTTCCCGTTGACCCCGTGTTTCCCACAGCGCTTTTGCCTTTCCCCAATGCAAGTTGCATCTATTCGATTAGCCAATTAATCCAAATTTAACATCCCTACCGCACAGCAATATGCTGGTGGGAGAGCTTCTCCCACTGGCAGCTTCTGCAGCTTTCAGGAGGTGGCTTTATTATGCTGGGTGACGAACTCTTTCCTGTCAGAATAGCGTCTTCACTACCCACACTGCAGCTGCACTTTTGTAGGGGGGCACAGCTGCACCAATGCATGTAGACAAGGCCTAACTTCTTGCAGTTCACACTGTTGCAAGTTGGGGAGGAAGGCCAGGGACTAGAGCACTCTTCCTAACACAGATTTTCAGTTGAGTTTAGTGTAAGAACTGAGGGCTCTCTTTCTCCATCATCACTTTTGTTCAATTGATACTTGGAGCAGCCACTTGGGGAAGGTGGCTCTGCAACTGCTCCATGACATGGAGAAATTAAACTTGACAGGGCACTGAAAGTGGCAAGATCTTGCTGTTTATGGTAGAAAACCAAAGCCCTGTGAGACAGCAGCAGCAAATCATTAAATATATTTAGACAACCGATCTTAATACAAACACTAACACCGCACTTTCTTCATTGGAAACTTAGCTGTAAAGCAGATAAATATAAAAGATGAGCAATGTGGTGAGAGGATTGTATACAAAGGCTAGGTGGATCAAGTAGTATCTTTTATTGGACCAGCTTCTACTGGTGAAAAACGGGATTTCAAGCTTACACAGGTCTGGGAAAGGCACCCAAGCTGTCACATTTAAACATAAGGTGAGTGGGTAAGCATTATTAAAATAAGGAGTTGACCTGCTATAAGTGACCACTCACGATGAAGTAGACAGTCAATATTTCTGTAGTCACAGGACAAAGAAGGGTTACTGGGTTACAATAAATCCACTGTTTGTATCGAGTCCATGATTTTTAGTATCTAACCAAGTTACGAATTTAAGTGCTCAGATTTATCTTTTGAATACTTCACTCCTAAGTGAAGCAGCTTGCTTAAACCCTGTTATACAGAAAAACCTGTGTTATGCGGAACTTAAGCATCCGGAAAACTGTAGAAACCGGCAAATTCCTGATGCCGGGAAAAGCAAAACAAACAAAAACAAACAAAAATGGAAACTGGAGCTTTAAGTGCTGGGCCACTCCTCAGAGGAGCTGCGGGAGGGGTGAACGACAGCCAGAAGCAAGCATCTCAGCTCCCCCCACAGCTCCTGGCACCCCCGGCAGGCCAGCCCCACCATCTCCACCTCCAGGCTTCCAACCCCTCTCACCAGGCCGCATCACGCACCGCCCTCCCCCACCCAGCAGGCCACATCCAAGCCCCTGCATGGCTCCCGTGCACCTCCCTCCCCCCTGTAGGTGCCGCACGGCTCCCGCACCCCTCCCTCAGATAACCAGAATTTTTAGGTTACCAGCAAGTCCTAATTCCCGGGCGTGCCAGATAACACAGGTTTTACTGTACTCAGTTTGACATAGAGTAAATAAATACAGACTCACAATACAGAGTACAGGATTAAGTGCTGGTCCAGATCAGAATCAGCTGATTTACCTGGTCGACTGGGAAGAGGAGGGAAGGCTCCTGGGTGATGAATGGGGATGAACTGGGAATTGTTTGCCTGGGTTGGGGTCTGAGTTACAGGTGTTTTCCTGGCTTCAGACACCGGAGTTTTTCTCATCTCAGTCTGAGATTTCACCTATAGCACAAGAAATCACACAAAAATAATTAGAGAATGTGATAGCCACCCACATCATCTCAGCTCTGAAATGGAGGGCTAAACAGAGAGATAGAGTCACTCTGTCCAAATAGTCAGAAGGGAAAAATGAGCCAAGTAGTTAGGGCTTGAGGACCTGGGAGAGCTACAAGCTTCCTGTATAACCTTCTACAAGTCACTCAGCTGGCCTGGGTCTCAGTTACCAATCTGAGAAACAGGGATAGTGCTACTTCCCTCCTTCACAATGTACAAGAACAGATGCAGTCTGGAACAGAAGCAGCCTGGAACAGAAGCAGCAGATGTCTTTCAGTGTACTGCTCTAGCCTAAATGATGCAGGATATATTCAAGGCTCTATATTCTATGCAGCAAATGTGACCCAAATTATTTAAAAGGTCCCCCAAGCCTCCCCAGCTGAACACCAGTTCTCTTCCACTCACTACTCTGCCCCATCCAGCACAGTGCCTGATATTCAATTTTATGCTGCCCCCAGATTTTCCTGTAGTCAAAGGTTTTGTACCACAAAATGAAAATATTTATTTGGGGGGAAACAATTACATAGCAGACTCAAAGAATTATGCAAGAAACTAAGAGACTGCAAAACAGGGTCTTGAGTGTAGGTGATGTGCATTAAAATGCACACTACAGTGTCAAGTCTCTCATTACCTCTATGCCTGTACTGTGTAGCCCTGGAAACCACGTAATTTTGTATTGCGTGAAAACGAGGAAAAGAGCCATTCATAAATCATAAGGCTCTATCTATCACAAGGACCTACAGGACTCAAATCTCTACAAAAATTAGCTTTGCGTAAGTGTTACCAGGTAAGCTGCCTTTAATTGAGAGTGTGAACGCGAATCACAAGATAAGTATTGAATTAAATGAGAGTGGTATATTATGGGGAAAAGCAAAGTGAGATACCACAAAAGTATATTTTTTGAATATTAGGGAAATTTAATTTAGGACTGTCAAGCGATTAAAAAAAAATTAATCTCAATTGTGCTGTAAAACAGTGGAATGCCGTTTATTTAATTATTTTGGGGTATTTATATGCCAGCTATAGAAAACATCTTGTGACGCCAGTTACAAAAGTGCCATGCAAATGCCTAGTCTCTCTTTCAGGTGACCTTGTAAACAAGAAGTAGGCAGCATTATCTCCTGCAAATGTAAACAAACCTGCTTGAGTGATTGGCTGAACAAGAAGTAGGACTAAGCGGACTTGGGGGCTCTATAAAGTTTTATATTGTTTTGTTTGAGTGCAGTTCTGTAACAAAGTCTACAACTGTAAGTTCAACTTTCACAATAAAGAGTTTGTACTACAGTACTTGTATAAGGTGAACTGCAAAATGCTATTTCCTTTATCACTTTTACAGTGTAAATGTTTGTAATAAAAATAAAATGAGCACTCTACACTTTGTATTCTGTAACTGAAATCAATATATTTGAAAGTGTATAAAAACATCCAAAATATTTAATAAATTATGATTTAACAGTGCAATTACAACTAAATTAAATTATTTTTTAAATTAATCGCTTGAGTTTAACTATGATTAATCCACAGATCTAAAAGGAGGTTGAGCTGAACCATAACTAACTAAACAACTGCAGATGTACCATGGCATTCATTGAACTTAAATGCTAATGAGAAAAGGTCTAATTGAGTGCCTAAAGATAGGGATTCCAATTTTATTGATGGTGGAAGTACCCATAAGATATACAGGAAATCAGTCTGTCACAGGAGAATTTATAAACCATCACTGAATATGTATAAACTTAAGACCCAGCCTGAGATCAGCGGGACACACTGGGTGTCTTGACTTGACAACCACATGCAAATCACTTCGCCTATTCCAGGGCTTCCCACAAGAAATGATGCAAACACTGCTAGCTGTCTGGTATCAGCTCTCTCTCATCTGCAGTATTACAGCCTTTGTGATCTTGTTTGTTTAGCAAATATATTTCATAATTTTACTACTCAAAAAACAGTTTTATTTCTCATGTGCTCATTAGTTCCTCATTCTTCAGGCAACTCTATCACTGTGCCTGATTTAGAAGCAGACCTCTTTCAAATTATTGTGTAATATCAATATGAAAATAAGTACTTCCTCGGCAATCAGGCAATAGGAATGTTTGAAAGACCCCGAAGTATTTTCCATTAAATGAAAATTAAAATATTGATGTTTTACAATAGTTCCGAAGGGGACCGATCGAGAAGAGGTCTTCTGTCCCAAATGTCATTAGTTTTTAAATTTCTTGCCATTTTACAGTCTTAGTTTGCTGAAGTGGTTGCTTCTACTAGTTTCCATTTCCTATATAGCAAATTGATATTTTATACCCCAAAAAAAAAAAATCTTAAAAAAATTTCACATTTAAAACTCTCCCTTTATCAACCTTACTGTGAGGATGCCATAAGCTCCCAACCACAGAGTTGATAAACAACGTATCTGCAGCCAGTACCACCTTCCAATATATTGAATTTCCACAAGAAAGATGGATTGTTTTCACAAGACTCTATTCTGTAGGGTTTGAAGTCAACTTTACTTTTAAGTCACAAGGTGACTTTGAAAATTCCACCTTGAGGTGCCTAAATATGGACTTAGGTGCTTAATTTTATATTTCTATATTTGAAAGCTTTAGCCTGTGTTTAGGTAAAAAGTTAAAATAGTTTTGATAAAAAAATTACTTCTAACATTAACTATCAAAGATGGTTACTCCAAGAAAAGTTGAGTACAATTTTAGACCCAGATACTGTTAAACTTTAAGCATGTGTATGAATGTTAACTACAAAGAGTCCCACTGAAATAAAAATTCTCTCTCAAAGCAGATTAGAAGCACATGTTTTTAACTTTGCGAGAAACCTTTATAACACTATCACCTAACAATATCCCTTTAGAATACAGTAAACATGCTACTGGTACATGAATTTACTGGGCAACCCTGTCATTTCTTCAGCATACGTTTATACAATATTTGTACATACCCCAAAATGTCTTAGCAACATTAAGCCTGACGCAAAGATATTATAATTCTACAAACCACTTAGTGATTTAAATTAACACAGTAAGTACTTTCATCAACTGAATCAGCAGCTCTGATTTAGACATGAATGGGGAACCTCAGGATGCCTACAAAAAATTCAGCTTTACATCAGAGACCATTATACCAAGTGTCTTCTTTCCTACACAAGTCTCCCTTACACCTCTTACTACTGCCCTACAGAATTTATTGCTCCCCATAGGAGCATGGTCTAGTGCTCAGAGCAGGATACAAGGAGAATCAGCCTATTCCAGATCGTTATAATCGGTGTTCCATTGGGCAAGCATTACACCCTTATCTGTGAAATGTGGAAAATTGCCTTTAAGAAAGTTATATAATTATACGCTATAACATCTGAAGTGTTACTTATCCTAAACAAATTGGTCCATGTCCTGTAACTTGGCTTCATTGCCCTTATGCTGTTCTAGCTTGCAAAGGAGATAGAAGGCTGCCTGAACAAAGCAGATGGAGTTCCCACAACGTATGGCGTAGCTGGTTCCATATACCCCTGTTGCCAGAGCAGCTGTCTGCAGCCAGTAATTTGGTTAACATTCAATTCACCAGTGTTCCAGCTGCTCTGGGAAGCATGATGTTCTTTCATAGTTTCTCTTAAGTGACCAACAGCATAGTAAATACAGCCACTCATTAACAGGAATGAAATAACATTAGACTCTAGCCACAGACCATGACCACATTCAGAGCCAACATAAGTAGAAGTTATACCCTTTTTCAGCTCTCTTGGTGAGAGTTACCAACTAGCTTCTCTTCTACTTCCAGTTGGAAATGTAGGCCAAATTCAGAAGCGACTAAGGTGGCATACAGTAGATTTGATTTAATATTAGGATTGCTAGCAACTTCTAGTCAATGCATCCCAGCAAAATGCTGCCAATTCTATTTTCATTAACATCAGTGTTAACAGGATTTAAATATAGGCAATGGTACACGAATATCTTATTGTTTGCACATTCCCACAGTTCTTATTTTAAGGAAAGGCCCTACCATGGGCAGACTTGCAAGGCTGAAGGCAGGAAAGGAAGTGATGGAACAGGCCTTCTTTGCTTGTAGCTCCCCAAACCTACCTACCACCACTGCTCAGTCCATCCCAGCACTTCCTTCAGGGGCTGAAGCCCAGCAAACCTTTCTGCATAGAGACACTGCACAGGGGCTATGGGCAGGGCAGCAACAGGAGGGGAGCTGCATCCCAGATGTCAACCAGTTTCATCAAGGAAAGCCCGAGTAAACAGATGGGCTTTGCAGAATGACCTCAAATCAAACTCAAGCTGTCAGACCAACAAAGGAAGGGAATTTGACAAGTCTTTCCCTGCCACTGAGAAATTGCGCCTCCACAGCTCCTTTCGGAATCTGAGCTCTCTCAGTGCATGATCCTTGTCACAATTTCAACTCTAAGGGGAGTGCTGAGGAGACAGGCAGTCTACACACTCCTTAATGGCTTGGGTCCTGACTAAAATCAACACTTGAATTGAAACAAATGAAACTAATTTTTGGAATACAGATGTGCAACTACACTGCATTAGATTATTTATACATGTTCAAGACAACCCTAAGAAAAAGCATGAGCAGGAGACCATTTGCTCAAAGGCACACACTGATTCCTCCCAAAGAAAATAAATGGCATCACTGCAGAGTAAGGGGATCAATCACTGCAAAAAAGATAGATACTAAAGCACAGTCAGCTGATGGAGCTGAAGATCAGGAAAACATTGACCAATACAACCAGAACAGCATTTGCTATGCCCAACTTTTAAAGTAAGACTAACAGACCTGTAAACTCTGAAGACTTTAAAGAGCATCAAGTATACTTCAGCCCATCCTTCTCATTGCCAAATCGCAAACGCATGCAGGTAACACACTCGCTTCTTCTAGATTACTGAAGTGATTTTTCCTATATCCTTGGGACATCTCAAAATGTAATGGTTTTCTATAAATCAGTGGTTCTAAAACTGATATGAGGAGTTCAGGGTTGAGTTCACTAATGACTCTTTACCAAATGTGCTCAGTTACAAGAAAAGAGACAAGTTATTAACACAGCCTTACAACAACCTGATATCTCAAAGTCAAGCTTTGTTAGTTGGCTCATGACTCCTGGCAGCTGTGGTGAGTTATCAATGGCTCTTGGCCCTCACGAATTTTGCCATTTGCAATGGTGCCAGGAACGCATCCACTGTGAATAGCAAGCCTTCCCTGTACGGAAAATAGCAACCAGGTCACCTTCCTTCACCTCCCTCCCCCCAAGAGTAAACTTGTAAGGAAATGCCAGGAATCACTTTTATATCTGGCCCTTAAATTAGGCATGTTGCGTTTTTAATTATTAACTATTTGCATAGCAGTAGCACCTAGGACCTCAACAGGACTCCTTTGAGCTAGATGCTGCACATACAAAAAGACAGTCCCTGCTCTAAAAGAGCTAACCATCCAAGGCCAGGTACAGACTATGGGGCAATGTTGAACTAAGGTACGCAACTCCAACTGTGTGAATAGCATAACTGGAGTCCACATACCTTAGATCAATTTGCTGTGGCATCTTCACTGCAGGGGGAATTGATGAGAGAAACTCTGCCGACTCCCCTTAGACGTCTCTATCAGGTGGAGTAACAGAGTTGACAAGAGTGCGATCAGTGGTCGATGCAGCAGGTGTTTACTTGAACCACTAAATCGAACCCTGTGGATTGATCCCCACAGCCCCGATCTCCTAGTAAGCGTAGACAAGGCCTTAGAACAGAGCAAGAGACAGATGCCATACTCTGAATGTCTCACCTGCACTGCCACATTCTGTTTTCCTGCCTCCTGCATCTTCTCCAAGCCGCATTTCTTGATTTCATTCTTTCTCTTGTTGTTGTCTTTCTTTCCATCATTTTTAGTGGCTGCTATTCCTTTGTTATAGTCCCTCCTTTCCCTACCCACATCTTTAGGTGGATAGATTCTCCCTTGCTCTCGGTTCACCTCTCGTGGTTTAATGTTCTCTTTGAATGTGACCATTGGTTTCTCCCCAGTGTCACAATTGCTAAGATTTTTGCCAGTGGACAGAACTGATTTGAGTCCTGGGCTCCCATCTGTAGACAGTGGCTCTGCAATAGATGTTTCCTGTAGAATGAGACTCTCTTTGGCTTCACTAGGGTCCTCTAGTAACAACTCTGGGATTTCTGTCAAAAACAACAGTTTTCCTACTTCATTTTCACACTGAATCAGCCTAAAAGAAAGAAAAAAGGTACTGAATAGCATGTAGCAGTCATTTTAACCACACAAACCATCTTCACAGGCCATAACAATGGCATGACATACACAACAAGCAGGAAGTCTGCACACTAACCCACAAGCCTCAGTACTAACTCTATGTAACAAATTACAATGCACCTTCCAGGCAAATGGCACACTTCAATATGCACACTCACCCACCACTGCCCAGTCATTAATATGTCACAAACTGTTTTCAGTGTTGCTGTTTAATTGTACTGTAGTAGTACTCAGAGGCTCTAGGGTACTCGATGCTTTACCAACATGTAGGAAGATAAAATCCTTCCCCCAAACAGGTAAACCTAAGAAACCGTGAGCTCCTCCCCTAATTACATGAACACCCACCATCGGCACCACGCCTTCATGCACTTTTCTTTGATACTACCATAGTACAAAATATTACTTACCTATATCATTTTCTACAATACACTAACACAATATATCAACATTTGCACTCAAACGGTTGGCCTGTGGCACCTGTCACTGCTACTAAGCTTTACAGCAAGAACACCACTCAAAACCGGAGTGAGAGACAGCACCAACAGCTGCGCAGATACCTTGGCTGGTTGTCAGCAATCCATTTTCCAGTGAAGATCAGTCGCTGCTGTCGTATCCGTCGCTGCTGCCCTTCTTTGTCTCCTGTAATCCCCTGGTGGCCTTTGGAGAAATCCAAGTTCCTAATGTTGATGTAAACAAAGAGTGAAAAATAAAATTAGTCTCAGATGCCTCTTGTATGATAAAGGCTAATAGAGGCTTTCTAAAAGGACGATGAATTGTACAGAAAGTCTATTGCAGGTTTCATTTCCAGCATGATTTAATAACCTAGTTCAGTGGTCCCCAACACGGCATTTATGTGCGCCCGCCTAGTGACCAGGGGCAGCCCGAGCCATTCTTGCGACCCGGGTGCGGCACGTACACGGCCAGTGCCTGGCAGCTCCAAAAGGTTGGGGACCACTGACCTAGTTACAGGTCAATACTTTAATTGCATTTTCATGTGATTAAAGTAATATAAATAAGGCCTACATTAAGCAAGTAAGTTAATGAAACCAAGTCCTTTACGGCATGGCAAAAAGGGTGCATATTAGAAAAAACCCTGTTTCTCCTTTATCAGCCATCTCCTCCTTGCTCTTGCACTCTGATCCTATGGAATTTATTCAGATGTCAACTACAGAACTACTTTGCTACAGGACCAAACTGAAGAACAGCTTAGGCTCAGAGGGAGAAAATCCCCCACAACAACTTCAAAAGTAGCAAAGGAAGCACAAGGGCCAAGTAATTTTTCATAAATATATTCCTTTCCAAACTCTGAGTTTTCTGTTAAGATCACCAGTTTTCAAAGCTGGGTTGAGGGCTATTTAAGAAAAGCAAAATTTGAAAATTAAAACCACAAAAAAGAACCACACAGATCTTACAAATGTTAATAAGTTTAGATACAAACATGTTCCAAAAAATGAAACGTTCCATTCCTCAGAAATTTTATTCCTGTACTGGTCATTGTCTAATTTTATGATGATCAGGAGACAAACAGGAGTCCTGCACTCAGACCACTTTTTACTTATTAAAACTGTCTGTAAGGAGAGCTGCATTCATCTATACTTGCTCTGAAAATAGGGTTAATGAAGAATGTCATTATCTTCCTACCATACTTCAGTACTTCACGACCTGTAAAAATAAAGCATCCTTTAGATGCCACCCACCTGAATGAAGGTCTCAGAGCCAAGAATCCCTGCAATTCAAACTCCTCTGGAAGTGGGGTAACTGGTGAACAATCAGACAAGAAAGAATATTTTTAAACAAGATCTGGAATACGCTGTACCAGTAAGGTTATGGCTATCCAGTCGCCACATACAATACAGCTCACACTACTAGATAAATACTGCACTGCCCATGCTGTGGGATCTATAGGGAGTGAACGACAGATCAAATGAGAAATATGCTCAAGCATAGGAAAGAGCAGTTTGTAAAATATTCACATTCTAAATTCACTTAATTCTAGAAGTTGTTTTATTCCACTTTCATATCCATCCATGATACCCCAACACCAATGGTGCCAGAGATACTTCCTCCTCCCCCCACACGGCCTCATCGCCCTTTCACAGAACACAGTCTAGCAGCATTCTTACCATTAGTGCTGGAAAGATCTTCCTCATGGGGCTGGAAGCTGTTTAGCAGAGAAATCAGCCATGGCCAAATGCTACAAATCAAAAGAAAATAGTTTCCGCTTGTCATGGTATGTCTGAATTGGAATTCTACTTATTGCACCAATTAAATTAGGAGACCTATTACAAAGTTGAGGTCCAATTCAGCCCAACTGCTTTCAAGAGTGGATAACATTATCAAGGTTTTTGGCACCCTTCCCTTACTGCAACTGTCAGGAGTCCTTATTCTCCTTACAAAGAAATTCTTGTAGCAATGAAATTATAATCTCTCAATGTTGTCAAGGGTCAGAGAGCATTTTCCTTGCACCTCAAAATTCTTTCAAAAGGCAGTTAAAGATAACCCATTTTCCTATCACCAAACTCAGGAAGTATGACAAGTGCATTTACCAGCTGGAGAGAAAAAACATAGGTGTCACTTGATTTTCAAATATTATACTAGGGATATGAGTTCACAGCATTTGTTTGTAGTTCATACTTCAAGTTCAAAGCTGACTGTTCTCAAGAGATCATATCTGAAAATTAGTTCAGAGACAAAATGCTTCTGTAAAATGCTTCTCTTTTGACTATCCAGTCTTTAGGTGCTTATAGACTATTTGCTTTTCCTGTTACAGTCCAGCTCAGCTTTCCCCTTGATATTTTTATACCCACTGCCTCTTCTTGTTTCCCCCCCCTCCCGTTTTTTTTCCTTCTCTCCTCCCGCCCGCCCACCCCTATTTATTTTAGTTCTGGACATCCAACACTCTGGTCATCTGAAGTGGGCTCATGATACCATCTCTACATGTTTTGTTAGTCTTTAAAGTCCTACCAAACTATTTGTAGTTTAAGTTTATCCTGTAAGATATGGTTAGTGTAGGGAAGACTCATTACTTAAAACCTTAACAGAATACTGTAATTCTCCAAGTAGATACTGGAATGCTAGGAAATCCTAAATTCAGATGGCATTTAAGATAAACATTAAAGTACCTTCACTCATGCCCTGCTAAAGTTAGTGCTATCTATGCAATGACTGTAAATACTTTGCATAGACCTTACTGTTTCAGTTTCAAGTCCGAGGACTACTCTTTGGGGCAAATATAAGGTCAGGGAATTGTTTGAGAATGAAATAAAGTACTCATTTTACAACAGATGTCTGGATAGCCATGTTTAATTACTGTCAAAAGGAAAATAAAAGTATAGTGAGACACAGCTATGAGTGTCTGGGGGCCAAAGCAAGTGAAATGGAAGGGCTGGACTGAGTCAGCACTTAGCAGCATGATTTTATTCTATAAGGCTCTAACTATTTTTGCTTTTTTTTTTTTTTACATAAATGAAAGCAGAAGTTTGCCAGTAACCTTTCAAATGTGAACCCGTGTGTGTAAACAGTTAATTGCCACCAACAGGCTTACATCAACCACTGATAACCACTTTGCTACTTAGGAGCTGGTGGGCAGCCCAGCTCAGTCCTAGCTTGTGCCGGGTCCCGGAAGCTACCCCCTGCTGCGGCTCTGCAAGGAAAGTATTATTGCAGAGCCACAGGGGGGTAGCTCCTGGGACCCAGCACAAGCCAGGACTGCTGGCCAGCCCTCTAAAAAAAAGTACTGGCAGAACTGCAAAGGGTGGGGAATGGCATAGTTGGTAGCATTAAATCAATAAGCTTTCGCTTATTGGCTAATCATTTAACCAACTACACTATTAGATCTCCTAGTTTGTGACCTGGGGCAAGGGATTGAGGTGTAGGAGGGGGTGCAGGATCTGGGAAGGGGAATGGGTGTAGGAGCGGGGAGTGCATAGAGTTTGGGTTACATGGGGTAGAGGTGTAAGAGGCAGTGCAGAGGGTGGGGGTGCGGGGGAGAAAGGTTGGGGTGCCAGAGGCAGGCTCTTGTCAGGAGGAACTTATCTCCACAGCTGGCCAGAAGTCAAGCAGGTTCCTTAGCCAGCATGCTGCCTTCCATGCCTCACTCATGCTCAAGAGCAGCTGCAGAGGCCACGTGCGCTGCTCTGAATCCTGCGAGCTTGGGCAAGGAGGGGAGGGATACTTCACATGCTGCCTGTCTTGCAAACAGGTAGCTCCTATTGGCCAGAAACTGGTCAATGGGAGCTGCAAGATTGTGCTGGGGGTGGGGGCCTCTCCCCCTTCCTCCTGGGCTTGCAGCATTCACAGAAGCACATTGCCCAGCAGTCAGCTTTTCTGAGGACTATACGCACAAGAGTAAAGCAACACCATGGGATGCTCTGTGGTGATTCATAAGCTTCAGTTTTGTACTGTAGGAGAGACTTGGATTCTAGAACCACCCGCGCCTCGATAGAGGACTTTAGGAAAATCATTTTATAGCCATCTGCCTCAGTAAATCTAACTGGGGGAATACAAAAAACCAATACAGATTACTGGATGAGGTTGTTTGGCTTATGTTATGCAGGAGTCAGCCCAGATATTTGCAATGGTCCCTTCTGACCTTTAAAAAAGCATCTATGAATACATAAAAACAGTTACATATTTGCCAATATTGTATTTAGTCTAACAACCTCACTTTTCTTTATAAAAATTAGCAGAGCCCCGCCACAAGGCTGTGGTGCAGCGGGCTGAGGGGCAGGAGAGATAGGAGGATGCGGTGGCAAGGTGAGGCAGGTGAGCGGGCAGCACAGGGTACAGGTATGGGGGAGTGCAGGGCACAGGAAGATCTGGGGGGCACCAGTGTGGGGGGCCGAGGGACGGGCAGGCAGAGAGCAGAAAGCAGGGCAATTACTGCCAGCACCACAGCTCTCCGCATCTCCCGCTTCTTTTTGTCCCCGGGCCCAGGCCCAATGTGCCGCTCGGAGAAGTCATCATGGACCATGCAACGCTGCCCCTTGCCACGCTCTGCTGTACCTGCTGCCCCACCTGCTGGACAGGCTGCCCCCGGGGTGCAAGAGCAATGTGGGGCCCCGGCCTATGAGCCGCCCGCCCTAGTGGGCACAGGTCTGCATGGTGCCACTGCCAGCTCCCTGCTGCACCTGCCAGCCACTTGCTGGGGAGGTACTGAGCCACCGGCCAATGGCAACCTGAGGGGAGGAGCCCCAGCCATGCTCATCACTTCTCACTCATCCTGGCATTTTCCAGAAACTTCGCAAGTCTTCTCAAATGTTTTCTGTGACAAGTCAGTATGATGGACACCTCCCCTTTCATAATAGTAATGTATATAGCTATAGATTCTGTATTTTAAAAACTCAGTGTCTGTAAGTGAACAAGTAAGGAATCCAAGACTATTTCTTTACTATCATTAAATCCTTCATTTGTCACTACCATCTTACACAACTGAAAGTTAAAAGCAAAAAGAAAGAAAGAAAAACTGTATCAAAAGACTCACTACTGTCTTTCATCAACTACAGGCTCCTGGAAGACACTGGGTCTAAGTTTCAGCCAGTCCATCGAGACCTTTACAGCAGGAAGCGGGTATGTACCCCAAGACTCCTCTTGGAAGTCATTCTGCAGTGGACACTTGCACAGGACTCCAAGAAAGGAAACTGAAAGGACAACAGAGGTATTCACTTTTAAAACTGAGCAACCACCTAATTAAGAAGTAGTAGGGGGCAGCGCCCCTTGCTCACTAGGCTTGCCAACTCCCCTCTCGGTCAGGGAGGGCCTGGTGCCGAGGCTGGCCCCAGCTCTGCCCCCCCTTCCCACCCCACTGCCAGGGAGGGTAAGAGGCCACCCCAGCCCTTCCCCTCTACCCAGGGGAGGGCATAGCCCCAAGCCCACCCCACTCGGCTCTTGGGCCCTCCCCAGCCACCAGGAGGGACCAGACTGAGGTTCTTCCCCTGCCACTGGGGAGGGTCTGAGGCCACCCTAGCCCAGCTCTTCCCCTCCGTCCTAGGTTGCTTGGGGGGGGGGGGGGGCCCTGGCCCCAAAGCTACCCTGGCTTTCAGGCCCCCCCACCTCTGGATTCTTGACCCCCCGCATCAGGCCAGGCCAGCCCCAGCCCTATCCCCTCTCCCCGCCCTGCCAGGCTTGGCTCACTCCCCCTGGCTGCCAGGAGGGTTGGGTCGGGCAGAGCCGAAGCTGCAGCAGGCCCGGTTGCAGGCTACATGGCACTTGGAGCACTAGAAAGGAAGCTGCACGCTCCGGGAGCCATGTGACTCACAGCTTCCCCCCCCCCCTCACCTCCCCACCCGAGCACAGTGGAGAGCGGAGAGGGGAGGCTGTGTGGTTGTGGCTCCCACGTAACATAGGGGTGGGGGGAGGCCACATGGCTTGGGGCAGAGGGAGGGGCTGTGGAACAGAGTGATGCAGGACGTCACGCAGGAAACTTTTTTTTGAGAGAGACAGAGAGAGAGAGACAGAGAGAGAGACAGAGAGAGATATTACACCATAAATCACTTCTTAAATCACCTCAGTGATTTTAAAGATTCCACTGGCAGACCATAACCTCTTATTTTCATTGTCCTACTTCTTACCACAAAGTTCAACCATTAGCTTTCTGAGGTTTTCTCCTCCTAAAAAGGCTCTGACAACTGAAGCAAGGTGGTAAACAAGTAGAAAAGTGACTGGGGGAACAATCCCATTTTAAATGTACACTATGTGGATACCAAGAAGAGAACAGAAGAATTATTTGGAGTCTTAGTACTTACTGAAGAGGGCAAGTAGCTGTGTCCAGCAGAGCTGCTCATCTTGGCTGTAACTATGCTGTTCAGTTTCATTGCTAAAATCTCGCAGATGATGCAGTTGAAACAGGTTGATCACAGTAATATGAACTAACTGCTGAGAGTTGAAGGCTTTTTGGAATAACAACCTCTGTAACAAAGAAATATATAGAAATGCATGTTCTATAACCTGGAACGAATGCACGTGAAAGGATTAGCTGACTGACTGACCTTTCAGACTTGTGATTACTACTGTACTGCATTAGCAATGGTTCAGCCGCTGGGGAGAAGGCACTCATCCTAAACATTTTTCAAGTGCTATTGGCTTATCCTTAATAGTGAATTACTCCTTCAATGCAAACAGACTTACGATGGCACAGGAAGGGGATAAGTTAAGTCTGACAGTCTTTGCTAGACCTTTACACCTGTACCTGTAAGATGGAATGTATTCTGAGGTACCCCATGTAATGTAATGTCCAACAGACCAATTCATTAAATTGTGTGACTATGCAAACCAGCTAATCTTCTACCCTTTTTAAAAATTAAACAGCAGCAAATGTAGTGTCACGATTAAGATTTTACAGATAACTTCAGAAACTCCGCTGTTTGCATTGGCTGCGAACGGCAATCTGCAGCCAAAAAGAGCTGCAATCGTCCAAAACCTGCAGAGGCGCAGGTAAATATAGTGGCAGCAGCCCACCAGGGACTAACCCTGGCTGGCTGCCTTTTTTTATTGCCCACCCCTACCTAAAAGCATACACAATCCTAGATGCTACAACTGGAGTCAGATGCATGAGAAGGCAAGTTTTGTTGGATATTCCTAACTCTATAATTATTGATATAAGGAGAGCTTTAAAAGTTTAGACACATGACCAACTGTATAAACCATGCAGTACCATACAGCTGAAAATATTTCTGAAAACATAACCCATTGTAATTCATCAGTTTCATGACATTAAGAAGGCTGTGCTGTTAAATGTTCATTTTGCTTCAGTCTTCACTAAAAAGGTTAATAGTAACCACATATTCAACACAATTACTAAAGCAAGGGAAAAGGAATCCAAGCTGAAAACAGGGAAATAAGTTAAGTTAAATATATTCAGCAGGTCTTGCTGAAATTCATCCAAGGGTACTGAAGAAACTAGCTGAAGCAATCTCAAAGATACTTGCTAATGATTCTGAACGCTCACGGAGGATGGGTGAGATCCCAGAGTACAGGCGACCCCCGCACTTACGACCTAATTGGTTCCTGGAGAACCATCATAAGTCGAGCCGTCGTAAGTCGAACCCAACCCCCCCCCCCCCCCCGAGGCACAATGATAAAAATGGGAGTTCTGTTCTTGGCTCACTTTGCCTCCTGGGAGTTGTAGTCTGTGGTGCGAGCTGCTCCCAGAGTTGGCTGGGGGCTATGCCGGCCAGAGCAAGGCGGTCGTAAATGTGGGGCGGCTGTAAGTCGAGGGTCACCTGTACTTAAGGGCAAACATAGTACCATCTTTAAAAAAGGAAACAAGGAGGGCATGGGAAATTATAGCCTAGTCAACCTAACTGGCCCAGTAGACACATCATGTCTACTGCTTTCCCCTCCATCTTAATTTTAGAAAGGATTCTGACAATCCCAGAGGACACTCCCATAAGCAAAGTAGCCTACGTACCAATTACTGGGTGCACAATTTGTTGAAAGACCCCACTCAAAGAGCAGTTATCAATGGATCAAATGTCAAAGTGGAAGAATGCATCTAATGAGCTTCCACAGTGATCAGTCAGGGGCTATTTAAATTTTCATTAAGGACTTGGATAAAAGATTGAAAAGTATTCTCATAAAAACGAGTCCAAAGTACTTCCCTTAGGAAGAAAAAAATCAAATGCACAACTACAACATGGAGAATTAACTGGCTAGCAATCCTGAAAAGGATCTCAGGGTTAGAGTGGATCATAAATTGAATGTGAGTTAACAATGTAATGCAGCTGTGAAAAAGTCTAATATAATTCTGGGCTGCATTATCAGGAATATATCTGTGACAGGAGGTGGAAATTGTCCCGCTCTGCTCAGTCGGAGTACTGGCAAATTATAGGTGTCACGCTTTAGGAAAGAGAACGACAAACTGGAGAGAGAATCCAGAGGAGAGGAACAAAAAATGATGAAAGGCTCAGAAAACCTGACCTATGAGGAAATGTTTAAAAACCTGGGCTTGTTTAGCTTTCAGAAAAACAGACTGAAGGGAGATAACAGTTTTCAAATATGTTAAGGGCAGTTATAAGAGGACAGTGATGAACTGTTCTCCAAGTGCAGTGAAAGTAGGTTAAGAAATAATGGGCTTAATCTGCAGCAAAGAGGTGGTGGCGGGGCGGGAGGGAGAGAAGCAGGAGCCGGTTCTCCGGTTCCTCTATCAGAGACAGCCAATGTGGGGGAGAAGGGGCCAAGGAGGCTACTCTGGCATCAGCCCTCATCCACGGCCAGCCCAGCTCTTAGTATATTTAAACTGCAGAGCTGCCGCAGGGTTAGGTTCCGGACCCAGCACAAGCGAGAACTGAGCACCTTCCCTTATCGACTAATCATGTAGTCGATAAAAATTCTATCAACTACACAATTAGCCAATTACCCACCTCTTAACATCCTTATTGTGGAGTCTGTATCACTGGAGATTTTTAAGAACAAGTTGGACAAACATCTGCCAGGGATGGCCTAGGTTTGCTTGGTAGTAGCTCACTGTATGTGCCAGACTTGAGAGGTATCTATGATTTAACAATGGGAGGGCCCTATGGCTATTGCCTTATTAGCCTAATGGCTAATCCAGCTCTGGCTCCACTCCATGCACAGAATTGAAGATTTTCAAAACACTGCTTTCAAGTGTAAACTTTGCCAATGGGAGGGGCAGGCAGCTTGAGCAGAGGTAAAACAGTCTTAAGTACTAATAAATAGTAAATGTAGGAAACCAAAGGAGGAAGCTATTGGTTCAAAGTTTACTGAAGAATTTTAAAAACAAGACTATTCTCAGATGAAACAGGAGCAGATGGGAGAGAGAGAGCTTTTCATCCAGTGATCATGCAGTTCAAAAAGGGGGGGGGGGGGAAGAGAATCAAAAGCGTCACTCCAAGCTCAGAATACAATCTATGTTATAAACATTTAATTAAGTTTAATTAACCTTTGTTTCCACAACAAAAGAACATATTTGAGTAAGAAATGTTAAACTGCAGGGGGGGAGGGGAAATCATGCTGTCTTATGTAGGTGAACAGGGCTGACCATCATCAAGTTCCCCACCAAATCTTTTTAACCTCCTGACCACCTCATGCTTAACATGTTCTAGTTCAGTATAAAATAAAATAAAATAAAATAAAAATATAAAATAAAAAAAATATAAAATAAAAAAGCACACACACTTACCCTTTGGTCAAAAGTACTTTGTCAGTTTTCTTAAGGGAACATGTTTAACATGTTTTCCCTACATATTACTTCAGTGAATGACTAGATTCTTATATAGATGTTAGATTTCTGAAGTGAAAAGTTAGGATTTTTTGTGGTACTAACCTTGAACTGTTCCTCCAGCCTCTCCCGAAGAGGGCTCAGTTTCTCCAAGCCCTTACTCAGATACACATGGCCATGGAACTTAATAAACGCCTTGATGAAGTCAGACACCCCCCATCGAGTCTTCACCTCATCCCGACTGCAGTTTGAGAGGAAAAAATTGGCTTCAGTCTTTGTACATAGACATAGTTGCATAGATTAAGAATCCTCCTGACAGAAACAATGCTAACAGCTGCACTACCTTCTCAAGAAAGGACAGGGCACGAAAGCACAGGTAATTTCCACTACTGGCTGCTCTACACATCTTTAGGGTCTTACTGCGCACATGCCTCCAATAATGCTTCCACCCATCTCAGACCTAGGTACTTCCTATTCAATACATACATATGTTGTGTGTGGCTGGAATGGGAGTCAGTGATCTACTCCTGTGTTTACATTTGGTACTATGAATGCTTATCTGTGGTAAGTATACACAAAGACAAACTAAATAAGAATGGCCAAATGGGGTCAGACCAAAGGATAATGTGATCCAGTATTCTATCTCTTGACAGTGGCCAATGTCAGGTACCCTAGAGAGAATGAACAGAATTGGTAATCATGTCCCTGTTGCCCATTCACAGCTTCTGCCATCCTTACCATTCCTGGCTAATAGATACTGATGGACCTATCCTCCATGAATTTATTTTGCTCTTTTTGGAACCCCATTATAGTCTTGACCTTCACAACATCCTTTGGCAAGGATATCCACATGACTGTATATTGTGTGAAGAAATACTTCCTTTTTGTTTGTTTTAAAAACTTGCAGCTACTTATTAATTTTATTTGGTGTCCTCAAGTTCTTGTGTGATGGGGAGGAATAAACAAACTTTTTTTTATACACTTTCTCCATACCAGCCACGATTTTATACACCTCTATCATAGCTCCCCTTAGTTGTCTTTTCCAAGCTGACAAGTCCCAACCTTATTAAGCTCTTTTCATATGGCAGCTGTTCCATGCCCCTAATAATTTGTTACCCTTTTCTGAACCTTTTCCAATGCCAACATATATTTTTGAGATGATGCAATCACATCTGCATGTAGCATTCAAGATAAGTGTGTACCATGAACAAATCTCCAAAGAACTTACCTTTCCAGTGCTTTAGAAAGTGCTTTTTGTAGATTAGTGGAGGCAGCTGGGAAAGGGAACTTCACAGCAATGCTTCTGCAGTAGTAGAAAATTGTGGTCAGGTGGTCTCCTTTAGAGGAAGCTAAAATAGCCAACTGATTGTAAGGCTGACCTACGGGAAAAGATGATGACAGTTTCTCATTAAGTAAAATGAGCTTTTCGTCAAATGCAACCACCAAATCTTCTCTCTCTATTTGGTCAAGGAAAGAATCTCTATTTCAATTTAAACTCAGCTACAAGGACAGCAAGCTTCCATTTAAAGCCTATTATATACTTTATGCAGATCAAATTAATTTGATGAACCAATTAGCCAGCCCCATCTCAGCGCTGCTATAATTCACAAGCTACAGAACTCATGGTATCAAATAATTTTTTTTCACAAATCCATTAAATTTAAAAACAGATGCAAATGACTTAACAAAATACTTTGTCTAAGCAGGAAGGTATAGTCAAGACTAGGCAAAGTTTTGCCTCTAACATACTGATCAAAATCTATTAGAAGTTACCAATGCAGTACAATTTAAAATACACAGGACAAAAAGTAGCTCCAAAGATTTAAAAGCCAGTTAGAGAACTACTATAGTAACTGAGTCCAAGTGGGTATGGCTAATAAAAGCGGTTTACATTTTCACTGTATACCAATCTGCAACAAATGGGAATTTGTATTCTATTTACTGTATTACTGAATTAGTTCTATTCATTACTAAATTGCTACACCTGCATAAAAGAGATTAAGAGAAAAATAAGAGTCACAAAGCTGAACTACAGAACCACCTCAAACTTGTAGGAGAGATTTGGAGATTCACGGCGAATTACTGAATTTTAATTATTAGTAAGTAAACAATTAAAGAAAGCAAAGAGTGTATCACAATGTTTGTTCATTTGACAAATGCAGTATAGGTTTAACAATACTTCATACAAAAGGCATAAATGTAGCATAGCAAATTCTATAACGTAACAGTCTTAGTACTATGCCACCTCACTATAATATTCTGCTACTAAACCTCTGAGAAAGGAAAACAGATTGTGTGTAAAGTATGATGCATGCAGACCAATAAAAAGTGAATTATCAAAGTTCTACTGGAACTTGTTGCTGGTATTATTTTTAACTAGTCAAGATCTTAAACTATTTCTCCATTTTCTGTGGAGAAAAGAGTTAATGCCTTAAACACTGATTTGGGATAGTTTATACTCAGCAGAGATTAGAGGCATCTCTGACTCACCATTGGAGGGAACAAGCTGAGCTGCATGTCTGTAGTAGGACTCTGCCTGGCTGGTCTGATTCCTGTAGCGAGCTAAAAAAGGAAGGAAAGGCAAGTTTAGACAGCAGTTTGTCTTGCTGCTCAGAGGGCTAAAACTCTCCTCAACTTTTCAAAGTATTTGGTCCTGCAGATTATAAGTACATGCAGCTTCCTTGAGGATACCCATAAATGTCTTGCAAATACTTTTAAACACACAGAAGTACATAATACTGACTTCCCAAAGCAGAGCATACTTTTAGTTCCTCCTCCCTTTCCCACTCCTCACTCAATTCCAAGTCACAGATCACCAGCTCTTATTCAATACCCTTAAATACACTATATCAGACACATTACACAAAAGGTTGTGAATATTCCTTCACACTAGGTTTATTCAGTACCTAGACCTAATGCTAGGTTACTTTAGAGTACTTGCAGGTTACCTTTTAAAACAGAGGTGGGAATTAGGGGCCCATGGGCTGGACATGGTTTGCCAGGGTTAGTTTATTGTATACCTCGTTTTCAAATAATCCTTTCTGCAAAAAGTTTAGTCTAGTGTGGATCATATAATCAAAGTTTGTAAAGCACTACAATAAAACTAGAAATGGAATGAACCTGTTCAACTTAAGCGTACCTGGATGCAAAATAAAACAGCCAGGTGTATGAAAGTTAGACTTCTTGCCGTGTTCTTTGTAGCAAAGACTGCTTAACACAGGGGCTTTCGAACATGAATGCTGGTTAAACATTCCATCTTATTGTAACACAAATTCTTGCAATAGCTCTTGCAATTTAATAAGTTTCTACTTTTCACTCTCCATCTCTACTGCAAATAGATCTCTAGATGAAAACACAAGGCTAAGCATACTATAAGACAGCTACTCTTCATAAGATCACTGCCTTCATGAATCGAAGTCTTACAAGGACTCTAAGGGTAGGTCTACACAGCAGTGTTATTTCAGAATAACTAACGTTATTCCAAAATAACATAGTCCGCGTCTACACTACAAACACTTATGTCAAAATAAAGTTGAACTGGAGGACTTCTTACTCAGACTCCTGTAACCCTCATTTTACGAGGAGTAAGGCAAGTCACAGCAAGAGTGCTCTCAGACTTCCTGCTGTGTAAACAGCGCCAAAAGCCGAATTAAGCTATTCTGACTTAAGCTACACAATTGACATAGCTGAAGTTGCATACATAGCTTATTTTGGCTTTTGCCCTGTTGTGTGGATGTGCCATTACATCCAAGCATTACATTTCAGACCTTTCAACCTGTTCAAGATGCATGCAGTAGTTCAAGGCAGAATACTTGGTCTAGAGGCAGTGCAGGTGATTTAGATTCCATTCCAAGGATACGCTGTACAGATCATCTCATATTTCTTTGCTCATAACACTCACCAATGTCTCCAAGGTGGACAAGGCAGTGCTGGCAGATGTATGAGCAGGAGCTAGACTGTGGCTTCACAATAGCGCTGGTGTGCATCTGTTTATTGCTGATAATTCCCAGCTGGGAGGACTTCACACGGCAGGGCAAGTCTACATTAAACACTGTGCACAGCTCCTGTAATAACTAGAAGAAAAGCCCTACATGAATAATAAAAGTCAAACAATAATAAACATACAGTGTAGCAGTGTACATCAGTACAAATGTAATACCACAGAGTTGCATATTCCACCTTGCAGAACACCTCCATAAATAAGGCAGAAGGAGGTAAAGTAGGGCGCTGATGCAGATCAGTTGTGGTAATTATTTAATATTTTCTGAGAACAGTAGTTATTAGTAAGGTTTTCCCTTCAAATTCCTGACTTCAACAACTCAATTGGGTAAAGAATTCACAGGAAAACAAAAGTTATTATAGTACCACTTTCTTAAATGGGCATCCACCCTACTCTTAAAGTTATACAGCAAGGTCCAGTGGATGTACTGTACCTAATGCTTCAAAGTTGCCAGTCAGATATATTAGAACTTGAGCAAAAACATACTATAGCGTCCTAGTTTAATGGGTTTTAAGACAAGACGCTGTCAATTTTCTATAGCATAGCACAATGCATTGACATCTGTGGATGAATACTGAGTCCCCTTTAGGCTGGTCCAAAGAATTCAAGAAACAGGCTTTAAGATGAAACCTATAAGAAATTTTATGTTGAGAGCAAAAAGTAAGGTAACAAAAATGTATAGTCTCCGTAGGCTCACATTCCCTTAAAATACTGTTAATGAAATTCATAGGGAAGAAAATCCAAGATCACTAAGCAAAAACTTGAATGGGAGGAGGGCACTCTCTTTATGGGAAAGAAGCTCTCACGTACAAATGCCAGAAACAAAGAGAATACACAATTAAAACCTGAGAAGTTGAGGAGGGAAAAGATTTTTAATCTGATTGCACAGAGCTGAATGTTAACTACAACATTTTCAACACCCCTACCTCTTCAGATAAAAGCTGAGTGTGTGCACCCACTCCCATTTTGTAGATGTTCATGACATCCTCTGGCATTTTGTCTGACTTGATGGAATGTCAAACCAGAAACTATTGGCAAGAGACTCAAGTTCCAAAGCAGAGATGGTGTTTACTGACTCAAACTCATCACGGACCTGAGGAAGTGCTGAGGAATGGCTGAGCTTTGCTTTCCTGGTTAATGCTTTTGAAGTTTTGCCTATAAGCTTCTGGCAGAAACTCTTTAACTAAGAGCATTTTGCTCCACCGTAACAAAAATACCTATGTACAGCCTTATTACTAAGAACTGCACAGAGATGCAAAAACATTTTGTAGCCCTGTAAACTTCCTTTCCCAACATTTTTCTTTTCAAAAGGAGAGTAAAATGGCTTTTAGCTTCATTAGTTGAAGACAGCGGAATCCAAAAGACAGGCAGGTGAGACAGTTAATTCTTATTTATGTATTTGTCTTGGTAACCACTTGGAAAGTACCTGGCTTAGGCTACAATATCTTAGCAAGGCTCAAGAGTTTCTCAGAAGAAAAACGCCTTATTCTTAATAGGCAAATACTGAACAAGAAGCTTTCTCCAAGACAGAAAACTCAAACTTTCAACTTAAAATGTGATATCATGACTATAGAATGATCCAGAACTAGTGTTGAGATGAATAAAAAACAATAATCCAGAAATGGACATTGCACTGCTGGGACAGGGTAAGAGCATTTCTTCCATTTGTCCTTTTAACAATAATTCAGACAAAGCCTTTGAAGGCACACACAAAAATCCTCTTCTGCTGTGTCTTTGTATATCAGAATTGCCAAGTAACAAAGATGGACTACTTATGTTAGCTAGTTGTCTGTGATGACCAAAGACATAACATTGCCCTCTAAACGTTTTCCAGCTGGAGACATGAAGGGTCACACAGATAATGGCCAACCTATCAAAGATGGATAAGCAGAATGTTTCCATTCCCAGATAAATCTGCACAGGAAGCCCAAATGGGAATTGTAGCTGGTACAGCTCACGGGAACAGGAAGCTCTTATCCGAAAAGTTCTTGGATGTAATGGCCCTCAACAACTTTGTGCCTTTAAATCAAAGGTGTCACACTCCTAACCATCTTCAGAGTTAGTGTATAGATGAGGAAGTTATGAAAAGCCTTGAAGGTTAAGCAATGAAATGTGAAACCAAAGTCTGCCTCAACTGTCCAGACTATACAGGAAACAGTAGAACAGAAAATACATATGGCATCAAGTATTTAAGATGAATGTGCTGCTTGAAGAGTCAAACCCCTCAAAGCTGCTTCTCAAGAATGCTTCAATTGCTCTTCTGGTATTGAGGATTTTTTCCTTTTCAACTAGGAACAAAATTGTGTGTAGCAGGGTACTTTTCCAAGCTCTGCACATAAAACTCAACCTCTGCCTACTTGAACCTTTAGTCATTTGGTAAATGTAGAGTACTTGCTTCATGCACAATATTGTTACATTTTTAAAGTACTTTTTGCTCAGGCATGTTAAGAAAAGTCTTATTGTCAGAAAAAAAACAAAGATAAGAGAACCCCTTAAAAACAGAACATCTCTAACTGATTAAGAGGAAAGAAAGCTGAGGTGATCATCCAATAAATGGTATTACAGGTATTCATTCGTTCTCAAATTAAGGAATTGAAGATGCAGCCATATCACCCTATCTCTGCAAAACTTGGTAAAAGATGAGGCACTGCAGGTTCCTCACTCTCCGATAAAATAATTTTTACCAGGAAAGTGATCTTCCCATATAAAGAGACCCTGAAGTTCACAGGTTAACTAGTTAAAAAGGAACTTTCATCAGCCCTTATTACTATCACACAAAGTGATTTTGGATCAGGGAAGGGAGATTTCATTAAAATCAAACACTATACAAGAGAACTGGAAAATGGCCACTGCTGAACCTACTATTTTAAAGAAAGAATGCTGCGGAAATTCTGGGAATTGCAGATCCAAGACCCTCACTTTAGAATCTGGTCAATTCGTTAAAAGAATAAGGAAGTTCTAAAACATCTAGACCGGGGTAGGGAACCAAAGGCCCAGGGGCCGGATGCGGCTCCCAGCTTGCCTAGATCTGGCCCCCGAGACTCAGGGCTCCCCCACCATGGGGCTGGAGCACACAAATTTATTAGCCTAGGCCTTCCTAGGGTCTGGTGTGTGAGGGAAGTGTCTCTCTCCTCAGTCGGGGGGCCATGTCAGTGAGCGCTTCCTCCCTCCCCCCGACTTGTTGGCAGCCTCGGATTAACTTTTCTGTGGGCCAAAAAAAAAAAGTTGCCAACCCTGTTCTAGACGGAATAAAGAAAGCAGTATTCCAGATTAGGGATGCTAAATTTTGAGTAATTGACTAATCGAATAGTCGATGCAATTTGCATCGTGGAGCTCAGGATCAGCTGGGGACTCCCCCACTGACTCCAGGCTCCTTGTGGCACTGCTGCTTTGAAACACTGCGTGCAGGCCGAGGACACCCCAGCTAGCCCCGGGCTGCACAAGGTATTTCAAAGTGGCAGTGCTGCGTGTAGCCCTGGGTCTGTCCCCCCTAACCCCTTTCCACTCTCCCGCCCTTGCTGTATTTCTCATAGAGGCAGCAAGCAGTGTGTGTGTGTGGGGGGTGGGTGGTGTGGTGGGGGGGGAGGGGGGGGGCGCAACTAGTTGACTCAACTATCTGATAAGCATTTGCTTATTGGATAGTCGACTAGCTATTCACATCCCTATTCCAGATTATGACAAGAACAGGCAGGATTCAGCAAGCAAGATCAAGTATAGATCAAATACTAGCCCCACATAGCATAATACTGCTGATCGGATAGTAGTCAATGTTTTCTGTGAATTTTATAGATTTCCAAAAAGCCTTTGATACAGTGACAACAGTTTTTATGAAAGATGTTCTGCCACTGTGGAATCCCTAAGAAATTTATGAATATCCTTCAGCGCGTCTATGAAAATATGACCTGCCAAACAATACATAAAAGCAAACTGATTAAGCCATTAAACGTTCCTTCAGACATCAGACAAGAATGTCTTGTCTTTTTATTGGGAGTGGACTGGGTAATGAGAAACCATAGAACAATGAAGGGTCATACAATGGACTTTCATACAAGAGTTAGGGCACCTTGACTTTGCAGATGACATCAGCTTGTTGTCTCATATCCATAGAGATCTGTACACCAACACAAATGATCTCCAAGCTTATGCACAAATAGTAGGGTTGACAAATACCAAGAAAATTAAAACTATGAGAATTAACACAACAAACACCAATAACACTTTCACAGGCTGACATGTCATATCTTGGCAGCACTGTAAGTAAAACAGGTGGAACAAAGTAAGGAGAACACTGAAACACACAGAAAAAGAACTAGAAACTATCAAAATGGCATGGAAAGAAGCTAAACTGCAGCTGGAGACTGGCATAGATGGAAGGCTCTGGTGAAAACCCTATGTTCTGCAAAGAATGGAAAGAAAAATGAAAATATCTAGGGTTGGTATTATCAGGAGGAGTGTAATGGAGTGCTCTTATTAATCATATTTTTAGAGCTGTCAAAGCTCTATCACAGCATCATTTCAATTTCATTCTTTTAAACAGAATGACCTTCCATGCAAAGTCAGCAGTTTTATAATTTTTTAAAACAACCCTATAAGGCATCAGCTGATCACCAAAGAAACATCTCCCCCCAGCTCTTCAACTACTGTTCCTTCGAAAGTCAAAAGATTGCTGAGGGATAATTAAGGACTAACAACAATAGTAGCTGTGTTTATTAAGATTACACACAAAAAAACTGTTAGAGGAACATTAAGGTTACAAACTCAAGCACTCTGTGCAGTGAAGGAGACTGTACAGGAACTAGAAGGCCTGTAGTGGATTGCAGGGAAGGCTCTGGAGAACTGGATTCAATCCCTTCTTCTGCCAAAATTCCCATATGATCTTTTAAACAACACTTTTCAAAAGGTGATCAATTAATTGTGTCTCTTATTTTAAAGGTGCTTGACTTGAGACTCTTGGTTTGATTTGCAGAAGTATTGAGCATGCTCAGCTGCAATTCAAATCAATAGGAGATGTGTCTGAACATATGAAGTTATCTTTAATGCTAAATACTCTTAGTCAGGTTCTAGAAGTCTCAAATTGGACAGCCATTTAGTGGATACTTTTGATTTTACTGTGTGTGTTAATTCTCCATCTCTAAAATAGGAATGATGGCCCCTCATCTCACAGGAGTGAAGCTGAAAATAAATTAATTGTGAAGCTCTCAGATATTAGTGATGAGCACCACAGAAAAAACAAAGAAGAAATCAATGACTCTGTCCACAGAGCAGGGTTTGAAGAGTGAGCAGTAAAAAAAGGCCTGGAGCCACACACTGAACAAGGAGACAACAAAACATTAAATAGCTGCTCATGAATTATAATTGTATATGTTTTTAAAAAGCATACAAAAAACTTCCATCATAGGGCATCACATTGACATGCACATGGGTCATCAACAGGACTGGCACCTTTAGCTCCACCACACAGACCTCTGTCATTGGAACAGAGTAATTAGTACTAGTAGCAGATTATCTTTTATTCGGACCAGCACTAGAGGAAGATAGGACATTTGACAGTGGATTTCAGAGATATCTGCTGACAGCAGGGGAATGGTGAAACTCAGGGATTTTGGATTCCATTGCAGGCTCTGGGGAAGAAGGGAGGGGTGTCTCTAAAAGGTAGACTGTTCTGCCCCTTCCCCTTAAAGCTTCTCATCTCTATCCTATCCCAGTCCTAGTCCTGTCTCTGCCCCACCATTGGCTCCCCACCACTGTCATTCTCCTCACCCCGTCAGTCCCACTCTTCACTTGAAGCTTTTAATCCCAGTCCCTTTGCCCAGTAAGTCATTGCCTCCCCTCTTTAATCTCCTTCCTTTCCCAGTCTTCTTGGCCAGCCATTCCCAGTTCTTTTTCCAAACTCACTGGTTTCTCCCCCTACCTTCTACTTTCCCATTTAGGTTTCACAATCCTGCTAGCTCCTAGTCCCATTCACCTTCCCTGGGCTTCTCTCACAATCTCAGAATCCTCCCCTCCCCTGGCTCCTTTTGCTCAACCAGCTCCACTTGTTCCTGATGCCTCAATTCCTTCTCAGACCTGTATCCTCTCCTCCTCTTCCCCATCCCACTAAAGATTCCCTATCCTAGTCTCCATGCTTTTGGCAGCCTCCACCCCAGTCTCTGTTCCTAGGGTCCTTGTTCCATTCTACTCCCCTAGCCCTTCCCAGAACAGCCTCAGTCTACCTGCCCCTTCTGTAATTCAATCAAATTTCCTCCCACAAGCTGTACAGGGGCCATAAGAGAGAGCATTGAGCGTAGTAGAAAAAGAGGTTCCCTACTATTTGTTCCAGTGCCCAGTTCTATCCTGACCTGGGAGTGGCTGGGAGCAGTCACTACAGAGGAAGTCCTTTTGAGCACCCACAGCCCTGAATTGAAGCATGCTCAGTTTACACTGTGGAGATGGTACATGCACAATTTAGTTAATAATATGAGCAGTGAAAGGTTCAAGCATGCCTAGTGTACATAAAATCTTTGGAGCATTTAACTGTTAAACTCTAGCAAGTGCAAACTACAATTTATCAAAGGCTCATAACTTGACCAAATTTGGCCAGATTTTCAGGGATGTGGCAAAAGGCGCATCCCTGAAACAAAGGCTATCCCTTTCCAAATCTCTCAAGTCCCTGCTCCAATGTGTAAGGACACTAATGCTTTCCAAGGAAAAGGCTCTCAAGTTTTTTTTCCAACCTTGAAAAATCAGCATTTTTTATGGTCTTGATCAGAAACAGCTGAATGGTATGGACTGAAAATAAAAAAATAAAAAAGGCAGTCTCCCAGCATAGAAAATTTCAGCCCAAACAGTTTGGCAAAAGTATAAGCAATTGAATATGAGATCTTGTAAAACAGAAGCATTAAGGAACCTTGGTCTACCAGCCTCACCTATAATCAATATTTTGCCTTTTTTAGATTCAGTCTGTTGCAGGAATCTGGAATTAATACCTTATGCTCTTCCTTCTCCAGGTACAACATTAAACAAGTGGTCAAGTGCAAGCACAAGCAACTGCTGGAGACAGCATACAAGACTTCGCAAATAAACCATGCAAGCTAAGCTGCTTGCATTCACTATCAGAACAAAAAGTGTAAAAACATTGTGAGTTTGTACAGAGACTAGTGTTTCAAAACTCACCTGTGTGTAGAAACCACTAGCTGCCTCTAGGAATAGAGAAAGGTTTGCCTGAACTTCACTTCGATTCGGGTTTGCTCGGTTTTTTGCCTGCCCCTGAAGTGTCGTGATCTGATTCTTAAAAGCATGATTCCAGCTGAGAATAAAACACAATTCTGTCAGCTACAGCAGTGACTCACTGGACAGACACTGAGCTCCTTAAGAATGGGAAATGTTTGTTATAATTGTAAGACACCTGGTGCTAACTCCAAATCTCTCCACGTATTCTAGTGTCTTAATTGTGCCCTTTTCAAATGGAACAGAATTTGCAATGGAAATCTCAAGTCAAACATGGAAGAACTGCAACCCGGAAGATCTCTCCCCCATTTCTGTTTCAGAGTCTCTGTCCCTAAATTAGTATAAATGTACAGCTGGAGCTCCATTACCAGCTTTCCAAATGCTCAGAATGGCAGTGTTAGGGAATACTTCTTCCTCTTATGATCTGCCTTTAAGAACAGCCACACTGAGTCAGACCAAAGATCCACCTAGCCCAGCATTCTATCTTAAGACCGTGGCCAGTGTCAGGTGCCCTTTCCTTGATGGTATCAGGAAGTCAAATCCCTCTCTTTCCTCCTTTCTTCAACATCAATTGAAGGGGCTCAACACCACTTTTCACCCTACAGGAGGATCTTCATCAGTGATGACTGCAGCACCCTCTTCTCTGCTAGAAGAAGAATGCTGATCACAAGGATGGCTCCCAGCTTGTTTTACTACCACAGAGTACTCTACTCCTGTGCTTCAGAAAAAGAAGAGTGCCAAGTTGAAAGGCAGGATGGCACTTCCTTGTATGTGAGTTAGAGCTGACATTATCGGATAAGCAAGTGTGGTTTTGAGTCTCTTGTTCTGAGAGCTCTCTCCACTCGTATGGCTCAAGAATAGTGATAGAAATGTAGCCGTGTTAGTCTGGTGTAGCTGAAACAAAAAACAGGACTATGTAGCACTTTAAAGACTAAGATGGCTCTCAAGTGAGGCTAGATCTCATCCCCTGACCTCAATGGGAATTACACTATAATTAGGGCTGAGTATCCAAAATCCTTTCTTTTTTATGACAAAGACTTATGTGACAGAGCAGCTCCTCTTGGACATAGGGGAAAACAGATTATTTACTGGTTTGATTAAAAAAAGTAGGTCCACAGATTAGAATTCTTTAACAAGATTTTGGGACCACTGCAGGGATTTCACTAGGAATCAGATACTGGAAAGTTTCTATGTAACAAGTGACACCTCTTGTCCACATTAAATCAGTTTCATAAACAGTGTATGCCACTGCATGTATGCTGCACATACCTAAACAATACTATATACAAGTCCTTTTTTGTGACTACAAATCCACTAGCGATTTTCTGATACCCATAAGAACGTTTGGGGAAAAAACTGCTGTGAAAAAACTGTAAACATCCTTTCGCTCTCCATTCTCGTACATTCTCCCAAGTTCTTTAAATTAAGTGTAAGATTATTCAAAAAATGTTTATTCAAACTTCCCCTTATAAAATGGGCTCCACTTTTTATAAGTGGTACCCACTCTTCCATAAATCTTGTAAGGATCCTGCTTTAGTACACAAATACAGGGTGAACTGATTAGAATACTTACAGGTCCTGTTCCACTTTCTTGTCTAAAGCATACTCCAGATCAGTTACTAGCATTTTCTGGTATAAGTCCTGCAGAGCTTGTCTGGATGTCCAGACTTCAGCTGGACCCAGCTTTGAATCTGGACATGAGGGAAAAAAAACAATAACCCACAAATGGATACACAGAACCACATCATTTCAACTGATTTTTTCCCCTACCTGCCCTGGGAAAGAAAACACTGTGTCATGCTGCCTCTCTTCAATTACAGCTTCATTAAAACAAAACAAAACCACAACTAGAAACACCAATCAATACCAGGAAGACATTTGCAAGCTTTGCAACAAAGGGCCAAAATGTCAAACTGCTAGAAACCAAAAGATTTCACATGAATTTCAAATGCAGACTATCAGCAACAACAGCATGCTATCTTGTAAAAGCTGGAAGATAGATGCTCCAGTGCTGCATTTTAGGATTTCATAGACTGTATTTGGAGTATCCATAATTTAACGTTTGCCTCAGCAATGCCAGCATCTTTGGAGACAGATCTTTTTGCAATTCATTTTAAATAAGTATCAGATCAGTCATTACCCAAGGCACATGAGTTAGGTAAGTCCTGCTCTCCCCCTCCCAGTTGGAAGACTGGACTCATCCTATGTCACCTGTTGGGAAAGGAAAGAACTTGTCTCTCCGTAAGTGTTTTAAGACACTGCATAAAAGTTTTAACTACAGGATGAACCTCTCTAGTCTGGCACTCTCTGGTCTGACAATATCTGTGGCCCGGCATGATGTGCTAGTCTAATGTCCACCAGTCTAGGCTCTCAGTGCTCTGAGCTGTTATTTCTCTCTATTTTACCCTTAAATGTCTTAAGAGTCCAGTAAGTAGTAGAAATATTGGTAATGTTGCTAGCAAACTGGCCTCCCATGGGTCAGCAAATTATCTGGTTTGTCACTGATCAAGTTCCAAGGGTGCTGGACTAGAGAGGTTCGACCTGAATTTACATTATGAGTGTCTAAGCTCCTTCCATCTATTCACTAGATCATCTTTAGAAGTAACAATTTGAACTCAGGATTTCAATTACATCTCAATGTCCAAAGTTACAACGAAATTTTATAGCCTGCTTCTTTTATGTGCATCTTCTCACTCCTATTAGAAGTCTGGCAAGTATATTGGGTCACTAAAGCACAAACAAAAACAGGACTCAAAATGCAATTTTATTAACTGCACTAGCGGTAAAATAAAAGACATTACCTGTCATGTCAGTCTTCAGGACTTCTGCCTGCCTGCAAGAGGAAGAAAGGACAAGACATTAGACATTAACAAGTACTGACTAAGATAATCAAGTTACAGAAAACAAGTGCGGGGATTTGTTGCCCCCCTTTTTTTTTTAAATTAAAAATATAATTACTTGAGTGTAGGGTAAGGACAAGATTTAGGTCTCATGGGCTTGTCTACACAGGTAAGCTATACCAATAAGCTGCTAAGATGTGAATTTACACCACGGCTGGGTCTACACTGGGCCACTTATTCTGGAAAATCAGCCGCTTTTCCAGAATAAGCTGCGAGCTGTCTACACTGGCCCTTGAATTTCTGGAAAAGCAACGACGCTCTACTGTACAAAATCAGACGCTATTCCAGAAAAGCTACGCTGCTCCCGCTCGGGCATAAGTCCTTATTCCGGAACACTGTTCCGGAAAAGGGCCAGTGTAGACAGCCCAGTAGTCTTTTCTGGAAAAAAGCCCCGATCGCGAAAATGACGATCGGAGCTCTTTTCCGGAAAGGCGCGTCTACATTGGCCACAGATGCTTTTCCGGAAAAGCATCTGTGGCCAATGTAGACGCTCTTTCCGGAAATACTTATAACGAAAACTATTCTGTTTTAAGCATTTCCGGAAATTCATACCAGTGTAGACACAGCCCACTAGAACTTATGATGTAAACACTTATGCTGTTTAACTTAAACCCTTTCAAAGGAACATATAAGAATGGCTTCACTTTAGTTTAACTAATAAAAGCCAATCTTGTACCTGAATAAAGGTGCCCACGTGGGGAGTTACATTGGTATAAATGAATGTTACTTACCTAAATCATAGTTCGAGACAGACTACATAGTCACACTCATGGGATGTGCTGGCCAATGAAGTTTACACTGTCAAACCTCATAACAGTGCCTCTTAGGGCATGTCTTCACTATAGAAGGGATTGACGGGCAGCGATCAATCCACTGAGGGCTGATTTATTGTGTCTATACTAAGCGCAATAAATTGACCAACAAGTGCTTTCCCACTGACTCCATTACTCCACCACAATGAGACAAGTCAGGCGGTCTACACTGCATGTTATTTTTGGCAGAAAATATGCAAATGGAGCACTCATTTGCATATCTCGTGCTCTCATTTGCATGTCCTGTTCTGATCCTTTTTGTGGTAGAGGTTTTTGCAATAAAAAGCTCTGTGTAGATGGGGCCATTTGTCGGGAAAAAAAACCCTTTTGCGCAAGAGCCTGTAAACCTCATTTTTTGAGGAATAAGGGCCCTTGCACAAAAGGGGTTTTTCTGACAAGTGGTGTAAGATTTTTGCTTTTTATTGCAAAAACCTCTTCTGCAAAAAGGATTGGAAGAGGCTATGCAAAAGAGAATGCAAGGTATGCAAGTGAGTGCTCCATTTGGATATCTTCTGTTGGGGAAAAAAAAAAAAAAACCCACACAGTGTTGTCGTAGCCTAAGAAGAATTGATGGGAGAGCATAAGCTGTTGACTTACCACAGTCATGGTGAGCAGATCTAAGCATGTTGCCTTCAGCTACATTATTCATGTAGCTGAAGTTGTGTAACTTAGGTCAATGGCCCACAGTAGTATCGACAAGGCCTTTGAGTACTCATGCATCCCTCATCCTTTGACTGTGCATGCCTGAACTTTCTATGAACAAGCCTGTAAAATGGGACATGGTGCCCGTTACTGCAGTTCCTTCTAGGGAGTCCTCACAGAATCTTGCCTGAGGAGTAAGGAAAAGGAAACGACGGACAGGGAGCATGCAGTAACCATCCTGAACTCACCTACAGGTAAGTATCCTTCATTTCGTCAAGTGTCCTCAGCATATCCCCATTTGGCAAACAACGCCCCATAAATGAAAGGTGGAACTCCAAGTCCTAATTCAAGTCCTGCTCTCCCAAACTGAGACTCTGATCTAGTTATTAGATCAAAGGAGTATTGTTTTGTAAAAGTATATATAGAAATCCAAGTAATAACCTTACAGATTTCTACAATTAGAACATATTGGAACCGGGTCTATTTCTAAATATTATCTGACCTAACTACATCACTCAAGGCTGTGAAAAATTTCACACTGTCTGATATAGTTAAGTCAACCTAGTCTCCACTGAGAACCCAGCGAGGTTGATAGAAGAATTCTTCCACTGACCTAGCTACTGCCTCAAGGGGGTAGATTTACTACAGTGACGGAGACATCCCTTTGGTCACTATGGTAAAGTATCTGTGCCACAAGAGTGCAGACATAGCCTACATACCATGTGTTATGGATGCAGACATTGCTTTGGCAGCATGACTTAATCCCAAAAGAGAGCTAAATGGACATTAACTTAAAGCTCTCTTCTATGCACGGTGTAACCCATCTAGAGAATGTCTGTAAAGAGACAGTGACCTTTACAGTTGTCTATGTGTCAGAGACACAGACTGGCAACCTGAAAAGGTAGCTTAGTTTCCCATAGTCCATATAATATTGGAAGGGCAATGTTCTGATTGAGAACTCAGGATGTCAAACAAGCTGGGCTATTTCTTCCCTGTGACAGATAAGAGCATCAGTCTCACTGCCATTCAGTCCACAATTTCACAGAAAACATCTTCAGAAGAGGAAGCAACCCCTTGCACTTGATATTCCATATGCTGCTTGTCTGACAGCATCAGGAACTATAGTAGAGGAAATGGTCCATAAAAGAAGGGGAAGTCAACAGATCAAGACTCTCAGAAGAGAATTCTTTCCTGATCTTTAGTGGGAGGTACACCTAAGCCAATGAGAACACAAAAAAGAATTTGATAACACTTAAAGGTCACCAAGAGCCAAACAGTAACTATCATCCATGCCAGTAAACAAATTCATGTTCCACATCATATCTGAGAGAGTGTAATGATATATAGACTCCATATTTACCACTGCATTCCTTCTTATAATAATGGAAGCCAGGAGGTGCACTGATCTGTTTAACACATACAATTCTTCCTCTTCTTACAAGTCTATAGTAGAAATTATTGAAGACACTACGGGTTTGTCTACACTTCAATAAAAAACCTGCACCTGGGTCAAGCACAGCTCACTCAGGCTCTCAGGGTGCAGGCTCCTGGACCATCAAACTGCAGCACAGATATTGTGGCTTGAGCTGGAGCGTAATCTTTGAGACTCCATGAGGGGCAAAAGTCTGAGACACCAAACTCCAGGCTGAGAACAAATATCTATACTGCAATTGTATAGCTTCACTGACAGAGCCTCACAGCCCAAGTCAGCTGACACAGGCCAATTACAGGTTTTATTGCTGCGTAAATGTACCCTACAAGACCTGGCATGTGTAAAACGGAGTGTTAGAGGGGGAAGAGACATACATGGGGGATATCAGAGAACTTTTTGGACCTCTTCTTTAGCTAGGAGGGCATTCAAGGAGAACTAGTTCATTTTATCCCACCCAGGAGAAGAAAAAGCTTGTCTCTAGATTCCAGAAACATGCAATTGCAGAGCTATATAGTGTATCTGCACTATATCTGCAGAGTGAACAGCAGATGAAGAAACTATTTCCTGCTCTGCAACAACTTTTGCATCCAATATGGTCTTCAGAACTGAGAGATGACTCTTAGGCAGGCATACAACTTGAACCAGAATATCAGTCTTCGATTTAGGATCTGCTGTTCTCCTGTCTGGATGCAATGGAACTGAGGAGGCTCTCAATTTCAATTTTTCCCTGCTAACAGAAGCCTTATCTTGCATATCTTGGAACTGAAGTAGAAAGATGTGAAAGTTTTGCTTTCATCTCACAGGCTGAAAGAGACCGAGTCCAAGTGCCTGTAAATGCCAAAGATCTGGGGAACCAACAGTACTGAGGTGATGGATCCTGATCCTTGAAACCTTCTAAGTAAGCATTCTTCTTAATGCCAGAGGCATAAGGAGTAGCTCACAGGACGATCTCTTTTCATCCTGAATACATATCCCTTGGATGTGTCCAGTCCAGGAGACGCTGCAACCAGAGATTCATGAAGTAATAAAACTTACAGCCTGTTGTGGCATTCCTTGTATGCTCTCAGCGTAAGTGTGTTATGATGCTACACCCTGAAGGAGAGTGACCCTCGCCAAGGTGCTCTGTGTGGGCATTCAAAACAAGAAAGACTTCACGGTAAGAAGTACATCTTTCAGAAGCAAATCTGAACTGTCTGACCTGCCATGGAGCCAGTTGTCAGAACTGGAATGATCTACTATACAGCATAAGAATAAAAACCAACTAACCAACCTTTTTATTACAGCGACACTAAAAACTACACTGAAGTAAATCATTAAATTCTTTAGGAGAAATCTCCTGATCTGCTAGAGGTGAACTTGTCCATATCTATCTGCTGATGTGGCTGGAAAGAACTCAGGCAGTAAGCAGAAGGCACCACATCCACATTTCATAGCCTTGCCCTCAGATTGTTCAGGAACACAGAGAGGAGAGGTAGGAAGGATGCATGAGTACTCTAACAAACACTGCTAGGACGAGGTTAGGTTCCACTGTCTTAGCTGACCAGGTCAAAGCATTCCATGAGTGGGAATATACAGAAGACGCTCAAAAAAGAATAATAATCAATGTACCTTTACCACAATAATTAGTAAATCTTTCATGTATAGACAAACCCTTAAAGAGTAAGAACAGTTTGAGTTTCAATATGTAGGAAAAATATTTCTGAATCACTAATGTCCCAGCTCAAAACCTTCATTATGTGTCTGTATGGAAGATGTATCCATATAGACATGTGAGAGGCTGTTTCACACTGGAAATTAAATGCAATTTTAAAAAGGTATCTTATAGGCAAAACATAACACTAGATATATTGACTCTCACTTCAGTTTAATACCCAAAAAAAATAACATTCTTATTGTTAATTGTTAAGATCAGTTTTCACTGAAGATCAGTTTTCATCAAATCAATAACCAATGTCAACTCTTTGACCTTAGAATAATATTAAATGATCTATAATTAAACAAAAACATCTATTAATAAAAACATGATCACCAGGAACAGCATATTTCAATCAGCTTGCTCTGCCTATCTTGAAACACTTCTAGCTCAGAGACACCAAAATGAAAGCTGCACCAACAGTGAAGAAACGAGTGGCAATTGCATTGTGGAAACTTGCAATATCAGACTGATACCAGACATCAGGAAAAAAATATGGAGCTTGAAAATCCACTGTAGGGGAAGTTCTATGTGCAGGGCGATTACAACAGTGACTCTTGGCAATGTGTAGGTCATAATGGATTTGCAGCATTGTGGGATCCCAAACCATAGTGCAGCAATAGATGACAAGCCTATCCCCATTTTGGCATCAGATCATTTTGCCACAGAGTACAACAGAAAAGGTTACTTTTCGATGGTATTTCCACAGTCTTAGATGACCAGGTCAAAGCATTCCATGAGTTGGAATATACAGAAGACGCTCTAAAAAGAATCATAATCAATGTACCTTTACCACAATAATTAGTAAACCTTCCATGTATAGACAAACCCTTAAAGGAAGGGTTCCTACGTAGGAAAAATATTTCTGAATCACTAATGTCCCAGATCAAAACTTTCATTATGTGTCTATATGGAAGAAAAAGTTTCATATAAGAAGTTTGGGTGTATCACTGGATATGCTTGGCCAACATCAATGTTGGCTGGTCAAGAAGGTGCATGACACGCATATCTTTAAGAACCTAGGACAGTTCAGAAAGCTAGAAACAAGGACATTTCCCCCCTCAACTGGAAGATTACCATTGGTAATGCTGATGTGCCAACAGGGATCCTGGGGAGCCCAGTCTATCCCCTTCATCCCTCACTTAAGTGATACATGCATCATCTCAACAGCACTAAGGAAAGATTCAACCACTGGCTCAACAGATGCACAATGATAGCTGGATGTGTTTTGGTAGACTGAAGGGACACTGGCATTGCTTACTCATAAAACTGGATCACAGTAAGAACAATTCCCACTATTCTAACTGCCTGTTGTGTTCTGCACAACATCTGTGAAGCACATGGGGAAAAGATGCCTGCTGAATTTGAACAGCCAAACACAAGAGTTATTGGAAGAGCGCAATGCAGAGCTATATAACTCAGGGAGGCTTTGAAAGAGTACTTAACCAGTGATTTGCAGATTTACACTGTAGTGTACTGTGACTTACCTGGTCTTTTCATCTTGCGGCCTCTTAAGAGTTGTGTGGTGCTTTGTGTACAGATATATACACTGCCAATGCACCTATTAATGTTGTGGTGCTTGCTGTCCTTTTGTGATTATTATACTGTCACTGATCTAATGTGTCACTGTACAGTGTAATGAGTGGGTGTTTTCTGAATTGCTAGGAACTCTGCAGCATATATTATGAACTATTTAAGATTAATTCTTTTCCACACAGAATTTTATTCAGTAACAAAACCAGTGCAAAAAAAAAAAAAAAAAAAAAAATCAAAAGCCTGTACAATTTAAAAGCAAATACATTAAAATGTTAATACATTAGTGTTTTTCTTTCAGTTCTGTTCTGTTAATCTCCATTTTAGCTTTCCATGCACCGAACCATGCCTGTCACAGGTCAGAGTATATGAAGCGGTGGTTGTCTTCTCCAGCATGGAATGGCAGGGTACGGGATGCAAGTCCATGATGCCATGTGAAATGGCCCAGGACTACAAAGGGAGGGAAGCCTTGGCTGGTGGAACTTGTGGGTCTGCAAGAGTCTGCAGCATCTGTTTGTTGCTGAAGAAGCCATGCTGTGGCCTTATGCATTTCCCTCTTTTCCTGCTGGAGCTCCTGGCGCCTTTTCCCAGATGTCTGCAATGTTCATCCTTCTGGCCCTTTGCTCACAGTCTGATGCAATGTTGGCTTGCAAGAACTCATGAAACAGGTCCTCACAAGTCGTTGTCTTTTTCCAGCTCTTGAGTTCTACTGGCATGGAGGAGGAAATGCCTCAACATCCTCAATGGAGCAGCTGCAGATAAAACACAGAGGTACTGTTGTCAATATAGCCACAATGAAAAGTAAAAGTTAAGATTCAGAATTCCCTTCCCTTGCTCCTCTAAAGTTTTATGTGCTTGCATATGGTACCACTCTCAACATTAATCATGGTGAATATAGCCTGTCTGGGTAGAGGGGAAAAACAGCTAGGTTGCATGAAACTGAGTACAGGCAATAGCACTGAATACTGGCACCACATAGCTGATCTCTCACTCTTGAATGCAACAAAAACAGACAGCCAACTGCTGATGGAGTCCCAAAGCTCCCTGGGACCATATGATGCTAGCCTGTGTATTACAATGGTGGCTGGCATGAGAAAGTGTCCTACTGTGGAGGAAGAAATAAGGCAACCATCTCTAGAAATCTTTGGGAGAGGATTGCAGAGTACAACCATGAAAATTTCACTGAGATCTCTGAAGAAGATTCCAGGGACATCCCTGTGTGTAAAAACAAATGGTTTCGTGTGGCCTCCTTGCTTAACTCTACAGAGGAATAAAATGCAGATAACTCTACGTCTCTTTGTTGTGCCTTTATCTCTTCTAATAAAAATAAATAAAAAGCAGCTGTGTCCTGTTAAGCTGATAATACCATCAATACCAATATTTCTACCATTGTGATAGAAAATACAGTTGCACGCTTACCTGAGGTTCCTTTCCCTGCATCAGGATTGCCCATGCTTGACTGAGGTTGCACTGCAGACCTGGCAAACAGGAACTGGTCACATATCCCCATCCTCCTCCTTGCTGTTCAGGCCAGGGGCCTGTGATTGAGGCTCTTTGGAGGAGTGCAAAGTGCTTTGTCAGATGATAGTGGAGTCTTCAAGTATGGCATGCAGCTCTTTATAAAAGCGGCAGGTCTGTTTCTCGGCACTAGATTGGCTGATGGCCTCTCTGATCGTCTGGTATGCCTGATGCAGTACTTTCATTTTCATGAGGCAATGCTGGCCCGTGTCTGTTGTACCCTTTCTCCTGCATCCCCTCCCCCGCCCCCCCCATGAAATCTGGTCATATATGTCCACTTTTCTATAGCTGTCCTTGCACCGGCCTCTTCTCCTGTTCCAGGTCATCTAATATCTCTTGTCTATTACAAGCCACAGTGTGTCTTGAATGGCTGGTTGGCATGATCGGTGGCACATAACAATGGAGAGATGCGAGGCAAGCCAGACAACCAGGAAAAGGCTTTTAAATTCATCAGACTTTAAAAGGGAGAGGAGGGAAGGGGACATCTGACCTTTGGGATTCCCGGGCAGTGGAACGGACAACTGCGACCAAAGCAGTCAGGCACTATGAGACAGTTTACTGAAGGAAAGTTAGGGTTGAGTGTCTACACTCGCGCTGTGTTAACTTCAGTACATTGACCATGACTCAAGTACCATTGGGGGGGAGGTTACTGCACTGCTATAATGGAGTGCTTACTTCGTTTGGAGGCCAATTAAGTATAGGTACATGCACAAGGAAGATGACATCAGGCAGCTTACATCACTTTAAATTTGCAGGTGTGGACCAGGCATAACTAGATTTCAAATTATATACCTGTTCCTACATTTCCTAGACTTCTAAGGAATTAAACTATGGGTAATATTAACAGCAATTCAGAATTTCTCTCTCATCTCCAAGTCAAAATACCTGTTGCAAATATAGGTGTCTGATTTATGGATGACGACAGTCTATCCCTTTTGGGGATGTCACATGTCCAAGGTACAATCCAGACCAATGAGCAGCTGTGTCACTCCTGCCCTCAGACCTTGGATGTTTTGCTGTGGTAGCCACCAGTCTGCACTGCTCACTAACAGCCTCCGGAATTCAAGTTGCTCCCAGCTACAACTGTGTGTGCGTGCATATGCACGCACACTGCAGCCATCCTGACACACTTTGGCTCTTACCAGCCTTGGGCATATTGCAAGGTGACCCCAACACACCCCCAGTCCCAGATGTACCCCCAGAAATGCATGTCTTGTCTAGCAGAGGACTGGGCAGTACAACAAAATTATATAAAGCCCATCATTGTATAAGATAAAACAAAGTAAGTTTACTGAATATAAACAGATTTTTAACTAAGGACAATTTAGGATACAGAAAAGTCAGAAATGATTACAAGAAAAGTAACGATAAGATGCTACTGGTGCCTAAGGCCTTGTCTACGCCGGCAAGTTGTGTCACCAAAAATATTTTTTCGAAGAAAACCCCAGAAAACATTCACAATGCAATGCGACAAAAGTCACAACAAGTGTCCAGTTTTGGCGATAAAACACTTCCGCCTCTGCGATGGACTTCTGTCTCTTCCCCTCCCCCTACTGTTGACAATCATGTGTGTACTACACGAGGTTTTTATTGAGTTTATTGATCTCCAGCATATTTCCCCACAATGCCCCATTAGTTACTCTGGCCAGTGCTTCGAACTCCATTGCTCTGCAGCCAGGTAAACAGATTCACCCCTCCCACCTGTAAACTTTAAAATCCATTTCCTGCTGTCTAGCTCATTGTGTATGGTCCTCATGGCATCTTCCTCAGGGAAGATGTTCTTCTGCTTAAAGCACTCCAAGCTTTTGGATCTTATCAGTGTATAGAGTGAAGAATCGGTGCAAAACATAGATCAGTGACCCATAAGAACTAGGATACATCTGGTAACATTTCTTGAGCCCTTTGTACAAAGCAGCATGATCAAGACACCATACAATGCAGAGTCAAGATAAAAGAACTCCGACAGGTGTACCAGTTGGTGAAGAAGGCAAATAGCCAATCTGGTGCTGCATCCAAAACACGCAATTTTTATGAAGAACTGGACATAATCCTGAGTGGGAGTCCCACGTCCACACACAATGAGTCTGTGGATACGTCCCATAGCAAAGAGTCAGAAACAGGAGGCAGAAATTATTGATGAAGAGGTGGAAGTGGACAAGAAGGTGGGGCTCAATTTGGTTATAACTTGTATGCCAGGCAGCAAGGAATTGTCCTCAAGTCCCGAGGTTTATGAGGGCCTCTCAGCAACTGCCTGTGGAGCATAGGCAAGAGAAGAGATGCAGTGGCATAAAGCAAGGCAAGAGGCACAGGGTAAGTTCTTGCACAGGTGGAAGGGAGGAGGAAGGCAGCATGGGCAGTGGCGATGTAGGGCAGTAAATTGCTCTAGTGCGGCCGGGGGTGGGGGACAGGGGCACTGGTTTGGTAGATTGCTGTGTATTGTAGAGGAATGAGGATGGGCAGGCGGTGGCATGGGAAGTTGCTGTTGCAGCTGGGAGGTGAGGAAGGTGGCAGCAGCGCAGGATGACTAGAGGCTGTATTTCTGAGAGCTGGCTAAGCCCTGTCTGGGTCTGCATTATGTCCAGAGCATCGATCTACACAGATACATTAATAGAATCTTGCTGGGAGATGGTGTCAAAGCTTTGCCTGATGTACTTATTAATTTTCTCATGGAGATTCCATGGCAGGGCTGCCCATTGCCGTGGTATGACAGTCTCCCAAACCATTCCACAAACTGTGCAGCCGGACCCAAGGTGGCACAGAGTTTGCTGAATAAGGAAGGAGAGCCCAGGTTTGCCTATGAACCTTCAGCTAGAATGTGTCAGCCACACTAATGGCAGTCTGTGGACAAGGGTAGGATTATCACAAATTGTTTCCATGTGCCGGTGTACAGGCACAGACTACGTTCTTGGAGCCCCATGCCCAACTCTCCTTCCCCTTTTTTCCCCACCAACCTTTAAAATCAGAGTTTCTGAAGATATCTGTGAAAAGAGAAGTGGCCAATTTGGTTCAGACATGCACGTTGTTAGTGAAATATTACAATCTTTATCAGGAACAGCAAAGTCAGTCACTCTATTGTTAATGTTTACTTCTCCCAGACCAGACCTTGAGAATGGTTCCTCTTCCAGACCAGTCAAGTTTCCCCACAGACAGACTCCCTCAATTAAGGAAAAACCTCAGAGGGCAAGGGAGGAACCGGTGAAGGATGTGTTGCACCATTCAATGCTTCAAACAGAGAAAAGGGAGCAAAGAAGAGCTAGGGAGTTGCAAGTTGTCAGAACAGAAGACACTGAGTTCACGCTAAAGCTCATGGAAGACCAAAATGAGATGGTGAAGTATTTTATCAAGATGTGCAACAAACAGAACCAAAGGCCTCCCAGTCAATACATGCAGAATTCATTTCACAGCAATCCTCCCTCTATGTCCCCACACTATTTTTCCCCAGCACACTCCACCCCCTGTCAAAGCAGCTGGAAAACCCCACAATGGTGTCACAATAACCCTTACCATTGAACAACCTGACAAAGACATCAATAAAGACAAATGCAATGCAGGCTTTCATGAGTTTATTTTGTGAGACAACCCACACCAACCACTCTGGCCCCTGTGAAAGTCTGTAATATCCCTGGATTTCCACTGGACTACCTTGCTCAGGATACGCAGTGTGATCAGGCAGGGAAGCAACCTCAACACACAGAAATGTCAGTGCCCCTCAATGTCAAAGTGGTTCCTCAAAGCTTCCCTGATATTGATGGTCACCCTTTGGGTTCCCTTGACAGCACAAGTGTCTGGCTGTTCAAATTGTGCAACCTGGCTCTGTGCCTCAGTGCCTCAACCCATGGCAAACATTTCACCCTTACTCTCTCACAAATTAAAGGTCCAGCCTGCCATAGAAACACCTCCATCTCCCTTTCAACCTGACAAAGGCACATTCAACAACCATGGACCATTGGATTAGCCTGTTATTGAACGGTTCCATACTGCTGTCCAGGTGCTCTGTGCAAGGCTTAATGAGCCAGGGCTGTGCAGGTTAAGCCAGGCCACCTAGAATTACTATGGGCATTTCCAAATCCCGCACTGTAATTTTCTGGTCTAGAAATCAAGTCGCAGTCTGCTGCTTTCCAAAGATGAATGCATCATGCACCTTTCCAGATCATCCCACATTTATGTCTCTGAAATGCCCATGGTGAGCCACAAGTGCCAGAAACACCATGGAGAAGTACCCCTTCCGACTGATGTGAGGCAGCACTATAATGGGAATGCGTGTGCCATTGAGTGCCTTGCCACAATTCAGAGAGTCCACTTCAGCAAAGCCAGCTGCTATGTCATCCGCATTTCCTGGAGTTAAGAGTCCTACACAGCAAAAGGCCATTTATTGCCCTGCACACTTGCATAAGTGCTACCCCGACAGTAGACCTCCCCACTCCAAACTGATCTTCAACTTAACAGTAGCACTCTGGAGTTCTGAACTTCCACAAAGCAATCACCCCACCCATCACCCACTGAACTAACCTACTAGGATTAAAACTGAATTACTATGCAAAAGGGAAATAAGGTGAAATAATGCTTCCCATCTCCAAACTATCCAGGGTGAGAGAAAAAACTACTGAAAAAGCATTCCAAAACTGAAGAATGAGATTTTAATAATTGTTGCCAGGGAAACTTGAATCACCTACAATAATTACTTGTTCCATTTTTCAGTTCTCCCAGCCTCTGCACCTGACACCAATCTCCAAAAACAGCATTGCTATCAGTTGCAGAGCTCAGGACATATCCAAGGCAGGAAAAGGAAGACCAAGGACAAAACATTTGAGGACTCTTGACAGCTTCCCGAAAGAAGTATAAACAGAGCAGCGGAGAAAAGTTATCCTGTCAGAGAGAGGCAATAAAGAGTTTGTGCAGAAGACAGACCATCTTGAGTGATAACAAAGGTCTTCTAGAAATAACAGTACCTTTCGCAAGGCTCCAAAAACAGGCCTTCCTTTACCCCAGAACCCTGAAAACAGCAAGTTCTAGAATTCACCATCACCCCCACAAGCAGCAAAGGTTTCTTCCCATACTATTCCAAGGAAAAGACAGCAAACACAAATCTCATACACACAGGTCTTTGAACAGTGCAGCATTGATATACATATACTCAGCGCTTTGTCACGTACAAGTCAGTACAAAAGCACTGCAACGTTGGCTATAGTTTGTACTGTGATGGCTCATGGCCGCAATGTGTGATAAAATTATATTTGAACATTTCATTTCCTAGCCTCAAATGGCATTGCTGACAACTTGCTACAGTTTGCATTAGAGATGTTAAATTTTGATTAATCAACTATTTAAATTAGTCTATAAGGGCGCCTCTGCCTTTGAAATGTAGCCCATAGGCTCTTGCTACATTCCAAAGGCGGAAACACTGTGGGGAGCACAGGGCCAGCAGGGGACTCAAGCAGTCCCTTGCTGGCCCCATGCTCCCTGCTTTTAAAATGTACAAGAGCCCTGAAAGCTCTTGTACATTTCAAAAGCAAAGCAAGTGGGGAGCAAGGGGGTAGCGGGGGACTGCTAGTCCCCTGCTGGCACTTCAGCTTTTGAAATGTAGCAAGAGCTCTGCTCTTGCTACATTTCAGAGGCAGAAGTGCCGCCAGTTCCCCACTGTGCTCCTGCCTCCTCCCCCCCAGAGACAGTGCTGATAGAGGCAGCAAAGGCAGAAGTATGAAGTGACTAGTCGATTTGCTAGTCGACTAGTCGCTTACATCGCTAGTTTGCGGAGACAGGTTCTGAATGACACAGCATTCTAATTAGGGACTAAAATCATTATTGTTTATAAACAAAACCAGAGTAAGTTTCAAATGGTGTTAAGTTCATGAACATTTCCAGACCACATTGGTGAATCTGACAGTTATCAACTAAGCCCTGAAGCACCCTGGAAAACCACCCCATTCTTTCTATGAATTCTGAGTCCTGGCCAAGGAGAGAGGGAAACAAAGATTAGGCACATGGACGACATCAGTGTCCTGCCAATACACTTCAGGAACCCAAGCTGTGCAAATCTACCAATAACCCGCTGCATGCTGCCAAGATTAATGACTCATGCCATCAGCACCGTCTCAAAACAATGTATGGCTCCATGACAACAATCCCAACTGTTGATCCAACACCAAATTGCTGCTGATTGGTAGCTAACTAATCATAGGTGTCAAGCTTCAGCTGGTGAGGGCCACCCCTGTCCCCAGGAGCATCCAGACTGGTGTACTGTCACTACAGTTCTGCGTGTATCTCTAGGAAAGTGCTCTTTGTCATCCCAAAGTTCTGGATATCCCAGGTAAACATCATGATCCCTTACAAATCAATGCTGGTTTTTGGAAACCAGAAATGGTATTCAGTGGAATGAAGTTGTTCCAAGAAAGCTTTATACCAGGGCTACTCAACTTTGGAAGCTCTGAGGGCCACAATGATACTCACAGCACATGCCGAGGGCTGCAATTTAAGTGTGGTTGCATATATATACAAATATATATGAAACAGTTTCTCACACACCGACAGGCATGAATACAAAGCACTTCCCATAATGCTCTGGTGCCCCCAGCACCTCCTCTCTTGGGGACTAGAAACACAGATCCTGTACCAGTCTGTGCCAGCCCGTCCACTTGTGTCTTTCATTGCTCACCCTGCATGGGAGATGCCTCGTCGTTGTGGAGCATGCGCCCAGTGGAGGCCATGTTCAAAGGATCCCACCCATGGGCCACAAACAAACAGGTCACAGGCCTCATGTTGAGTTGCCCTGCTTTATACATAACTAGCCCTACCCATCCACTGTGATGGTAGACATACACATGGCCTCCTCCCTCCCTGCTGAGCCCAGGGGCAGAGAGGCTAGGGCCGGCTCAGGCCACAAGGCCTTCTCCCTCCACGCTGATCCTGAGGCTTGGGCTGGCTCAGGCCACAGAGCCCCATCCCTCCACGCTGCTCTTGGGGCTGGGAGGTGTTGGGGCTGTGCATCTTCTTCCCTCCCCACTGCTTTGGGGATGCTGGGGCACACATGCTCTTCCCTCCTCCTCCCCTCAGCAGAGGAGGCAGGGCTGTAGGTGGGGTTGCGGGCCTGCCACCCCCTAGAAACTTCTCAAATGTTCTCTGACAGACATGATGGGCACCTCTCCTTTCATAATAGTATAGATTAACTGTTTGATCTCATTCTCCTTGGCATGCTCTACTGAAAACAACAACTCGTCAGTCTTGCAGCTGGCTGACAAAGCCACCTGGATGCATGATTCCAAACACATGCACAGCACAATGAATGCCTGGACTGTGGGGCACAGCTGTGTTCCTACCAAGCTGGCTGACAACAGTAAGAAAGTGATGATAACTGGCAAGACAGACAATTCATAGGATGTGTTCAGAGGAATCTCAACCATTTGCTGCCATGACCTCTACATCTCAAATTTCCAGTGGGTATCCCACAATGTGCTGTGACAACATCCCCAGAATGCACAGAACACAACAAAGCACTGTGGGATACCTGCCCAGAACATGACGTGCTCATTCTGACAAGTTAGTGTCTTGCGTATGCTTCAGAGGGTAATAGGCAAAAGTCAATTGCATGGGGACAATTAGTTTGGAATAGTTATTCTGCAAAAGCACACACAAACGTACTCTGCAAAATACCACCATGTAGACAAGACTTTAGCACGGAAATCCTTCTAATAGCTTTCCCCATTGTTGTTCCCTAGTTGCCTATGCTTTTCTTTTACTTTTGTTTTTGCAATATTGTTAAAAAGCCCAACGCTTTTTACCACCATTGTCACCGAAGTCCACTCAGAGCTGGTCTAATTAAAACAGGTAAATGTAAGCTATACAAGAAGCTTTATCTCCCTAAAACTTCCAACATTACTACCACCACCACAGCCACAAAGTAACTTTTTTTTTTAAAGTTAAAATACAGAGGACTGGGAGTGCAAGACGACAATTTGAGACGAGTGTGAGTGATTAAATATATACATATTCTAACACATTATTCATCTTTGAAAGGAGGACATTGTTAAGTGCCTAAAGATAATGCAAGAAAGTAGGATCTTCTCTATTAAAAGTTATAATGAAACATAATAGTTACTAAACTGGAATAGGGTACGTATCTGCCAGAAATCAGAGGCTGAACTAGACAGACCAATTGTTCCTTCTGTCAACAAATTCTGTTTTTCTATCTTTCCCAAGTAACTGCAAGGAGTAGAATCCCAGTCAGCTTCGCTATTTACACCTCAGAATTAAAAATACATTCCCAAGAATGGAGAGCAGACACACCACACTATTAGAATAAAGCCACAACTTAATTAAAACCTAATTTGAAAAATTATAAAGCACCACAATTGTACTGGTGCAGTAAATGACCAGCTAAAGTACCACATTTCTGGAATGGAGAAGGGAGATCTGACCTGAACATATCTTTGCTCTTGTGGGCTCTAGAGTGTGGAGATCACATTTCTTTAACGTCTCATGTCTGTACGCATGAACAATTACACCTTCACTCCCCTAAAGATGTTTAATATGACAACTGCTGGTCACACATTTATTCCATTATATGGACTCTTTGTTTCCTGTATTAGATTCCCTCAATTTGCTGTTGGCAGTTTTTAGGATGTTGACTTTTATTAAACTCTTGTGCAAAACTAATATCCAGAGTTTTCATCAGGGGATGTTTTATAAACAAATGTATTTGAATGTCAAAGATCAAATTATTGTATCGAGATGCCCCTAGAACTGGAAGGGACCTTGAGATGTCAACTAGTTCAATCCCCTGCACTGACAGCAGGATTAAGCGCCATCTAGATCATCCCTCACAGATGTTTATCTATTCTGCTCTTAAATATCTCCAATGACAGAGATTCCACAACCTCTCGAAGCAATTTATTCTAGTGCTTAAGCCACCCTTAAAGTTAGGAAGTTTTTCCTAATATCTAACCTAAACCTCCCATGCTGCAATTTAAGAACATTGCTTCTTATCCAATCATCAGAGGTTAAGGAGAATAATTTTTCTCCCTCCTCCTCATAACGTCCTTTTAGGTACTTGAAAGATGTTATGTCCCTTCTCAGTCTTCTCTTTTCCAAATTAAACAAATCCAGTTCTTTCAATCTTCCCTCATAGCTCATGTTTTCTAGACCTTTAATCATTATTGTTGCTTTTCTGGACCTTCTCCAATTTCTCCACATCTTTCTTGAAATGTGGTGCCTAGAACTGGACACAATACTCCAATTGAGGTTTAATCAGCTCAGAGCAGGGCAGAAAAAATTACTTCACATCTTGCCAACAACACTCCTGTTAATGAATCCAATAACGTGTTTGCTTTTTCTGGCAACAGTGTCACACTGCTGACTCATATTTAACTTGTGGTCCACTATGACCCCTACACTCCTTTCTGCAGTTCTCCTTCCTACACAGTCGCTTCCCAATTTGTATGTATTCCAGTCCTGGGGGTTAGTCCTAAACCTTGGCGCCTCCTGCCCTCTCCCCGCCCCCACACACCCATTCATGGGGCTGGAGCTTAGGGGAGTGTCTTTTTCCCCTGCTTCTCAGTTGGGGCCACATCTGTGAAGGGGTTTTTCCCTCCTTGCTCGGGGGCCTGGTCAGTGAAGATTTTTTGCTTCTCAGGTGTGTGCCTCCCCCCACCCTCAACCGATTCTTCTGTGGGTCATTGGCCCCAAACCCAAAAAAGTTCCCTATCCCTTCTGTAAAAACAGATTATGTTGTCAGCTTGACAGTTCTGAAGCAAAGTCCTCTAAGTTCATTTAGACTTCTTCCAAAAGTATTTCTTCCTTTCTACTCTGCAAATTGCTGTTGCTGACAGTTTCTAGACTTGTGCATCTGGGGAATGGTGGCAGGGCATCCTGAGTGGAAGGCCTAAATATCTGAAATTTGCTTCCCCCACTAGTTGAAAACATCCTAAGTTTAGTGACCTTCATGAAGCAGTGGCACTCATCAATTTAGTTCATATTTTGCCTAAATAGGTATTAGAGTGTGATTAAGATTTTGCAACGGGTTGGGGAGTTTGACATAATTAGGTATTAATGTATGGGTGAATGTTATAAATTGAACAAGTACAATATAAAATATTCTCATGTGACATGCTTTCCCAAACAGTTTTCAAAAGATTAACAAGTAGTTTTGAATATATAAATTTGGAAGCGTTACATTTTCAGAATTAACAATTGCTCAAATACTTCATTTAAAAGAAATCACTTAGTCCCATTAACTCTTGCATAGAACATTTGAGTGAGAATGCAAGAAGGTTTTAGTTAAATTTCAGCTATTTGTTCAACAAGAGAACTAAAGCACCCCACCATCAGGTCAATGCTTGCACCTAAAGTTTCTAGCCATTTACATTGTAAAGATAAATAAATGAAAAATATTGGAAAGTTTTGCTAGAAAAGTATCTTTGGCTCCAACTTCAACTCCTGGCCTGAGTTCTATTTTTGGAACCTTCATTCTTGCATGTGCCCGCTCTGATTTTCAACTCAGGTCCACTCACAAGACAGACTGGAAGAAACCAGCAATTTTACAACCATTACTGCATTCAAGACTCCATACAACCCCCCCCCCCCTTAACAATACCACTCATATCAAGAACTCCCTTATCTGATCGCCTATTTCCAATCATCATCACGCTTCTTTAGAAATGTAGTGAAGAGACACTTTGTCACAAGACTTGGCAATACAAGATGACCTCCAAGAAAAGTAAACCTATATGCCTGCTATCATTTATTCTATGGGAAGAGGAACATAAGCCCATCCCTTTCCCTCTCTACCCAAATGTATTGGGGTTCACTGGATTCTGCGCGCAGAACAGCGATGGTCTCTAGACTATTAAGGATGAATAAGGTAAGCACACTGAGCCATTTCTAGCAGGAAACAGATCTCAAATAACCAAATAACCATTATAAGATATCCTCAGCATCCCTTGTCAGTAACATAGTGCACACACAGTCAAACTGCACATATTAGCTGGCAGACAGTCCACTGGGAACAGGTGAATGACATTCAATTCAACCCTGGGAAAATCCATTATTCATCTCATTGAATTGTTCTAGCAATTTAAAGAAAAATTTTTGCAACACAAGACAAATTAGTCAAAAGTCTTCTCCAATTTATCAGTCTGTGTATAACCTAGTTCCAAACATTTTGGGAACAAGAAGAATTTTGCAGTCTTGTTCCAATGAAAAACTGTTTTTGACAAGTCACAAATCAGTTTCACCATCATTATGATAAAGACAGTGGATTTTTGTAGCTGTTATATATTCTACGACAATTTTTCAAAGCTCCTTTGAAAGCAACCAAGGAAGACACTAAAGTGTCCTAAATAAAAGCTATGCTATGGTTATGACAGAGAATGGGGAGAACAATGACATCAGTAATTTTTCATCTCCAAAGTCCACACACAGAGAAACACACAGTCTGGGTTGTGACTTCGATATTAACAAGTTATTACAGCAATATTAGGTTTAAAACTTTTTCAACACCAACATTAGACTCGTTACTTTAGAGTAGTTACTGAATTAGCAATTTTCACAGCTGCCTCTGGCTTATTGCGGTGTATGACATAAGAATGCAGTTCACCAATTGCTAGGGGGCTGCCCACTCCCCTCCTTCCATCCCTACCCCCACTTCCCTTCCTAACCCCCACCCCACCCCACACTGCCTATCCCTACCCCCACCTTTCCTTAATATTCTTATACCTCATCTGTCCCTAAACCCACCCCCTGCACCTCCACGTTGTCCATCCCCCTGCTTCCATTCCAATATCCCCCTCAACCCTACCATCCCCCCCTTACCTTACCACCCATCCCCACTACACCCTATCCCCCTTCCTCCCTCCCTATGCACCCTACCCCCTCCCACAAACAGGCAACCTAACCAGCAAAGAAACAGCACCAGGACTGTATGCAGAAATTTCAGGGGAGGGGAAAGGCTGTTCCAGGTGCCTTGACAGCTTCCTGGAGAGAAGGGGCAGCAAAGGTGGCATTGCTGGGGTGCTATGAAACAGAAAAAGGGGGTGTCTATGGGCTGAAGAAATGGAAAGGAGGCAGAGAAGGAGGCTGGAGGGAGGGGCACGAAAAGGAGGTACCAGATTGAGAAAGGGGGCACTGGAGTCCATGAGGGGGCAGGAGAGGGGCTGAGGCCATGGAGCATGGAAAGAGGGCCATGCAATGAAGAGGATCTCAGGGTGCCACTATGCAGAGCCAGGCGTGCCTCCCCCCCCCCACCCCCCACCCCTTAGCTACCTTGTCCCCACTTGGCTGTGTTGGCAGCAACTGCAAATGCTGCCGGGCCTCCCCTTTGTGATGCCTCAGGGGTTACCGGACGCAGCGGCGGGTTCCACTAGGGCAGCTCATTGCTGGCGTGGACTCAGGCTGTGGTGGAGCATGGGGCACCGTGTGACCAGGGACACAGGGCGCGGAGCCTGCCTCCATTCACACTGTTACCATTCTGCAGGACCTAAACAGCAAAGAGTAGCTGTCACTAGCATAAAAATTATCCTCCAGTCTCCTAGCTAAATTTTATTTCTAATGAATGGCTGTCAGAGGTCTTCTGAAGACTATGAATCTGGCTTATAATAGGGATGTGACAGTTTAAATTTAATCAGTTAACCAATGAACTTGTGCTCTGTTAACCTTCATGGTTATACACAAGACCCCTCCCCCCACCGCCAGCTGAAAGCTCCCTGCACATACCAGCTCCCACAGAACTGCCTCCTCCCCACATGTAAATGTGTAGCCCCTGAAATTTTTAGGGGTTACACGTTTAGCCCCCCCCAAAAAAAGTTAACATTCCTAGTTTATAACTGCCAACAAACATGTAAAACAGACAAACTGGATACATTTCAAGTGTCTTCCAAAGTATTGTGTGTCTACTGAACGCTACTCCTCTAGTACAGTGTTCCAACCTTTTTTTTTTTATAAAGTACCCCTTAAAAAAAAGTAACCCCAGTACCTACAGTTTTCAGACAATTTTTTTTTCCTACCACTGCAACACATTTGTTTAAACAATGTAATCGTAGCTGGGCGGGCAATGATATTTTTGGGTGTAAAAAGTACAAAAATAATAAAAAGTGCTGAAAAAATAAAAATAAAAATTCAGTTCTCTCCAAATTTCAGTTGTGCTGATGTACCTCCCAGATGTCTCTCAAGTACCCCTAAGGGTACTCGTACCATTGGTTGAGAAACACTGCTCTAGTAAAGCAGACTGTATCTCCATAAGTTGATATAAGTTGCCTGTGTCAGAGAATGTAAAACTCACCTTTTCGTTAGCCAGTACGCACTCCAAAAAACCCATTTGTCCTGGCCAAGTAAGAAACTCTCCCCAGCAAATACCATCATCTTCTGTAAACCAAGTGTTCATTTTAAAAGAGACACAGAAAAAGATTCCAGCCTCAATTTGCTCTTACAGGGTTAAACTGGTGCAGTGTTGTTCTCCTCAAACTGCAGAAGACCACTTCTGGTTTTTTTATTGCTCACAGATTCCACAAGCTGCTGTCAAGTGTAAGTGGAGTAGTCTTGTCAGTTTTCAGATGTGTGTGGATTAGGGATGTAAAAACCCAGTTAATCAGTTAAACATTAGGTTGACCTAACATTTAACAAGATAACCAACTAAGTGGAATCCAGGCTGGAGCAGCTCCCAGACCATAGAGCTCTTGTCCCCAACCCCGCATTGGGACTGGGGCTGCTGCTGGTTCCCAGTTTCCAGCCCCTGACAGAACAGCCCTTGCCTGTGAGATGCCAAGCCCGTCATAGACAGGAGCTGCTCCACACGAGAGCAATCCCAGCGTACAGCGGAGGAGGGAGTTGCTCCAGTCCCCGCTGGTTATCCGTTAATTGGAAAAGGTAAGCATTTCCCATTTAGGGTGATGCTCACCAGTTAACCTTTTTCACATCCCTAATGTGGACAGTAATGAAACAAGAACCTTCATAACAATTGTAGAAGCAGGCATTACAACTATCCATTGTCAAGAGGGACTTGACACTGGAAGTTCAGGGAACTGAGGAATAGCAAAAACAACTTCTTTGCAACAGAAAAGCGAAGAGACAGGTAATTAACAGATTCAGTACTCAAAACCCCAGGTGAGGTGAATAATAGTGGAGGATACCCCAGCTTGCCTATATGAGGAATTTGAACAATACAGCAATTGTGAAGCAACTAGCTTCACCACAGCTGTTCTGAAATATCTCCCTATGTGCTCCCCTTTGCCCCCGCCACCTCCCTCCCCAAAGGGGCTGCTGCCAGCAGCACAGGATGCCCCACACATGAGGGTGGCCAACCCCCACTCCCAGCTTGCCCCGCCCCCCAACGAAGGGAAGCTAGTTCCCGACCCCACAGGACTGGAGCTGCCCCTCCACCTGCACAGGCCGTGGGAGTGGAGCTGGTACCAGTTTCCGGTTCACATCCCTAGTCAAAAGACAGATGTAGTTTACCAACATTTCAGAATTTTTACAAAATGTCAAAAATATTCAAAATTTATATATATAAAAAAAAAAAGAAAGCCCTTGAATTCTCATTGACCAGCACCCAAATAAATTTAAGACATTCCAACAACCACGAAGTCTAAACCAAAATCTCTTAACAGTTCATCTGTGTATTTAACAGGGGACAAGTGACATTTTAGCAGCTACCACCAACCTAGGACACGCATTACTCCGTACTTCTATGTATACTGGTCTAGCATATTCAATTCTTACATTAAAACAACAACAACAAAAAAGACCTAATTTTGATAAACACCAAGTCACTGTGTGAAAATAAAATGTATGAATCATAATTTGATTGTAGACAACCAAGCAACTATACATTCAACTGAATGTTCAATTATATATAAATTTGATTTTCTATAATTTTGCCTTTGCAGATAAATTTCAATACAAGGCTTAAAATGTCTCATTGCTACAAGCTCCATCATAGAACTTTTTAGCTTTCACAGGTCTCTAATAAAAGTATTCTCTCCATAAAAGAAAGACTTCAGTTAACAGTGGTGATTAAATCCATCATAAAATTTCAAAACATATACAAAAGTACCTGTTTTGATCGCAAAGAATACCCCTAATTCTGGTTATTTCACAGTAACTCAATATGCTCCAAATGGGTAATCCCCACATTTGGTTTTTGTCTTCAGTGCCCTAACCAACAAGCCTGCATACATGGTGAATGCTGTCAAAACAGTTAGTAGTTACCTCAAAACCCATCGGGTGCGTCTAGACTGGCAAGATTTTGCACAAAAGCGGCTGCTTTTGCGCAAAAACTTGCCAGCTGTCTACACTGGCCGCTTGAATTTGCGCAAGAGCACTGACTTTGTAATGTACAAAATCAGTGCTTCTTGCGCAAATACTTTCACGCTCCTGCTCGGGAAAAAGCCCTTTTGGCCAGTGTAGACAGGGAAGAACTGTTTTGCTCAAAAAAGCCCCGATGGCTAAAATGGTGATCGGGGCTTTCTTGCGCAAAATTGCGTCTAGACTGGCCACGGATGCTTTGGCACAGATACTTTGCGCAAATCTGGACGCGCTTTTGTGGAAATACTTTTAACGGAAAAACTTTTCCGTTACAAGTATTTCTGCAAAAATCATGCCAGTCTAGACGCAGCCATCAAGTAATTGCAGTCATGTCAGGAATAGTATCTATAATAATGCCACGGCACACCTGATGGCAGTGCTATGTGACTTTGTCCTCTCCAAATCGGAAATGGTTGTGGGTGATAATTTATACCTTCTAGTCAGTGGCACTGCTATAGGTACCCGCATGGCCCCACAATATGCCAACATTTTTAGGGCCGACCTAGCGCTCATCCTCTACTTAGGCTATATTAAATGACATCATCATATCACAAGGAGACCACTCTTGAAGAATTCCACCAGAATTTCAACAATTTCCACTCCACTATGAACCTCAGCCTGGAACAATCCACACAAGAGATCCACTTCCTGAATTCTACAGTACAAATAAAAGATGGTCACAAACACCACTCGATACTGGAAACTTTAATCAAGCCTTCTTAAAACTTAAATAGCCACCTCAAAAAGTGAAGAAACAGATTGACAGAGCCAGACAAGTACCCAGAAGTCACCTGCTTCAGGACAGGCCCAACAAGGTAACCAGCGGCCTTCTGTTGTTTATCACCTATAGCCCCCAGCTGAAACCCCTCCAGCACATTACTAACCATCTACAACCAATCCTGGAAAACAATCCCTCATGCTCACAGACTTTGAGAAACAGGCCAGTCCTTGCCTACAGACAGCCCCTGAGCCAGAATCAAATACTCACCAGCAGCCACACAATTCACCACAGAAACACTTAACCAGGAACCTATCTCTGCAACAAAACCATTGCCAACTCTGTCCACGTATCTAAAGAAGCAACACCATCACAGGACCTACCCACATAAGCCACAACACCAGGGGCTCATGCACCTGAACATCCACTAATGTGACATATGCCATCAACTGCCAGCAAAGCCCCTCTGCCATCTATATTGGCCAAACCTGACAGTCACTATACCAAAGGATAAATGGACACAAATCAGATATCAGGAATGGTAACACACAAACCTGTCAGGGAACACTTTAACCTCCCTGGACATTCAGTAATGGATTTGTAAGCAGCCATCCTTATACAAAATAATTTCAAAAACAGGTTACAAAGGGAAATAGATGAACTGGAATTCATTTGCAAATTCAACACTATCAACTTGGATTCAATAAGGATCTCAACTGGTTAATGCATTATAAAGGTAATTTCCCCTCTCTGGATATTCACATCTCCACACCAAATGCTCTGAATGACCCACTTCCATCCTGACTTGATTAGCTTCATTAACACAAGCAATTTCTTTCTATATGCTCCTGCTTCTGTAACTTCCACTCCAATTCATCTGATGAAGTGGGTTTTGCCTACGAAAGCTTATGCCCTAATAAATCTGCTAGTTTCTGAAGTGCCACGAGATGCCTCGTCATCTTCGAGGAATTACACAGTAAGATTTGAAAATGTCATTCACAACAGATTCAAATTTTTGAGACTGGACTAAGAATACTTTGGCACCAGCTAAATTCATCTCTTGTAATTCTTGTCATTTGCAACCTCAATGCTTTTCATTCCTGTGATGCCATAAACTGTCTCTCACTGTAAAATCTATTACACCAAAATTGAATAAATCTGATGTGTATCAACTTTTGCTCAATCACAGATCTATCACCCCCAAGAACAGTAATAAATTTAGTTTCCTGTATGCGTATGAGACATTTTACCTTTGCAATTACCTATATTAATACCTTTCACATACGATTCCAAAAATGGTTTATCCAAGATTAAAGCTGCTTTTGGCATACAAGTTGTAGACAACTACAAAATCTCTAAAACTGAAATGTCGAGGGCATATGTAATCAAAGTGGCACATGACCTTATGTTTTAGGGATGTAAGCGACTAGTCACTTCCCCCCCATCCCCTTTATCACAAAGAGGCAGCAAGGGTGGGAGGGGGGAGAGAGGAGAGACAAGAGGGAGCTGGCTTAAAAGCCGGTTCCTCCCAGCTCCGTGAGAGGGGACAGGGGCACAGCGGCAGCCAACTTTGAAATGTACAAGAGCCCCCACTAGAATGCCAACTTTGACCCCAGGCTCCATGCAGCACTTCCGCTTTGAAATGTGCAAGAGACTTTGCTGGGGCTCTTGTATATTTCAAAGCAGAAGGGCTCTCATGGAGCCTTGGGGGCAGCGGGACTCCCTGCTGTCTCTGGGCTCCACAGAGTATTTCAATCTTCTGGGGCTCTTGTACATTTCAAAAGTGGAACGCAGAAATCCTTATCAACTAATTGAACAGTTGATGGAAACCCCATCAACTATTCGATTAGTTAATTAATCAAAATTAAACTTCCCTATTATGTTGCATGGTTATGTTTTAGGAACTCACATCTTAAACACACTCATCCATATTATACCTTTTTTGTACTTGTGGAAAAAAGAAACAAAAAGCATCTCAGCATTAGCTGTGATCAGTGTCTCACACACAGGTTAGTATACAGTTTTTATATATATTTAGAACAGTAATAGAATGATTGACTTGTAAATTAAAACAGCTGCTAATTATTGTCTCAATACAAAGCTTATTCTGGATAGGCTGGCTGGTTAGATTAATACTTGCCTCTCAGGACAAAAATAACCCATTTGAATTGACTGCAGCCTATATATTATACACTTATTCTCCATCTAAAAACCGTAATGGCATCAAGCAGCATCTATCACTAAATTATGGGAATTCTAGGAGTTGCTATATAGCCTACCTTAGCTTGGCTGGGGAAATTAAACTTACTAGGAGACTTCTACATTAAGTACCTCCGAGCTACTTGACTGCTGCTAGATGTCAGGGGGGAGAGGGGAAGACAAGCAATAATGACCTTGTAGAATCTGCTCCCAAATAGCATTAATAATACTATTATTCATCCAAACTGTGCATCAGAACTAAAGCCCAAATTGAGGCTGTAGTGCAGTAAAAGAGAGCCCCAAGTAGCAACCTTGTCAGGGATGGATACTCACCAAAGTATTCTGTAGAAACTTGCAGGTCACTAGATATTTAATAAAACCATGTTACCACATGTACATTGTTTGAACTGCCATTAAACTGAGATGGACTTACCCCGATTTTATCTACATGAGTCGCAAAAAGTCTGGAGAACTTACGGATAGATCTGTTCCTGTGCAGATAACATCAGACTTCCCAAAAGTCTTAAGTGCTGAGGGTACGTCTACACTTCATTCCTCTCCTGAAAGAGAGGAATGCAAATGCAGCTGAACGAAATTGCAAATGAAGCGCGGATCTGAATTTCCCATGCTTCATTTGCATAATCGCATCCGGGCGCTATTTCGAAATACCCTATTTCGAAAAAAGAAATGCTGTCTAGATACGGTTATTTCGAAAGAAAACCCTTCTTGCAATTTCACTCAGCTGCATTTGCATTCCTCTCTCGAAAGAGGAAATGTGGTGTACACATACCCTGAGTCTTGAATACAAGGCTTGGGGGATTGAGGGGGAATGTGCAGAATAATGGTTTGAATGAGATGGAAGTTTAAACAGTGATCTGGGGCAAAGATGCATTACCTACCTTTATTAAAACACAGTAAAAGGAAGGTTCAGCCATCGGACTCGTATCTCACTAACTCTCCAGTCTGATGTTACAGAAATGAGGAATACGGTCTCCTATCTGTGACTACTGCAAATAGTCTATCCAAGCTTCAAGGAAATAAATTAAGGAACTTTGTGAAAACAAGGTTTTGCTCACAAGAGGCATGGTTCACATTAGGGATGTTAAATTTAGATTAACTCATTGAATAGTCGATGGGATTTCCATCAAATATTCGATTAGTTGATAAAGGCGCCTCCATCTTTGAACTGTAGCAAGAGCCCTGCCGGGATCTTGCCACAGTTCAAAAGTGAAAGCCCTGAAGGTCCAGCAGGGGATTGGCCTCACTCCCTGCAGCAGGTGAGTCTTTTAAATGTACAAGAGCCCCACCAGGACTTTCAGTCCTCGCTTGTGCTGTTACCTGCAGAGATGGTGCTGGGGGTAACCAGCTTTTAAGCCAGCTCCCCCCCAGCACCGGCTCCTGCTCCCCCACCTCTTCCTGCCTCTCTCTGATAGAGGCAGCAAGGGGGGGGAGCGACTCATCGCATCACTAGTTACTTACATCCCTAGTTCACATATCAGAGGAAATACATGGAACAGATGAAGAGCCACTTAGTCTACTTTTTGAATTGTGCACAATGAGAGTCTTCCATTTCATTGAGCAGGAACGTCTTATTGGTTTCCTACTTTTGAACCTCAGTAAAGCTCTTGATCCACTGCTCCCAGCAATCAACCAAGATGTCAACTTGAGATTCCATTGGACAACCTCATCCCAACCAAGACAGCCTATCTAGTAGACTGGGAGCCCAGACTAGTTGATTTAACTATAGTTTCAGACTGTCAGAATATCAAAATTGCCATGCCCAGGTCAAGGCTAATAGCTGCATCTTAGTTACATCCTTATCCAATTTCTGATGCTGTTCTGGATTCAAGGCTGAAGGAAACTCTTGCCTCTAGTCCAGAGGGGAGTATCATCAGCTGATCTGGATACTACCTGCTTCTGAAGCATATTAGGAGATATCTGGCAGTCATTGGTGGCAAAGAAATCTAGCTGGTTTGCAGAAAACATGAAACTATTCATGCTGTTGCCAACTCTCAAAGATTCTGTCAAAACATTGTCTAAAATTTCCCCAGCTGACAAAGAGCCATTACAGTGGTGGGCAACCTTCAGACTATCAGGGTTTTACAAGTGGCCCACGAGACTTTTTCTTTACTGTTGCCCATGCACAAGGCTGCCAGATTTTGCTGGTTTCCATCTGTGTAGTTCCCCCCCCCCCCAAATAGTATTACTAAAGTAACACACATGAAAAGCAAAAGCATATGAAGGGAGGTGTGTGCTGATTGCACACAACAATGACTAAGAGCTGTGCACTCCCTCTGCATCCAAGCAGCACACTTCACAAATTCCAGGTGGGCAAGTGCAGTTAGCAAACCTACCCTATCCCAGGAGACCACCTTGGTTATGACAACCTTGAAATGGAAAATGCTGCCTTTTCCTAGCTAAATCAAGCCCCATTCCTCAGCAGTTATTGTAATTTACCTGTGAGATGTTCTCCATCAGGATTAGGATTACTTGATAACTACCAATCATTACCTACCAAGTAGTCTTAGCATAATTTTTCTGCCCCAAAAGGTTGAATTGCTTGGTATTTATTCTTAGATGCAAGTCTAGAAGCTTCAGCCTAGCAAGATCTCTCATTGGCCACTACCACTGAGATCACTTCTAGGATTAGGCGAGAGTAAAAATAGTTACAGGCCTCCTCAGGAATTTGGTACTGACTGTCCAGTTACAAAAGGAATTAAACCTGGAGTTAGCAGAAGGTCCCTTGCAGGCTCTAAGTACCGCTGTTCATAGGGGTGATAAAACTGCTTGCCCGCAAAATACACCTAAGGACTTGGTACTATGCCCCAAGAGATCCAGAATGCCTTCACGCCATAAGGAAGCTAGGCAACCAATATATATGCTCAACAGGAAAGACTAGATGAGATGTGGCATTTTTAGTTCACCTGTCACATTAAACTCATTCTCTTATATTATTCACTTCCTCAGACTGATATATTAGGTGTGGGGGCCCCAAGCTGGTTGCAGGTCCAGGAACAGGCAGAGAGAGCTGTTGGCTCAAATAAATAACTCTTATTCCTATCCAATAGACATAGGAAACAAAGTCGGACAAGACATGGACTGCAACCAGAGAAACTCTCCTCTGCACAACAGTGAAGGTGAGGTATTAGTAATATGGAACCGAATGCTAGACAGGGAGGGACCGGTCAAGAGGAGATTAACACAGCAGATGCAGGCAAGAAATGGAGCTATTAGTGAGTCCATGAAGACAGACACACAATGTGAATTATAAAAAAGTAGCTAAAAAAAGTAGTCAAACTTTGAATAAAGACGCTATAGTTTCATTATGGGATTACATCAGTCATATGAACCCTCGTTACTGTTGAATACTATTGAGTAATTCTGGTGCTGACTAGTCAAGAGCTATAATTCAATCATCTTTCCTTCTATGTTAATGTAGGACACAGCTATATTCTACCAGAGTAAAGCTACATTTAGCTAAAATTTATAGTTTATACCTTTATGAAATGCATCCGTGTTAGTTCTAGCCTCAAAATGCTAAGAGTTTAACAATTAAACTAACTCAAGTCAGCTATGAAAAATATATTTTCTTCACAGAAAACTTGAGAAATGAGCTGACAGTTTGATTCTTCTGTAAAATAAAAATTAAGCTTTTTACAAGAAGTAAAAGTTAGTTCCAGTTTATATTAAGATTTCTATTCCATTCTATGTATAGCTGAGTGTGACCTGGCATGTCAGCTTTATTCTTTCACAGATTCCATAACAAGTGTTCTCCATTTATAAATATTTGCGGGTTTAGTTTTCTGTATTTTGTAAAAAATAAATAAATATTTAGCAACAGCCTTGCAAACTCACCTGGAATCCTGAAAGATAAGCCAGACTCTTTCCTTCTCGCATATCACCAGCGAGTAATAAAGTTTACCTTCCATGACACCTCAAGAACCACAGTGAAGGCTGAGGTCATGTGGGTAAGTTCACAGGCCTAGCTGTTGGGAAAAAATATATTATCCTGTTCTCATAAAGACAGAAGTTACATGGGGCAAGTAATCACAATAAAGCCAAACGGACTACTCATAGCATGTCAAGTTAAACACATGCTTAAGTCTTTAGGACTCAAGGCCAATAGACTCATAGGACTGGACAGAAAGACATCATCTAGTCCAGTCCTCTGTACTCATGGGAGGACGAAGTATTCTCTAAACCATACCTGACAGGTGACTGTGTAACTTGCTCTTAAATATCTCCAATGATGGAGATTCTATAACCTCCCCAGGCAAATTTATTACAGTGCTTAACTACCCTAACAGGAAGTCTTTCCTAATGTCAAGCCTAAACCACTCTGGCTGCAATTTAAGTCTACTGCTTCTTGTCCAATCCTCAGAAATTAACAAGAACAATTTGTCTCCCTCCTCCTTGTATAAACCTTTTATGTATTTGAAAACTTATGTTCCGTCTTCTCTTCTCCAGATTAAAACCCCCATTTTTTTTTTCAAATCTTCCCACATAAGTCAAGTTTCTAGACTCGTAAGCATGTTTGTTGCTCTGGACTTGCTTTAATTTGTCTGTATCTTTCCTGAAGCGTGGCATCCAGAACTGGACATCATAATGATTGAGGCTGAAACAGCAAGGATAGAACAGAACAACTACTTTTCATGTCTTGTTTACAGCACTCTGGCTAATGAACCTCAAAACAAAGTTTGCTTTTTTACAAGTGTCACACTGTTGACTCATTTAGCTTTTGATCCACTATGATCCCCCAGATCTCTTTCTGCAGTGCTCCTTTCTAGGCAATTATTTCCCCATTGTGGATGTGTGCAACTGATTGTTCCTTCTTATGTGGAATACTTTACATTTGACCTTTCTGAATTATCATATTTTCTGCAGACCATTTCCACCGTTTGCCATACCACTCTCAGTTTGGTATCACCTGCAAGCTTCATAAGTGTACTCTCTGTGCCATTATTTAAATCACAGATGAAGATATTAAATAGAACTGGACCCAGAACCCTGTGGGAACCTGCTTGATAACCCTTTCCAGCTTGACTGAGAACCATTGGTAACTACTGTCTGGGAACAGTTTTCTAACCAGATATGCATACACTTATATTAGCTCCATCTAAACTATACAAGTTGAACCTCTTTAGTCCAGGACTCTCTTGTCTGGCAATATCCCTGGTCAGGCATGGTTGTGATCCTGAAGGTACTCTAGGGTCGGAGCACTCATGGGGGGGGTGGAACTGGTACAGTAGGACCAGGGATGTTCCCAGACAAAAAAGCCCAGCAGGCGACTGGGACAGAGTCCCAGGCTGGAGATCAGTTGCCAGGGTAGAAGCTCAGCCACCAGGAGCCCAGCAGGAGTATCTGGGGCCAGAGGAGCCTGGCAGCTAGGATCAGAGCTGGGCAGTAGAGGGGTTAGAACTGACCTCCCCAATCCGGCAAACTCCCTGGTTCGGGACTGGTCAGGTTCCAAGGGTGCTGGAAAAGGGAGGGCTAGTTTGTTTATGAGTAGGTCATGCAAGCCAATACAAAAAGACTTACTGAAGTTAAGATACTATTTCTACTGCTCCTACCTTTACATCACCTCCTATCTACAAGGCTTGTTATCCTGTTATTTTATGAACTGGACAGGCTTGATACTGAGTCAGTGAGACAGACCTGAAGCCTCACCCAATTTCTGGTGGTTGGGTTTTAGATTTTTTGTTTAAGAGGAACATCAGAAAAGACCAACATTAACATACAGTATCATAATCTTTTAAAAAGGAATAGACCAAAGAGTTTTCAGGTAGGAGGAAAAGGCAGTGTACTCCAGAAGTTGCTCTTTGTGGCTTCTAATTAGGGATGTTAAATATCAGTTAATTGAATAGCTGCTGTACCCAGCATGAGCTGGGCTGCCTGCCCACCTGGCTCCTAATACACTTTAAATGCAGAGCTGCAGCAGGGGTAGGTTCTGGACCCGGCACAAGCCAGCCTGCTAAAAAATGTACTGGCAAGGGGGGTGGAGGGGGGAAATGCATGTGGTCTATAGCACTAACCAATAAGCAAAAGCTTATTGGTTAAATCGACTAAACTTCTAATTAGGAATTTCATTGTTAGTGGTGTATTCCTTTTAGGTATCTCTCCGAGCTCTACCAAGAGAAAGCAGGACAAACAAGAGATACCCAAACAAATCTGCTCCTGTCAGATTAATACCTAGCTTGGTGATAAAAGTACATGAGAATTCCCAAGTAAACATAATCAGAGAGAGACTAATCAAAATTGCTTCAATTTATAAGACACATCTTAGACACCATTTTCATAAGATAGGGAGATCATGCAGATGGGTATTCTTGGAAAACCATAAATATGATCTTTGAGAGATGTCTCATATGCCTGAATGAAACCTTAATTACAATCTTTTACTTTCCTGTCTCTCTCACCAGACTTTATGCAAATCCTTGCATTCCTATTTTAATACTTCTTATTCCTCCCAGGCGACAAACTAAAATGTTTCTGTTACAGCATATACAACGACACTGAATCCTGTGATAACAGAAATCCACAAAAATCAGCTATATATAGGTAATTATCTGGTGATGCTGCTTAACAGATGACCAGTAGCGATTTTCTTTTTTAATTTGGGGTTTCACCCTTTTTATGACATTTGAAGGTAAATGAAGGGGATTCTCCTTCCCCCACCTCTGGCTTGGGCTTGGTTTGTTTGGTTTTTTTAAACCCTGTGGAAATATCAGGCTGTTCAAGTTTGACCTTCCCTGGTTTTGCTAGAAACATTTATAGGTGTCTCAGATGTTTGTCACCTCTTACATTCTGATGGAAGATTCAGTATAATTTAAACAAAAAAGTTCTCAAGAGTGGACTCACTAAAGCTAGATGTGTTAAATGGTTGCATGCACGGGGGGGGGGGAAGCTTGGGGCATTCTGGCTAAAATTCCCCTCTCTTTTTATTACTTCATCTTTCAGTCTCCCTTGATTCCTGCAAAGTCATCTGACTAGTTCTTCAATCATTAGTCTCTCAAGATAGACAATACATGAATTCCTAACTTTTTGCAAAAGCCCTTCAAAGCTTTATTTATACAACAAAGGAGTACTCTTCCCCCCCCCCCCATACATACTTCCTATTGGCAAGACCTCTGTACAAATCACCATCCTGTTCACCTATCCTTATGCACAACAACCTTAAATTAAATTACTCCATCAGTGAATTCCAATTGAGAGTTGTTCTACTGCAGGAAGAAGGAGGATGGCCTTCTTAAGGCACAAAACTAGGAGAATGGAGAGTAAGAACCCAAGTTCTATTTTCAGCTCCAGTGCTGTATGACCTTGGGCAACAGTTATCTCAAATGACCCCTCTACACCCCAATTTCTTCCAGATGGAAGTTATAAAATTGTAAATAGCTCTATAGACATATGTAGCACTTTCCATCTGTGGGGGGGGGGGGGGGGAAAAAAAAAAAAACCACACAGCTGTCTCCCCTCCCCCCCACCAAAATATATAGGTCAAAAAAGACAAAGAAGAGTTCTGGAGAAAAAATGTGAAACTACTACTGGTTGGACCTCTCTTGTCCAACACCCTCAGGACCTGACCGGTCCCAGACAAGGGAATCTGCTGGACAACGGGTGGTCCCCTGACAACAGCCACTCTGCCTGCTGCCCTTCCCTGCTGCCAGCTCCTTCAGCCCGGCTGGGCTGATTACGGGTCAGCCCCAGCCCTCGGTCTACTGCTGGACAGCCGGGCAGCTCCAACCCCACTGCTGAACAGAACACGATGCCTGATTGGACTGCTGTAGCCCCAACCCTGCTGCCAAGCGGCACATGGCCATGCTGATTCTGCCAGACTGCCACGGCTGGCTTCTCCTCTCGGGCTGCTGTGGCTGCAGTCCCAACCCCGCTGCAGGGTGATAAGCAGCCCCAATCACTTTGCCACTGCTGCCACTCAGGCTGCTGCAGCCCCACCACCTCCCAGACTGACATGGCTCAATCAGGCTTCCCCACTTGAGCTGCTGTGGTCCCGACCCTGCTGTCGGACGGCAGACAGTCCCTATCGCGCTCTGGCCAGGGTGCTGCAGCCCTGCTGCTAGCAGACTTGCAGGTCTGCACTGGGCTCCCAGCTGCTGGCTCTCCTGATCCGGGAACATCCAGGAACATCCATGGTCATGCTGGACCAAAGATGTTGCCAGACAAGAGAATCCCAGATTTGGGAGGTGCAACCTGTAATGACAAAAACTATTTAAAGAAGTGGTTTTAAAGAAGGGTGTAAGTTTTTGCCAATCAAAGACAAGAATATTTTCAAAAGTGTTTTATTTATCATTTGTATTGCATTAATATTCACATGCCTCAATCGCATTGTGCTAGCCAATGTGCAAAGACTAAGCAAAAAGAGATCAAGTGAATGTCTTTAATATCTGCTAGATTGCTGGGCAGTGATGGATCCAGCGTGGGTTGATTTATTGCGTCTAGTATAGACACGATACATCAATCACCGAGCACTCTCCCATCAACTCTGGTACTCCACCAAAATGAGAAGAGTATGCAGAAACAATGGGAGAGCTTCAGCTGTTGACTTACCACAGTAAAGTCAACTTCAGCTATGTATCTGACGAAGTGGGTCTCTGCCCACGAAAGCTTATGCTCCAACACTTCAGTTAGTCTATAAGGTGCCACAGGACTCCTCGCCGCTTTTGCAGATTCAGACTAACACGGCTACCTCTCTGATACTCAACTTCAGCTAGGTTATTCATATAGCTGAAGTTGCATAACTTAGGTTGGTGGCCCGATAGTATAGGCAAGACCAAAGAGAGCAGTAACACTAAAGATTTGAAAGGTACCAGGCACACAGATATAGGGGACTATGGAAGATCTTGCAGATGAGGATCTTGAACTTAATGTGGTAAAATACAGAACACAGGGGAGCTGACAGCTACTTCAGGTCCCAGAGCAAGGCAGGGGGTGGTTGCAGGACATTGACATTCCCTGTCAGGACCATCCCCAGCCTTCAGCACTGCCTGGAGCAAGCCCCCCGCCTTTGGGCCCCAAGCAATTGAAAGTGCCTGGGGCTCCTGCCGCAGGGTTCTGGGGCAGTTGTCCCCATTGATCTTGATATATATCACTCATTCACTCACACACCCCCACCTTTGTCAGCAGGGTTGGCAGAAAGCCAATGAAAAGATTTCACAAAGTTTGTTTTGTTTCCAATGAGGAAAAGAGGAATTGCTCAGAACAGAGAGAAAGGAAGATAACTTCAGGTCTGTCAAATTGGTGGTACTAGAGGGTGGCAGAAGTGTCCAGAAGCAGAAAGGCCAGTCAGACAAGACTTCAGTTATAAAAGCAAAAAAATGGCAAGTATATGGATAGGGATCTAACCACTGGAATCAATAGAAAAGACTCATTTGGGAGCTTTTAACAAGGAAAATGTGACAGCAGGGGGGTGGAGCAGGAGAAAAAAAAATCAAATGCAACACATTATTACAGGCCTGGGAGACATGAAGAATAGTGATGTTGTCCATGAAGAGAAGGGCGATGGAGAAAAGAAAAGTTGTTTTCAAAAGAACAAGGCTGAAATAGCATGGCAACATCCAAGAGGATTGAGAGGCAGCCAGGAATACAAGAATGGAGAGAGAAAAAGAATTTTGGGATTGCCATTATGGGGGGGGGGGAGGGAGAGGAGTTAGCTGAAGCTACGGAAGTGTTTACGATCGCTCAACAGAAGGAATTTTAGAATTGCAAAATTATATTAACTGCATCTTTCAGAGCCTCTTGCTTCAGTCCCTGACTCTTCAAAAAAAAAAAAATCTCTCTCTCTCTTTAGTTTATATACTAGTACTAGGCTTATCATCTAGGCTTTTTTGCTGACACTGCTATGAATTGTTTTAAATCATTCACATAACTTATCACTCACTGCTCATCTAAACTACAGGAGGGCTGGGATTTTAAATGCAAAGAATTAAGTTTGCTTAAAGCTTATGTCCCAATATGCTCCATTGCAAACTATTGTATTGTGCATTTCCATACTTTTGGGATTCCACAATTCTATGAAAAACCCGTTAACTATTTCCTCTTCTAACCCCCAAATTGCTTGGTTTTAACGCTACAAGTCACCAGAAAAAGCTTTGTAGACTACTGGTCCAATGACCACAATGTGAGAACCACTGCTATATTGCCTTCCATAGCAAAAGTTTCAAAGGGTAGCCATGTTAATCTGTAATAGAAAAATCTTAAAAAACAATGAAAAGTCCTGCAGCATTTTTGTTAGTCTCTAAGGTGCTGCAGGACTACTTGTTGTCTTAAGTTTTTTCATAGCAAAGAAACTGAAAGCAATTTACAGACTACATATACAGATTTTGCTTTATGAGTAACATCCACTTAACACTGCACAGTATAACTCAGAGTTTGCCCTGTATTGATTTGAAGCTGCAGAAGAACGCAGACAGGAAGAATGCAATAGCCCAAGTTAGAATGAAGCCATGAAACCATTAGCATACTTGAACTTACATAACTCCTATGTGGTATTTAACAATGCAACTAAATATTTGGGATTTCTCATCTGAACAATGACTCTCTCCCCATCTACAGTTAATCCCACTCTGCCATGCAATCGTCCCCAATTTGCTTATCCAACTTTTGGCCCAACCATCTATTCCACATGTTTCCTTTTCTACCCAGGACTATTTTCCCTCACCTTTCCCACCCATATGGCTCTCCTCCTTCTTCCTTGACTATATCCTTCCACTGTTCCCTACTGGGTACTCCCTGAAACCACCTCCTGAGACTTCGGAGGTTATCCCTACCTCAGGGATGGGGAACCTGAACCCCCTGGCTTGCCTGAATCTAGCCCCCCAGGCTCAGGACTCCCCCCCCCCAACACTGGGGGAGCCCTGCACTGGTGCTCCAGCCCTCCCCCCCACTATCCCACCGTGGGGCTGGAGCACGCTAAATCTACTTGCCTGGGGGTCAGCAGCCTCCGACCCAAGCAAGGTTCCCCACCCCCGCCCCAGCTTCTCCACCTATTCCTCGTCTGCTCCCCAGTCTCCTGTCCCCTGCACGTACCTCCTCCCCGCGCACCCCCCTTCCCCTGCATCGCTGCTCGCCTCTCGCCGACGCTCCCCAACACCTTCCCCCTGTCCGAGGTGCACAGCCAGCCCCGCCCCCGCCACTCACCTTCGGCCCCCGGCCCCCCTTACAGCCCGGGCCGAGCGGCCGGCGCTGACCCTCACCTCACCCTCGCCCCCTCACCGGAGATACTGCGCGCACAGCAGGCTCATCCTCCGCCGCTCGCTGCGTCCCCGGCGCCCCCTCTGCGGGTCTCACAGCCGGGGCCGCTCCGCCGCCCTGGAGCCGCCGCCGCCTCCGGCCGCCGCCATCTTCCCGTGCTGGGCCCAGGCTCCTCCTGCCCGCCGGGTGTCCCCGCGCTGGGTCGCCGGCCCGGGAGTGGGCGTAGAGAGGGAGCCGATCTCGCGAGACCCGCTCCGGCCCCGCGCGGCCCTCGCTGTCTGCCTCAAGCCACCGGGCTCGAGGAGCAGCCGCCGCCGCCTCCGCGCGCCGGGGCAGGCAGCAGCCTCCGGGCTTCACAGCCAATGCCGTCCTCCTCCCCCACACTTCCGGGCCCGGGCACGCCTCCCCCCGCCACACTTCCTGCCGGGTGCGACCGCCAAAGCCTTCCCCGCCACCCCGTGGACTGGGCTGCTGCTATAGCAACCGGGGGGGGGGGGGTTTGCTGTGCGATCCCCATAGCAACCGCCGAGCGTGCCGCTCTTCCGGATTGGAATGCAGCCAACGAAAGTAGCTCCGCCCCGTTCCATGCGCCTCCGAACGCCGCCCGCTCCCGCGTGGCCCCGCTACTCCTCTGCCAACCCCCCCCCCCCCGTGCTCTGTCTGCTGCCATATGCGGGCCGGCTGGCCAGTCGCTCGGGGGAGCCACAGAAACCCTCCCCCGTGCTTCGTGCCCACCTGCTGGCGCCAGTCTCCCCTCCCCCGCCTGGGCAGAGCGCAGCCCGGCCCGCCCCCGCAGAAAGCTGCGCTGCCAGGCGTGGTCCCAGCCCGCAGGTCCCAGCTGAGTGCCGTTGTCATAGCAACGTGCCCTGTGCTCCCGCCTGCATCCCGGGGAAGTCCGAGGATGCTCCTGGTGGAGGGGAGCGAGCCAGGCGAGCTCCAGGCGCGTCATTGTCCCTGACGTCAGGAGGCAATGTTGCTGTGTCACGGATCGAATCGCGTAGGACTCCAGGAGGCGCCGGTCGCCCCCAGCCGTGACGGAGGAAACGAGGAGCGGATTCCAGCACTTGGGAGGGAGATGCTCGAGGCTCATTCAAAAGGCCTTCATCACAAGAGCGAGAGAACTTAAAAAAGACATTGATGTAAGCGGGACTCGCTCCAGCTAACGAGGAAGGGTGCCTGTCACGCCAGTAATGTGAAAAATAATAACTAAGGCCCTATGCAGTCCCTGCTTCTCTGTATGGGGGAGTGATCTAAGTGGTTTAGAGAGCACCTCTCATTGCCTTCTCCAGGGCTAGAGCTATTCCAGCTCCTTACTCCCACGGGTTGCTTTGTTCTTTCTGCTGTCGTTTTCTATCCATCAGTTCGTTATTAGAAGGGTGGCCTTGTTCTTATCGCTCCCCACCAAAACCCTCTTTGTCTTCTCCCTGGGAAGGTAACTTAGTTCCTGACTCTCTCACACATACCCACGTTTTGCTGCTGATGCTGGTTCTCCATTCCTCTCTGCTCCTTGCCAGCTAGCAGGGCAAACTGGCTTTTTCCTTCTCTGGGAGGAAGTACAGTGTAGTGCAGGGCTACTCAACACGTGGCCTGTGGGCTGTGTGCAGCCCGCAGCCCATTTGTTTGCAGCCTGCTGTGTGGTTTGGGTTTACACAGGGCTCAACACACGGCCTACAGGTGGGATTCTACGAACGTGGCCTCCACTGGGAACACTCTCCACAGTGGCAAGGTGTCTCCCATGCAGGGTGAGCATTTAAAGACACAAATGGACAGGCTGGATGGAACGGGTACAGGGTGCCGGTGTTTCTAGCCCCCAGGGAGGAGGTGCCAGGAGCACTGCGGCATTCTGGGAAGTGCTGGCTGCTTAGCCTTGTAGGCAAAGCCTGAGAGGTGCTGACTGGCTCACATTGGCCACATTTGGGTCCAGCGTGGGGCTTAAGCCTTAAAGTTTGTATTCATGCCCATCAATGTGAAATAAGCTATTTGCATGTATATGCAACCACACTTAAGTTGCACCCTCAGCATTTGCTGTGAGTATCATTGTGGGCCCTAAGGTTTCCAAAGTTGAGTAGCCCTCATGTAATACAATTAGGGTCTGACTTTCAAGCATCTGCATCCACACTAGGAACCAGATTTCCAAGAATTCAGCACACAGCTCAGTATTGCTTTCTCTTTTGGTGTTATCATACATCTCATTATATTTGGTGATTTTACTCCAGCCCGCAGCCCACTCAAAGCAGCTGGCTGCTCCCTATGGCTTTCTGTGCTGGTAGGGAGGGTTTGCATGCTGCCTCTCAGCTCCTATTGGCCGGAAAGGGTCTCCAGCCAATAGGTGCTGAGAGATTTTGCTATGGCAGGGCAGTGCAGGAAGTCTTCCCCCCACAGCACAGAGAGCCACATGGAACAGCCAGTGGCTTTGCACAGTCTGGGACTCCTGGCAGACAGGGAAGGCTGCTTGAGATAGCTGCCGGCCAGGAGCTGCTTAAGTAAGCACCTCCTGGCCAGAACCAGCCTCTGACACCCCACCCCTTTCCACATCCCAACTCCCTCCCAGATCCTCCACCTCTCCCCCAGGACAGAATCCTCTCCTGCACCCATACCCCCTCCCAGACCCTGCATCCCAATCTCCTGCCTCAGGTCACCACCTGCTCCCCCGCCCTAAGTCATAGCTCTCTCCCAGACCCACATGTACATCCCTCCCCAGGCCAGAATATCTTCTGCACCTGCATCCCCTCCTGGACCCTGCACCCAATCCCCTGCCCCTGGTCACAACCCTCTCCTTCAGCCAAACTCTCTCTTGGACCTTACATCCTCTTCTGCATTCCAGTCCCCTACTGCGAGCTCCCTTCTGCATCCAATGTACATCCTTGATCCTTCACTGCCTCCATAGAAAAGTGCAGCCCTTGACCACTTACCAAAATCTTGGAGTAGCCGGCCCTCCATCAAAAATGATTGCCCACCCTGGTCTTAAAGCCTCCGGTCCTGGAGTTCTGTGATTGTGTAAGAATATCTCTTGTTGAGGGTTTTAAAACTGTTTCGTTCCGCTCATGGTTGCAGAGAAAATATTTTAAACCCCAAAACAGAACACAAAGAGATTCAAAATGTATTAAAAAAAACACTAGTCACTTTAAAGACAATCTAATGATTGGAGCCCAGTTTATGATTTTTGAGCACTTAGGTGGTTGGTACTGTAATTTGCACACAGTATGCTGAGTTCTTTGGAAAATCCACCTACTTTATTTGTATGCCTGAATAGGAGCAGAACTGTTTGAAAATCTGTCTTTTAGGGCATGGCCCTGGACAGCAGGGGGCTTGGTTTCTGTTGCCAGTCCCTCATCAAAAAGTTTAAATGGAGTTAAGATTAAAAGAATGTATTAGTAATTTACAGTACAAAAATGTGGAACCTCAATCTCTTGTCCCTCAGTTTCTCAGTTTGTAATTTGGGAGGGATGACAGGTTTGTGTTTCTAAAGAACTTCCAGATCTCTGGCCAGATGATGCCATGGTGTTATCTCCACTGTTACTGCAGACCCGTCTTCTTCCTCTACAGGATCCTGAAATGGGCAGCCTCTCCACTGTTTTCTCTGCCATCCTGGCTGCTGGGGAGGATTCAGTTCCACCTATGGGGCTGGAGGGCAGCAGCACAACTTTGCCCAGTCCTGCTAGCTGGTTCACTTATATCAGGCATTCCTTGGCTCTAGCAGAGCACCAGCGAGAATCTGTGTTGGAGAAGGAAACTCCTCCAACCAGACTGCCAGATGTGCAAAGGAAGAATAGTTGGGTCATCTGAGCTTCATCCCTCTGAGATCAGACTGTGCATGATATGGCACATGAGTGGCTTTGTGCTAAGAGCTCTGTGGAGATAGTAATTGAAGCTCCGTGGAGAATCAGAATATCCATCCCCATATGTACTGTGGCCCTGACTTGGACATATCATCGTTTCTCTCCAATTTTCCTTTTAGGTAAAACTTTCACATGCCTCATTCCCCTAACTTTTCCACAAACACACCTCTGCGGTTCCCTAGCCTCACCATTTGGGGAAGGCGATGGTTGGGGAGCATAAAGCCCCACTTTGAATCTTAGGCTCCAAAGCTAGGGATTCAGTTTACAATGTCTTTGCAGGGAGCCTCAGCTTTGTTTATACCCACCCTCTGAAATGACATTGCAGGAAATATTAGCAAAATATCTACAGCCAGTCTGCAGTAGGGAGGATCAGGGAGTTACCAACAGAAAAAAGCTATAATTTAGTCATCTTGTAGAGTGGTGGGTGACTCAGGAGATTGGTAGTAGCCTGGTTTTAGGATGCCAGTTCAAATCCAGCAGTAGCAACAGCAAGTTGATACTGATGGTGCAAAAAGGGCTAGTACAGGAGGATAGTGCAGTCTTATTGCTAGAGCACAAGGCTAACTGCTGCGGTCTATTGACTTTGGGAGATACCTTTAACCTCTCTATGCCTCATCTTTAACCTCTCTATGCCTCCATCTGTAATATAAGGATATTAACTAGAGCTGGATGAAGAATGAGGACTCAATGGAATCAAAATACTCTGTGCAAAGGTGTCAATTCCATTAAAATTTTTGAAACCAGTCAGGGATTCTCAGCTCCCTGAGCTAGTATGGACTGCTCCATGCCCTAGAATCCATACTTCCCTGATTACCAACCTGGTGGCTGAGAAGCACCAATTAGTCAGGCATTCATGATCTGAGCAGACCAACAGCTTGGGGGAGGGGGAGAGCAAGGAAAGACAAGCAGCTTGGATATCCTGGCAAATGCTTTAAAAGGTCCTTTTTCAATTTTTCTGAAGAAAATTTTTGGAATTCCCCTTCACATGGAATTTCAATGGTTTGATTTTTGTCAAGATTTTTTTTGTTTGGCATTTCCCACTGAATGGGAATTGCAGGTTTTGACCAAACTAAATAACAACCCTTGTCCTTCTCATGGGGCCAGGGCTAGCTCAAGCAGACCTGGTGTCTTCAAGCTATAGAGGACCAAAATTCAGTTTCAGCCTCTGTCCCAGTCCAGTCTTCTCTGTTGTGCTATCAAAGTAGGGTGCTAACTAGACTCTAAGGCTACGTCTAGACTGGCATGATTTTCCGCAAATGCTTTTAACGGAAAAGTTTTTCCGTTAAAAGCATTTCTGGAAAAGAGCATCTAGATTGGCATGGACGCTTCTGCGCAAAAGCACTTTTTGCCGAAAAGCGTCCGTGCCAATCTAGACGCGGTTTTGCGCAAGAAAGCCCCGATCGCCATCAGGGCTTTTTTGCGCAAAACAGTTTTTAGCTGTCTACACTGGCCCTCTTGCACAAAAGCATTTGCGCAAGAGAGCTTTTTCCCGAATGGGAGAGTCATTGTATTTACGGAAGAACACTGACAATCTTACATTAGATAGTCAGTGTTCTTGCGCAAATTCAAAGCAGCCAGTGTAGACAGCTGGCAAGTTTTTTGCGGAAAAACTTGCCAGTCTAGACGCAGCCTAAGAGAATGGATTCAGACCTGGTCTTTGCATTTGTAGAGCTAGTTAAGAGAAATGTGCTACATACAATGTGAGGAAATGGATAAACAGATTTAAAAGGTGCTGAAAAGCATATCATAATTATAATACTACAAGATTTACCAGGCGTTGCTTGGATCCTTAACTCAAGTCATTTTTGTTTTTATTCATGTAAATGTAGCAAGAATCTGTGATATTCCTTATATACTCGTTTTATTTCATTTTTATTTTGTTTTAAAGCCTAACAGAATGTGAAGAGAGAAACCTGGGATATGTCCCTGCAAAGGCTACAACAAGGGAACATTCCAACTCTTTGGGCAGATCAAAGATCACCACAAAGCTCTGAATCAGCACAAAGCAGCTTGCACGCCCAGCTATGGGCACTGGAACACAGCTGTAAAGCTCATGCTAGCAGTTTGACCTGTCCCATGGTAGTGTCTTGACTCAGGGAGGCTCCATGCAACTGTGGGTTTGGCAGCCTTGTCTGAATAAACCCATATGCGGCTGCTCTGGAGTTAAATTACAAATGTTAACATGCTTTCAGATGCTTGGATGGAGAGTGCTTATAGGGAGGCATGTGCATCACAAAAGGGAGCACAAAGTGGCAGGGTCCAATCTCTGGTACGATACACAAAAATCACCATGGATTTATAAAAATCTCTTTGCAGAATGGCAAAATCCTTTAACTCACTGGTTCTTAACTTGGAGGCCATGACCCTCAAGCAGGTGACAGTGGCAGATTTAGAGTTAGTGAGGCCCTGTGCTCAGCTTCATTTTTGGGGTCCTCCGGGGACCCAGCCAAGAAAAAGAACATTCAGCCTTCCTGTCCCTCCCATTTTCATTCTTTTTTCTTCCTCCTCCTATATTATAAGTAATAAGAAGTAAACAAAAATTAAGTGAGGTACCTCAATTGTTTCTGTAGTCTAACTTTTTTCCCCCACAGACTACTTGAAAATTGCTGAGGGTCTCAGTGGAAAACTTAATGATCTTTCCAAATATTGTTTGTACCATTAGCTAACTATTGTAAAATGTGTTGGATAAGAGCACTTTATAAACATAATAACCTTTCCTGCCCCGTGCTCCTCTGAAGCCTTCCAGCCCGTGTTCACACTGCTTACCACCTCCTACCAGTGCTCCTGAGGCTGCAGCCTACAGGTGATCCTCCCCACCCTCATGCCCCCACCCCCACAGCCCTCTCTGCAGAGGAATGGCTCACTGCCCGGGAGCGGGGTGTGTGGCGGATCTGGGGCTGGGCAGCCCAGCCGTGGGGGCCCCATGCCGCTGGGGGGGGGGGCCCATGCCCGAGCACAGTATGTTTCATTGTAAATCCACCCAGAGCATGTGGTGAAAAGATCTGGGAGGGAGCTCATGACCACTTTCTCTCTCTTTATGGATAGATGGGGGCGGAGGAGTCTTGATTTTTTTCTACTGAAGCACATAAATTCTCTAGAGAGAGAGTTAGCATTCCTAGTCTGGAACTTAAAAGTAACTTTTAGATACAAAAGTAACAGACAAATTATGTAAAGCCTCATATTTAGAGAAGTGAAATCCAGGGAAAAGCTTTTAACAAACAAAATAAACATTAGAAATTGTAGTTACAGTTAAACAGACCAAGAAACATTTTAAAAAGAGAGTAACTCCTGGCATTCATTAAGAATTACAACTATGTTAAAAACAAAGTATGGCTGAGTATATATCAGAAGTTTATGAGTAAAAGAATGTTACAATCACACACACACACACACACACACACACACACAGTTCTTATCCCAACATCAAGTATGACCGACCCAGAAAATACATGGTGAACCCTAAAAGGAACATATGCATGTTAAACATATGAAACACAAAGTGAAGGCATCCAAACAACCTTAACTCTGCCCTGCGGTGGTACCATTGAGAAGAGAGATGGGAAAATAAAAGCCAACACACACACAAAACCAGCCCTACCCCCCCCCCCCAAATACAGAAATAAACAAACAAAGCCACTAACATGTATTTAAAATCAATTTAATCTAATATGGGATATACTTTAAAATGCATTAATCATAACTGAACAGTTGTTGCAAAGTGCCAATAGAAGACTCAAAGGCTGCTATAACTTTGGGGCCAGATGATGCCCTGTACAGCCCTAGAATGTAGAGCACATAAAGGTTTCTTAAGAATTAACCTAAATCCCACCTTGACCCCGCTTCTCTTGCAGAAATGAAGTTCCCTGAGAATCAGGCCCTTCACAGAGGAAGGCTCAATAGACAGTAATAGATTATTATTTCTCAGAGGTGTGATTGTTTTATATAATACTTAAGGATGTCAGTACATAAACAAATTGATAGGTGGGGTTTATCTACTTCATTATTCATTTTATACCTGAAGCTGCCTTTATGTGGACAAAACTGCTACTGAATTCAATAGCGTAGGGGCAATCTGAGGAGATGAAGCAGATACAATTTGGGATATGGGACATGAGTATGGTTGTGTCAGTCCAGTTGCTGATGGGTAAGTGGCCACATCATAAAACACCATATTTGTCACTAACTGGTGCTGTTGGTGAAAACCTCGTCAGAGATTAGCGATTTAGCTTCCCTGTTTCTCCTATGCATAATCCCACCCATGCAGAATTGAAATGTGCATTGTTCTTGCCTGGGCAGTCTCTGTGTTAGTGATAGAGGACTTCAGTCTCCAGAAGGAGGAAGTTCAATGGGGAGGCGTTTTGCAGCAGAGTACAGTATTTCTAGTACTCACATGCACATGCATTGAGACAGAGTTTCTCTGAGCCACTGAATTCTTGGACTTCTTCTAAGGGCAGAGGGTGTTCGGGATTCTCTGCTTGAAGTCTCCTTCTGCATCCTGTGTTTTGACCCCGTTGCCTGCACCTGCATCCCCATATTTTCATTGTTTGTCCCTTGCTGTCAGTTGTTTCTTGGATTCGGTGGCTCTTCTGTTCACTTGATGGAATGGGTCCTTCATTCTCCTGATGGACTGTGATCCTGATGGACTCTGGATTCAAACAGGTAGGAGGAGGGAGCTGGACGATGAGGCTCTTGGTGATTGGAAGCTGGATTCCTAGCACTCATGCATACACATCCAAGCAGAGTTCCACTGGGCACCATCCGCTGAAGCCTGTGATGGACTGTGCCAGGGGTCTTCTGCTCAATGTTCTGGTCCCTTGGACATGTCTCCTATGTCATGCATCCCCTGTAATTAGTTGGCCTAAGTTTCTTCGTGGCCTGTCCCCTTGTCTGAGGATATGGCCAACCAGGCCTGGCCTTTGGGCAAGGCGAGCGAGGTGGTTGCCTTGGGCCCTGCGCATTCAGGATCCTGTGCTGCCCAGCTTCTGGCCCTGCCCACCTGACTGCTCACTCAGTGCCCTGACTGGAAAGCACCCAGCACAGATGGGTTTGTTTTTCCATCTGCATTTTTTAAATGTGGGGGGGTTGCTCTGCTGCCTTGGCCTGGCTCATGCCGCCTTTCTGCCCCGGGGCTCCAGGGGAGGCTTGGGCGGGGAGCAGGCACTGGTGGAGGGCGGGGCGGGGTGGGGGTTGAGAGGGAATGAGATCGGAGGAGCAGCAGCTGCCCACGGTAGAAGGTGATAGGCTGTCAGAGTCCCCTGCCCCGCCCGTCCCCACCCTGGCTGGGAGCAGGTCACCCTGAGCTGGCCAGGCACAGCCAGGCTAACCCCCCACACTCTTGGGGGTTGGTGCCACTCTAATTAGGGGACGCATCTTGGACCAGCGTTCCAGCCCCTCGCTACCTGCGCAGCTGGGCTGTGACCCACTCTGGCTGGACATTAAACACCGAGCTGGGTTGCAGCACGTCCCAGACAATCCCCCCCCCCCCCCGCCACCCCTCCACCTGGCCGGGCGGCTCAGCCAACCACAGCATGCTGCCTTGGGCCCCGCAAACTCTGTGGCCAGGCCTGTGACCAACACCGTTTCTGTAGAAGGGCTCTTGCTCTTTGTAACAATTTGTGACTCACCAGCATGGCGGCTGCTGCTGGTTACTCTGGGAATTAGCTCAAACCAGCCTTCAGAGTGCCCTCTTCTGGCTGATGTCTTGCCCACTGTAACCTTTTGGCCATTCTCCACCAACTTGTATCAGGACCCACATCCTTCCCAGACCCCTCAGGGGCAAACTGCAGTCTGAAATGGCCACTCATCATAGGCTTCTCCTGCCTTCTGCTGCCTTCTCCTGTCCTGGTTGCCTCCCTGCAGCCCTAGTACCCCTCAGGCCCCTGCATCAGGCCACAGCCTGGGATTACTCTGTCTGGAGCTCCCCTGGCTCACTTTGTCTTTTCCCAGCACTGCTCTGTCCATGGTACTTCACTGGCAGAGAGCTAGGTCCCTGTCCCTCCAGCGCTGGAGGAGAATGTGTGCTCCTCTCCTCCAGTAGTTCTTCTAATAGGGCCTAGACAAGCCCTCATTGGTCCACTCTAGCTCACCTCTGATTGGCTCCTGGGACAGCCCTCTCCCAAGGCAGTTTTTAGCCCTTTTTACTCTAGAATGGGGTGATTGCCCCACTAAACTCTCCTAATTGTGATCAAACAATTTAACAACTTTCCACCTTTCTGTCTCCTGGCACCTTCCCTCTCCTGAGCAAGAGGCTATTGCTGTTTACTGTGGTTGAGCCCCCTTCAGGCAATCGGCCTCCGCTTTTGAAGCCAAACTAAATGGCACAACCACACTGCATACCTTAATTAAACAGTTACATTTAAAATGGCATCTTGATATTTGAGCTGCCTTATGTTCCATGCCTGTGCTCACAGTGTCCTGGGGATAACTCGGGCAGTATTGCTTTCAAAGGAAAGATGATTCCAATGCCAATTTGATATTTTAAAATCCAAGCTTAGCACTGGTTTCAACCTTTAACTAACCAGAACACAGATTCTTTCTGACTGCTAGCACTGGTGTGAGCCGAACATGAGATATAGGCACAAAAACATGTCTTCATCCCTGCAAGCCTGTCATGTCTGCTTTTGCATGCTGATGTCAAAAGGGGAATGTATCAAAGTCAGAGCTTGAGTTTGAGCATTCTGCTCTGGTAGGACAAGCCCATGTTTCACCGTTCATAAGAAGATGCACTTTTCTTCATTGTCTTGTCAGTTAGCAGGAGAGGTTGATTCAATGGCGGTCTTGTTTCAGTCTGGTGAGATTCAAGGTCCACTCCAAAGCCAAAAATATGCCTAGAGAGACTCCTCTATTATCAAGCTTTTACTTTACTGACTGTCATATTGGTAAAAAATGAACTGTGGATTTTCCATAAAGCTAATTGTGTCTCATACTGAAGGCTTTATTTGAAATGTCTTTTATGCAGGATATATTTAAGAGCCTTTAATCTTCCGGGGCGTGAGGTTTTTAGTATTCAGTCCTCTATTGGTTTATCAACTTACTGCGCTACTAAAGCTGTCTGAATAATAGGGGTTTCAATGACATGTCAAGAGCACTGATTAGTGAAGTGGATTATCAGCCACAAAATGAGTTAAAATCATTTCCTTTTAGACTTCCTGCCTGAGAATTGAATTTCACCTTCAAAGGGGAAGAGAGCCACAGTTTCAGGCGTATCTATGGTGTCACCAGCACCTTTTCACTCCTCTCCTTGTGGGTGCCCATTGGAGGGAAAAAGAAAAGAAAAGGAAAATTTTTCACTGACAATTGCAACCTGCCCGCGCCACGTCTCCACATAAACCACATATAGTTAGATCAAATGTGCTTTCTCAAAGTGACTTTCTTGTGGGGTATTTTTTTGCTCCCCTTCAAAATGTATCCCAGCCCTAACACACACACACGCATGTGAGGAGTAAGGAAACACACACACACACACACACACACATACACGCACACAGAGTAAGGAAACAGGCCTTGGCCTACTCACCCCACAGAGTGTCTTGCTCTGATTGAAGAGGGCTTGAAAGGATTTTCTGCACAGCTAACAAGAGAATGCAGATACTATCTGAACCTAGGTACACAACCACCTACACCTTCTGTCTACCAACAACTCAAAGGAACGTACCAGCTGAAGTGGCAGGAAGAGCAGTGCTGTGTTCTCTAGCAGGAGATGATATCCCAAACCAGAATCTATTTTGGATATTTCTAGAGTCCTCATGATCATAGGACCTGAGCACCTCACAAGCTATGATGTATGTATCCTTACAGCACCCCAACAAGTAAAGAAGGACTATTACCCCCTGTTGTATAGACAAGGACCTAAAGCACAGAGATGCTTGCTCAAGGTCACACCACCCAGAGTAGGGAACTGAACCAGAGCGCCCTGTATGCCAAGCTAACACCTAACCTGGTCCTGTTCTTCCTTGAATACTCCCTGTCCAGCCTTGATTTATCTGTGGTGCCCTATGTATATTGTGGAATCCTAGCATTTCCCAAAGGTTCATTCTCCTTCCCCCAGCATTTTCCCATAATGGCCTAACCACTGGGGACAGCATTCCTCTCAGTGGGCTAACCATTTTGACTACAAGATCCTTGACTCAGTGATTATTTCTTCCATTTCCTACCAAAAACTATGGATTGAGAGCACATACAAGTTCCAGGTAAGGGTAAAACCCCCAGATAACATCATCATCTGTGGAATAGTTAGTTTATCTCAAAATTATAAACTCAGGTAATTTCAGAATTAAAGTTGCATTTACATGTATCAATGTTAAAGTAAGAAATGCACAGTTAAGGTATCCAGACAACTTTCATTCTGCCCTGTAGTGACCCCATGTAATAACCACACAATTATGATTAAGGCATTTTTGTGTCTTTGGATTAAGATGAGATTACACCGATTTTAATAGGAGAAATTAGAGAGGGACAAGATTTCATTTAAATGTAACTGTACGGAAAGCTTGAAATGTTTGGGTACGTCTAAACTGCAAGCTTATTTTGGAAAAAGCTATTCCAGAAGAGATCTTTTGAAATAGCTTATTTCAAAATAGAGCGTCCACACTACAGGGAAGCCTCAAAATTAGTCTGAGGCAGGCTCCCCTAATGTGGACATGCTATCTCAATTTAGAGCCCCAGGAGGCACTGGGGAGGAATAACTGAGAATGGCCCTGGTAAGGAGCTATTTCGACATAGCAGAAGTAGAGCATCCACACACACCCTTTTCCAAAAGAGCTTTTCAGAAGAGGCATTATTCCTTGTGGAATGAGGTTTACCAGCATCAGAAAAAGCCCTCCTTTATTTCGATTTTCTTTCAAAATAATGCAATGGCTATGTGGTATTATTTTTTAAATAATTAAAAACAAATAGTATTGTTTTTCCAGAACAAGGGCTGTTATTCCAGAATAATAGCGCAGTGTAGACATGCCCTTTGCATTATTCTCTTGTTAAGATTATTCAGGACAAAAATCAAAAACAAAACAAAACCCTGAAACAGGTATTGTATTTCTTAAAGTATGCAGCTTTCAATTAATTATAATTTAGACTAAGAAATGGAATTACTTAAAAAAATCCTAGAAAATCCAATCCGTACTCCGCAATAAATGCTATAGATCTGGGGAGGAGATGTTTTACATGAAAAATACAGCAAAGGTTGATTCCCTTCAAGTGCAAACCAGACAACTAACCTTAATTGTGGACCAGATTTTCTGTAATGTTCAGTGCAGCTACAGAACCAGGCACAATGCTGGTGCTCAGTAAGAATAATTCCTTTCAGCAGCTTGAAAATGTAATTGGGACAAGGAAGCAGCTTCTTAAAATGGAAAATTGAAAACTATTCAGCTTTTTATGGACTCCATGCAGAGCTGTGGCCTTGAAAGGGACAACCCAAAGACATTATGAGTATGGTGGCTGAACAAGCACTCAAAAACCCCAAGCACACAATAGAAAGCTTATGAGGTGTGTCCATAAAAACTGATATTATAAAAACAGTCAGCATCAGAGCTCCAATTGAGAGAAGAAGTGAAACAGTCAACATATTTTCACAAGCACTGCGTTCCTCACACAGACATTTTGTACTAGAAGATTAATTCTTTCCTGGATCAACTTAATTTACCACAGCTCGGAGATGCTGAGAGGTCTGCACTGCTGACTACTTGTCGCAATTTCGGAGGAAGCCTTTAACACTGCAGAAAACAGCAGTTAAAAAAAATGGGAAAGTTTGTTCCAACTTTGCCTTAGCCCAAATAACCCTTAGCTTTTTGCTCTATTTAGTATCATTGAATGGGACCAGCTTTACACCACAAGGGTGCATCTATACTGCACCCTAGGTCAAAATAAGATACGGAATTTTGATCTTATTTCAAAATAGTTTATTTTGTAATTTTGAAATAACCCACTATTCCGAAATGTCTCTTATAGGGACGTCAGAATATCGAGCCCATTATATTTTGAAATAACAGCAAGCTTGTTAAGACGCGGGATAGCTATTTTGGGATACCTCCAGTATCGTGAAATAGCGCTGCAGTGTAGTCGTAGCCCTAGAGACATCCCTTGAAGGTACATATATAGACCCTGTTACCTCACAATGCTTATTTCACCACAACCCTAGGAGATAGAACAGGGCTATTATACCTTCCTGACCTGAGACACAGAGACTACGTGAGCTACACAGGAAATCCATGGTAGATCCAGGAATTGAACCCAGAGCACTCTAACTTCTGGGCAAGCTTACCTATCAGACTGGAGTCCACTGAACATAACACAGGCAGTGACAGTACAAGTTTTCCATGAATACAACATACCAGCCCTCAGCTGGAGGGGCATTTTTCACAGCAAGAAGAATATGACAGTTTAGTCTCTTCTCTGTTGTAATGCTTATCATATGGAGCACACTGACACACTTCACCAGCCTGCAGAAAGTGATGACTGATGTGAATTAGAACCAGAGCTCTAGAAATTAAAGGAATCATAACGTGCTACCTCAGATGTCCACACCTAGGCTACGTCTACACAGCTTCCCTCTTCCACAAAAGCCTATGCAAATGAAGTGCAGATTAGCACATTAATTATGCAAATGAAGTGCAGATTCGCACATTGCTGCACTTCATTCGCATAATTAATTAGGAGCTGTTTTGCGCAAGAAGGTGCCGTCTACACAGTGCCATTTTGTGCAAAAAGCCCCTCTTGTGCAAGAGCCATTCTTCCTGAGAAAATGAGGAAGAACGGCTCTTGAGCAAAACCTCTTGCGCAAAACCAGCTCCTAATTAATTATGCAAATGAAGCACAGCAATATGCTAATCTGAGCTTCATTTCCATACACTTTTGTGGAAGAAGGAAGCTGTGTAGACATAGTTTTAGAGGGCTAGTTATTTCCTTCAGTCTTTCTCTGTGCCCAAGAATATAGCTCAGATTATTCCTGTGCAGACCTATAAATCTAGGTAAGTTGAGCAATGGGTTATAGAACCTCACATAATTCCTAAGGAAGCCAGAATTAGATCTGTGAAGAGACTTTAGTAAATAAATGAATCACAGTTTGTGGGCCAACTTTCATCTGATTAAATAGTAGGCTGCTCTTGCCTCTTGGGATGTCCTGGAAAGCCAGTCCCATATCCTAGACAGTCCTGATAAGGACTTGAACAAATGTAATAGAGGCCATCTCAAAAAGAATTAACTCCAGGTTTTAATACAAGACCTTCATTGAAATCAAGCCTCTAGTGAAGCTCATGGGATTTTTGCCATTGACTTAATGGGATCAGAACATAGACCAATGGTTCATCTAGCCCAGTACCCTGTCTTCTAACAGTGGCCAATGACAGATGCTTCAGAGGAAATTAACAGAACAGGGAAATTATTGAATGATCTATCCCATCATTTGCTCCCAGCTTCTGGCAGTTGGAGGTTTAAGGACACCTGGAGCATGAGGATGCATCCCTGACCATCTTGGCCAATAGTCATTGATGGACCTATCCTCAAATGAACCAATCTAATTTTTCTTTTGAACCCACTTTTACATATGGCCTTCACAACATCTCCTGGCAAGGAGTTCCACAGGTTGACAGTCTATTGTGTGAAGTAGCACGTCTCTAAATTTGTATTACACCTGCTGCCTGTTAATTTCATGGAGTGTTTCCTGGTTCTTGTGTTCTGTGAAGGGGTAAATGACACTTCCCCATTCACTTTTTCAACTCCATTCACAATTTTATAGATTTCTATTATAACCCTTAGTTGTCTAAGCTGAACAGCCTCAGTCTTTTTAATTTCTCCTCAAATGGAGCTGTTCTTTACCCCTAATAATTTTTGTTGCCCTTCTCTATACTTTTCCCAGTCCTCATTTTTTGATGGGGTAACCAGAACTGCATGCAATAAGCAAAGTATGAGCACACCATGGATTTATTTAGTGACAGTATGATATTTTCTGTCTTATTATCCATCTCTTCTGTAAGGGTTCCTAACATTGTTTGCTTTGACGACTGCTACTGCATATTGAGCAAATATTTTCAGAGACCTTTCCACAATGACTCCACGATCTTTCTTGATTGGGAACAGCTCATTTAGACCCATCATTGCAAAAGACGTCTGTGCTCTGAACACAGAGTGCATGAATTTGCAAGCATATGCTTGTAGAGGTCCACTTTCAAAGGCTGTGCTGCGACCAGAAATAGCAGCAACTCTTTCATCCTAAGCTCATCTTGACAGAGAAGAATGAGCAAAATAAAAATTTGCCAGCTCTACGTTGCCTCTGCTTTAGGCAGTTCCCTGAGGGGCCACTCAACTCCTTTTATGGCTACTGAAGCAGTCTAAAGGGTCCATAGCAGAGGCCAAAACCTGTCAAAATTACTCCCTGATAGTTGCTTGATGTGGTCTGCTCTGCCACAAGGTTAGCCCTTTAGCAATTGTTGAATTTTGTTCCACTTGTGCTCATTGAATCTGACATCTTAAAAAGTTAAATTTTGACATCCCAATGCCTTATTCTATGCGGACTGGATTTATAGGCTTTGGTTTTGTTTAGATGTCACAACAACATAGGCCAAGAGCAATGAGAACACAGAACCTGTTCCTACTATCTATCTTATTGGAACCAGTAGTGAGTGTCATTCTAGAGGTCTTCCAGAGAGACTAGCTCTCTGCATTTAACCAGTTTTGTTGCGCCTTAATTTTTAAGGATGAGCAAGTGTCAGAGGGTTTTGAACTTTGAAATGTTGCATTGCAAAATTCACTAGGGAAGGACAGTTGGTTGCTGGGGTTCTGTGAACAAGGGGAATCGCTTATTTATTAGCTCTGAACAAGGAATCCAATTTCTCTCAATTTAAATGTCTTCAGGTGAAAGGTTTTCCCTCCTCTCACCCAGCGCAATGGAACTGACAATGTGAAAGCATGACACAGACTTGTGAATATCAACCTCTCCCTTTCACACACATCCTCCCCTCCCCCCCCCCCCCCAGCTCTCATTTGTGTCTCTCCTGCTTTCTTCTCAGGCACTCCCATCCTTTCACTGCCTAACATTCTCACACTGGCACATGGGAAAGGGGAGGAAAAAGTCAGAACACATTCCCACATACATACCTTGGCTGTGAACCGTGGGCACAGAATTAGATCATGCTATACAAGGCTGAACTGCTCTGTGAATTCTGTTTCAATATTCATTGTCAAGCGATTTACAGATTCAGTTAGGGCTTGACCCAAAGCCCTGAAGCATGAAGGCCATAATTCACTGGACGTGCATCTACACGGCACCTTTAGCTCGAAATAAGCTTCATAATTTGAGCTATGCAAATTATGTGGCTTATTTCGAGTTAATTTCAAAATAGCTCATTTTGTAATTTCAAAATAAACTGCTATTCTGAAACGTTGTAATCCGCATGGAATGAGGTTTACAAGGAATTCGGAGTAGCGAGCCTATTCTAATTTGAAATAACAGGCGTGCGTCAAAGATGCAGAATAGCTATTTTGGGATACGAGAAGTATCCCAAAATAGCGCTGCAGTGTAGATGTACCCTAAGGCTACGTCTACACTGCAAGGTTTTTGCGCAAAAGCCCATGGAGCATCTGCACCTCAAATGTGCTTTTCCACAAGGAAATCAAGAGTAAAACTTCCTTTTGCGAGGCATAACTCCCTTTTGTGCAAGAGTTCTTGTGCAAAAAGGCAAGTGTGGATGCTCCAGAGGGGTTTCTTGCGCAAGAAACCCCTATGGGAAAAAGCACAGGTGCTCTGATGGCTATTCTGTGAATGGCAATCAGAGCTTTCTTGCGCAAGAGCGTCCATGCAGTGTGGACGCTCTCTTGCGCAAAAGCACATGGCTTTTGCGATGTGCTTTGAGGTGTGGACATGCTCTTGTCAAGAAGTTTTGCACAAGTCAGGAGGGAGGATCAGCAGAGTCATTACATTGGCCCCGCACTACTGGAGGAGTTGATCCTTCTATGCTTGGGTATGGTCCAACCCTATTCTCATTGAAGTCAATATAAAAGGTTTCTACTAACATAAATGGGGGAGGGGGCTTAGAATTGGGCCCAAAATATCCATCTGAAATGATTAGGAACATGCTTAGGCCCCTAATTATTTTTAAAAATATCAGCCTACCTGAAATTCAGCCTGTTTTCTCCAAATGTCACTAGTGCAGGGTTTTCAAGAACATCCCCTTTTATGTTAATAGCACTGAGACAGAAAAGTTAGATAAACATCATAAAATACTCTCGCTGGACCATAACACTCTTGTATGAATCCAGAAACCTGACACACAAAAGCCAAAACAGAGAGAGAAAGAAAAAGCCCAGGCTGCTCCTGAAGACAGAAAAGCACAGCTCACCCCAGCTTGCTTTAAGCTGGCTCTTTCTGGACCGCAGACGATCAGGCTCAGATACTTCCTTGAAAGCTCCTTAGCTTGCAAGCAGGGCCAGGAAACCCCTTATGATTTAAGGTGGGAGCTTGTAAATGATCCTTATCAATAGCCTTGTTTTCTAAGCTATGTTCCGGGATAGACTACAGTAGAAGAACTCCAATGCCTGCACAAGAATCAAAGCATCTCTTCTCCTGGGCAGTCCAGTCCTGCATCTTATTAGCACTGCATTTACAGGCCACTCCGACTCCACCTTTTTCCTCATTCGGCTGCTCTTCCTTCTTTTGAAGTCATTTGCTTCCAGACACATGTTATCCAGCCCTCCCTGTCCATGAGACATACACCTGTTTGGCAATTGTCAATGATTTTGCAACACAAAATGCAATTTTTGCAAAATCAAAGTCTTCTGTGGGGAAAACTGATTTTGCTGAAAATCTTTTTTCCCCCCCCATTAGGAAAATCAAAATTAAATAATTTTGGGTTGTTTCAACCAGAGGTAACATCTTAATGCTTTAACTAATCTCAAAGATTTTGTTTCGAAGCAGTTCAACAAAACATTAAACTGCATTTCCCTTCCAGCGCACCACCTTCTCTACACTGGCGGAGAAAATCAATGCAAGATGTGCAACTCCATCACATGGTATAGCTGTAGTCGATGTAGCTTGCATCAGTTTTCTGGGGTGGCCCCGCAATAGGAGGTCAATGGGAGAAACGCTCCATCAACTTTCCTTACTCCTCGCTGTCACAAGGAATGTCCTCGCCAACATGCGTGTCCTTAGCATTCAATTTAGTGTTCTATACTAGACCCACAGTATTGAACCCTGGTAGATTATTCATCAGAGCTTTGATCCTCTGCTAAGTGGAGACATGGCTGGAGTTGTTCAGGCCACTTTTGGCTTCTGTGGGCCAGGATCCATGGAGGATTACACCTTCCCATAATGAAAAACAGGATTTCCTATCACTGAAGTTTAATAGTGCACTGACTTGAAAGCAGTTCAGTTGAATAAACCAAAACTAAACAACTTAAGTTTGGGGAATATCAAACTGGTTTCACCGGCAACTCAACAGCCATAAACCATCCAAGATCACCGCATCATGAGCTCCTCACAGCTTCCTCAGCCTCATCTTGCAAGTGGTTCTTTTAATCCTCTGGTGTCTTTTGCTAAGGTTCAGCTGTGGCTTTTAGCCAGAGCCTGGTGCTAGGGCTGCATTAACCAAACCACAGCCCTGGGAACCCTGGCAGGGTCTGTTGGTGGAATGGAAGGAGAGCGGGGTCATGACCTGGCCTGCTCGTTCCCCTCTTTGGCATGGTTTGTGACCCAGGTGGTGCTAGGACGGAGCTGGCCCTGTGTGCAGGAGCGTGCGGGGATGGTGCCTGGTGCCTGATGGGGAGGTTTCTTGCACCCTTTTCCACCATGCTATGCTAAAACCAAGGGCTGTGTCTAGACTGGCAAGTTTTTCCGCAAAATCATCTGCTTTTGTGGAAAAACTTGCCAGCTGTCTACATGAAAATGGTGATCGGGGCTTTTTTGCGGAAAAGTGCGTCAAGATTGGCCACAGACACTTTTCTGCAAAAAGTGCTTTTGCAGAAAGAGTCCTGCCAATCTAGACCCGCTTTTCCGAAAATGCTTTTAACGGAAAACTTTTCTGTTAAAAGCATTTCCAGAAAATCATGCCAGTGTAGACGTAACCAAGAAGTGCTTTGTGAAAATGGAAACTGGTTCGATTAACCTGAATCCCTTTTTATGGGTTGTCATTAGGCTTTTGCCATGTAAACTGGAGTCTATACAGAGAGCTGCAAAATTCCTTCTTTGCCCACGCAGTGGACGTCAGATGACCTCAGACTGTGCTTCCTTTACACGGAGGCCATCCTTGAACCAGTATCCTCAAACTGCCATGTCCTCTCCTCCAGCCCATTGAGGAGAACGTGTCTGCAGGATTAAGACGCTTTGGTGACAAGCACCAGTATGAGAATTGAGACAGAGATAGAGAAAGGGTAAAAGAAATACAGAGACTCATCTACAGGTTCAACCTCTAAAAACTGGGACCCTCTGGGATAGACCATGGATGTTCATGGACCAGAGAGCCACAATGGACGGGACTCAAGTGACAGGAGGGTCTGCAGCCAGGAGCCCTGCTGGGGCCGGGAGTCTGACCAGGGCCAGTGACAGTGAGGCTAGCAGTCCAGCTGGGGCCAGTGGCCAGCAACCTAGTGGGGCCAGGCAACCTGAGTGGGGCTGGTGCCTGAGCAGAACCAGTGGCAATGGTGTGGGTAGCTTGGCAGGGGCTAGAAGTCGAGCCAGCAGCCAGGGCAGGAAGGGTGGCTGATGGGCCAGTAGCCAGGGCTGAGGGAGTCAATTAAGGGGCCAGTAGGTGGGGTCAGGAGCAGAGTCTGGCGGGAGGGTGTGGCAGGCAGGTGTGTCTCAGAATTGACCTCCCCTGGTTCAGCAAACTCCCTTGTTTGGGACCAGTCAGGTCCCAAGGGTGCCAGACCAGGGCAATCTAACCTGTACCACAGCATTTCCAAAACAAGTGACAGTTTGGGGAATATTGCTGTAGCCCCTACGGAAGCATCTTCCTCCTCTCTGCTTCTTCTTCCTTATTATCAAGTGTAACTGGATGACTGAGGACTACAAAGAGAGGAATATTATTCTAGTAGTGGTTTGCATCTGAGCCAGTGTCTGAAAGGGGTTATCAATCAGCTAGCACCTCCTGGAAGCCATCGTCCCAGCTCTGTTTAGCACCGTTATTGGCAGCACTAATCGAGATGTGAAGGCTGATGGGAACATGGAGGCTGAACGTTCTCCGAGAAGCAACGCCTCCAGAAAGGGGCCGACGCCTGTGAGGAAGACAACACAGTGCACAGAGTCCACTGCCTGAACTTTGCGTTGACAAAAATATTTGCCACTGATCTAAATACCAAAGCACTTTACAAGGAACAGCTTTCCCCATTTCACAGATGTAGAAACAGACTCACTCGTGAGGCCACGGCTACACTGCCATTTTTTTGCGGAAGAGGATATGCAAATCACGCTCACATTTGCATATCTTCTTCCGATTCTTTTTACGGAAGAGGTTTTGCCAATAAAAAGTCCCGTGTAGATAGGCCATTTGTCAGAACTCCCTCCCCCCCCCCTTTTGCAAGATCCCTTATTCCTCAAAAATCGAGGTTTACAGGAGTGCTATTTGCTCTTCCGCCAAAAAACAGCTGTCTAGCCATAGCCTAGTCACATGGCAGATTAGCTATGAAGGAACTGGGATGAGTCCTCTGACTGCCAGAGGAGCATCCTATCCACCACACGCCTCAGTCTCCAGGGCTCTAAGGATAGAAAAAAGTCACTGAAAATGCTAAAGGAACAAAAATCAATCTGTTATTGAATTAGCTTTGAAAAAGCCCAAACCCATCAGTGCCCCTGTGCAAAAAGGATCATATTTGCTAACTATTTCAAATGCAGTGCATCATTTGTTCATCATTGCCTATAATTAAGGACACTATCTGACCCCAAGAACATGGCACAGACTTCATTAAGTGCATCACATGGGCCTTCTATTAGATTGGTGATGTATACGCGCCTTGGGCTGCATTCAGAGAGGCAAGAAGCAGGAGAGTTCTGTCTGGTTGTTCAGATTTCTCCTGTCCTCAATACTTGCTGTCGGGCAGCCTTCAAAAAAATCTTCTGATCTGCTGAGAAAAGATGGACTAGTCAGGGCCAGACTTCTTAATCTTCCAAGTACTGAATTCCAGAGTACTATCCATCGATGTCACTGTGCAAGAGTTCTGTGGACCCAGTCTTGCAAGAGACTTTGTGACACTTTCATATACTTTTGATCATCTGGTTTATTTCAGGCTGAACATGAGCTATGTTAGAAAGAGTCACGGACAAATCTCCATAATCTCAGCTCACAGTCCTGGGAGCAGCTGGTGATCCCTGCAGTTTAGAATCTGAAGTTTGTGACTCTTACCTACTGACGGACATAATGCTCTCGACTTCCCCTCCTTTGCATCTGCATATCATCCCCTCCCCTCACTTTACATACAATCCCATTCATATTTCTGCAACCACATGTTAAGTATATTTTGGCCCCAATCCTGAAAGCTGCTCCATGCCCACATCAGCTTGAAGAATGTGGCCCTTATTTTGCACCATCGGCCCGGTCATCTGCACTCTGCCCACAAATCCATCTCACCCAAGACTACTAACATTCCAAGCCTCTGAGCAGACTCAAGTAGCCACTCGCTGATCAAAATAAAAATCAAGTTTTCAGAGACTGATTCCTCCTTCCCAAGGGAAACCACAGTTCCCCCCTTGCCCTTTGCTCTGAAGTCCAGGAAGGGTTAGGCCCTATCATGTTTTTAAGGTCTGATACCTTATGCTGATGTCCATTCCCTGGTAGTAGAACCTCGTTCTGGGAATTAGCTCTGGCTCATTTCATGCCCTCCTCAGCTGGTATTTCTCCATTGTCCTCTCATCCTGCAGACTCCTCCTGCTCCAAAAACCCCTGCCTCCTCTTCAAGACTTGGCCCTATGACTGGGTCACCCACACTACTTTTTCCTGGGCTGATGCAACAATGTCTTTCAGGGACAAACCATTCCAGAGAGTCCACTGTCTGGCCTATTCCATGTCCCCAGTGGCTAGAGGGGGAATAAATGAACCAGAAAGGGGCCTGTGTTCCTAAGCAATCCTATAGCCAGTCAAACAAGTCTCCTTTATCCCAATCGTTGCTGTGTATCTCTAGCATCCTGGTCTGATATCAACGTTCCAGCCTCTGTGAGGTCACAATCTCAGCAATTGTAGCATGCCAGGCTAAAGTCTCATAGACTCATAGACTTTAAGGTCAGAAGGGACCATTATGATCATCTAGTCTGACCCCCTGCACAGTGCAGGCCACAGAATCTCACCCACCCCTCTTAGAATAATCCTCTAATCTATGTCTCAGATATTGAAGCCTTCAAATACTTTGAAGGCCCCAAGATGCAGAGAATCTTCCAGCTGTGATCTGTGCCCCATGCTACAGAGGAAGGCAGAAAACCTTCAAGTCAAGGCTGAAGCTCCAGGTTACTACTGTCTTTGTACTTCTAGTTTGCTAGTGCCCCTGCAAAGGATGGACCACTGTGACTTCACTGACTCAATTTCTCTAGCTTGCTAAGTGATATCAAGGCAGGGGATCAGATTCATTCACTGGCTCAGTGTCTCCATTTAACTGGGGTTCTTTCTAGGCAGAAGCCTTTTTGAGAGCTAGCTTTAGCTTGGGCCCACTAGCTTGCTGGTCTGAAGTGCGGGCACAGGTTTCACTGAGGATGTATTTATATTAAAATGAAAAAAAAGTAGTGTTTTTAAAAAATGCTTTAAAAAAATGTAGAGCCAATTGATTCTGACTACATTTGTGATTCGCTATGAAAAATGCTCTTCAGAGACCTAACAGGTAATACTTCGGCTGAGCTTGGTTATCAGCAAAACAGTATGATACAGGAAAGAAAGACTTAATACATCGTCTATCCATCCGGGAAGCAGATTCTTGCAATATGTTCAGTTCACCTTACACAACTGGTGCTCAAAAAACAGCCCCCAAATCACTGGTATTTATAGGATGGTTGTTTACAAGTTAGGAAGCACTTTATACTCCATGTACAGCCCAGCCCTCAGTTGGGATCAGTTTCTTAACTTACTGTCCTGAACCTTCCTATCTGTGTTTTGGATACTAGGACCTCGGGTATGGGCCCATGAAATTATCTCCCCATCTTGTACCTGGGCGGTACATTAAATGTATTCTCCCTTTGACAGTTTTCCTATCAGCAGTCTGGTTCTGGTCTCTTGGCGGGGGTGGATCTAGTGATGGGCAACTGGCTCATTTCTTTCACTCTAGACGCATGTTGTAAAGGAGAGCCCTCATTACTCATTCAGTGCCTGGGGGAAGCATACCCAGGGTCCTTTGGTGTGGCAGTAACGGAACCACGCGACACAGTGCAGTGAGCAAACTTGTTTGGCCTTTCTTGGCCCTCGGGGGACTGTGAAGCAGTGCAAGCAGGAGGCACAAATCCATGCCCACCCCACGCGGTGCTTATGTGAACAGCTGACAAACTGGGCTCACGTGAGCCTGGTACCTCCTGACAGGCAGCTCCCATTCCAGCCCCCACAGTCCAGTCAAGGGCGTTTGTGTGTGGACAAGCCTAAGGAGCTTCATTGGTTACAAAGGCCATTTCCCCTCTGGATAGCCACGTTTCCACATCAACTGCTGGGAAGGAGCCACATCCACCCTGATCTGATTAGCCTCATTAACACAAGCATCCTCTTTCTTCTGTTGTCGTAATACACACACACACACACACACACACACACACACACACACACACACACACACACACTGCATCTTTAACCAAGAGGAGGCTAGAGTACCAGTGTGGGCTCCCCAATGCTGGGAGAGACCCTAAGCCTCGAGGGACAGATCCAGGCAACCCTGGGGCTGCATCTGACCCCCGGGCCTTAGGTGCCATAGAACCTCACCCGATTCCAGCATCAAGGCTAGCTCTTATGCCTAACACTATGGTGCATTATTTTTGAACTAGCTCACGGCTGGATTGTTTTCCCAAAAGTGTCATGTTAACTTTGAACTGTCAAGATTGCCAATATTTTTATGTGTGGAGGAAACAATACTCCCTTAAGGATTTCCCTCTGACGTAGCTGAGAGATACAGAAAATTTTAATATAATTTCTTTCTTCCCGGAAGCATTTTCTAGTGTTTCTTCCACTTTAGTTTTTAATGTCTTTTCTTAAAAGATCCCTCACTGTTGCATATAAATAGCTTCCAGTTTTCTATGCTTTGTGCAGCAAGTGCTTTCTGTTTGTTTCAGTTTGACAGATGAGAAGAGAGGCTAGAGATGGTCCCTGTCAGACTTTCCAAGAGCCTCCTGCTTTCAAGGAGGAGTTATCACCCACTAAGAAGTTTGAACAAGCTTGTCCAGAGAGAAAAGGCATGCTGTCAACATGCAAACCTCATAGCAGCTCAGCCAGGGTTACAGTGATATTGCAGTTCCTCTGGAACTCTGGACAGCTGACCACCACACACACACACACACACACACACACACACACACACACACACACACACGAGGCAAGGAAAGAAAACATTCTTTCAGCATGTGGCTTGCAAGCCTTCTCTCTGAGAAATTCAGCTTCTGTGTACAGTAAGTCAAAGAAACTCCATGTATTTGTTTTACTGGATCCCATCACTTTTGGGATTGTCACTTGTTAAGTGTTTGTGCATCACCTAGAACCGTGGTGTCCAACATGCTAGCCACTAGCCACTAGCCACATGTGGCTATTTGACCAGTTGAGTGTTGCTAGTTCACTATAGCAGTGGCCACTACAGTGGCTTCAAAACTGGTGGGGCAGCACAGGCCTAGTACAATGTGACAATGATTCATAATTCAAGTAATAAATATGTTTTTCTTGGCCAAAAGGGGGTGGATTTCTCTGTAGTTAGAAGACCTTTCTGACTGGCATCTGGATTTCATAGATTGCAATCAGCACTTGAAACTGTGGCCTTTCCCAAAACAAAGCTTTTCAAGTACTACAACCCTGGAACTAAAACGATTCGCCCCTACTTGCAAGCCGGGGATTGTGCAGAGTGATAGTGAAAACTGTAAAGAGGAACACAAAGTGGGGCCATACAGAACGTTGTCTCTGCTAGTTCCACAACACTGTGCCCATCTTTCTCTTCTCCCTCCCTTCTGTCTGTGTCTCATCTCTGCTAACAACAAAGAGCCTGCAGACAGTATAAACAATCAGCATTTGGCACTTGGAAGTCTCTGAAGGAAAAGGATGGAGCGAAACCAGTGCTTTGTTAAAGGCAGAGCGAGAAAGAGTAATTCTGCATGCAGCTTGCTCTGTGCTGAGAAGGGTGTTGCTTGCAGCAGATAGAACATTGCTAGGAGGAATTTGGGGGGTAGCAACTCTTAAGCAGCATGTAAGGGGAAAGAGCATATGTGAGGGGTTGCAGTAGCCCACCCTGCTGTGAGTGTATAAATGTAATCCAAACCTGGAGGGAATCCAGTCTCCCTTTGGCCTGGGTGTCTTTCCTGGGCAGGGGGAGGGGAGCGTGTTTGTGTGTGTAATTTGGTGTCCACTAGCCCCTTCTTGGTGTGTATGTGTGAGGATCCCAGCTCCTACTATCTGTATGGTGTGGAGGGCAGGGAAATCTGTCTTACGTAGCCTCCCCAGGGATGTAGGTATGTGAAAAGGGAAACCAGTCTCTGACAGCCCCTCTCTGGGGGAGGTAACGGGGTGCACTATTATTACTATGTGTACAGAGCCTAGTACAATGAAGCTCTGATCTTGGTTGAGCCCCTAGGTGCTGCTGTAATACCATGCTAATAATAAATAAAATAAATGTGATTGTGGTGCTGCTGTGCCAGTTTGCAACAGGAGTCGGGGTGGGGAGTTCGGTGCCGATGGAATGGCTCCATTCCCTCCTTCTCCCCTTTATCCAGCATAAGGTGGGAACTTGGAGGAAGAACTGGCAGGAGCCATAGACTCAGAGTAAAGTCATCAGGGGTCATTCTGATCTCCTAGTCTGCTCTCGCCTGTAGTGCAGGCCAGAGTCCCCCCCCCCCCCCAAAAAAAAATCACTCCTGAATGAGAGAGCATCTCTTTCCAAAAGCATCCTCCTCAGGATTGTAAAATTGCCAGCAGTGGAGAATCCAACATGACCTTGGGTAAATTGTTCCCATGGGTAATTACCCTCACTGTTAAATGATGACTTTATTGCCAGGCTGGATTGGATTGGCTTCAGCTTCCAGCCACTGGGCCTTGTAAGGTAATAGGTGTGTGTTTTTCCAGGGCTACGGGCCAGGCTGCAAGAAGGTCCATGTTTTCCTAGTAAAGTAGGAGGGGCAGTTTTCTGTTTACATTGTACAAACATTTTGAAAATCCAACTGCCGCACATGTGGTTCAAGGATGTTTGTTTGCTTTGTGGCATTTGTGTGCTGGAATATTTTAGAGCAGCAGGATGCTGCTTACCCCATGCTCTCTGGGTAGGACGGGCAAACATTGAACAGATGAAGTAGGAGTCACATGCTAGGGACTGGGTTTTATGATACTGACACACTGAGATGTTCCAGGGTGCAGTGTTGGGGGCAGTAGGCACTTTTTCTGTTTCGGGTTTTTTTTTGGGGGGGGGGTTAGGCTCCAGCTGCCCCACTCTGGTGTGTATGTGAATGTGAAGCAGGTGTCCTTGTGTGTATGACAGAGAGATCCAGCCACCTACAGCCCATCTCTTGGGGATGGGGGAGATGTGTGTATCTGTCTGCCTGTCTCCAGCAGCCACTCTCAGGTGTGTCTGTCTCCAGCATCCTCTCTGGGGGAAGAGGTGTATCTGTCTGTCTCCAGCAGCCCCTCTGTGGATTTTGTGTGTGTGTAGCAACCACCCGTGAATGTGTCTGTCTGTCTCTCTCCAGCAGCCCCTCTCTGGCGCTGAAAGCGTTAAGGGAGGAGGGGAGAGCTACTGCTTGCGTCTGGCTCAGCTCCTTGGAGCCCACAGCGCCGGCTGCGCCTCGCCTCCCTCCTCCCTCTGCAGACACATCGAGACACAAAAAGAGGCTGGAGCGAGCTGGCAGAAGAGCGGCACCATGACCGAGACCACCAAGACCCACGTTATCCTGCTCTCCTGCGGCAGCTTCAACCCCATCACCAAGGGGCACATCCAGATGTTCGGTGAGTCCGCCCCCCCCGCTCGCCGCCCCGCTGTTTTTCAGTGCGATTGAATTCGCTGGCGCAGGGCCAGTAGGGAGGCTGCTGGCTGCATCCGAGCCGGCCTGTTCTGCGGGGAGGCCACATACCTGGGGCGCAGCGAAGCTGGATTGCGCCAGCCCTGGCTGGGGGCAAGGGTGGCCAGACAGCCAGGGGAAGGCTTATTTTCGGGGGGGGGGGGTAGTTGCCTTACCAGACCAAGCCCCTAATGACTGAGCACTGGTCACCCTCCTTGGGGCACCCAGCCAGCAGGGCTGCCCTGCGTGGCCGGGCGAGGGCAATGGCTGAGTGCCTAGGGCAGGATGGGGGTGCAGTGGCCAGTGTGCAGGGATCTGCTCAGCGAGGGGGCCCTGCCTGCCTCGCCGGAGGGTGGGAACTGCAGGGGCGTTGGGGCTGGATGGGTTAGTGGGGTGGTCAGGTGCGTGTATACGGAGGTCGGGGGGGGGGGGGGGATGGGCAGGGGCGGCTGTGGCATTGGCGGGTGGTTTAGGGGCCCAGTGTCAGCGGGGTGAAGATTTCCCGGCCGCTGTGTGGGGCGGATGGGGAGAGGGGGCCAGACGCGGGTGGGTGTTTGCTAGGCTGGGCAGGGGCCTCTGGGGGCGGGGGTGGGCGACTTGTCGGTCTGGCTGGGATCAGCTGGCGGCCGGGAGAGAGGCCCTAGGCTGGGGCGGGCCTCCTGGCGGGGTGCGATCCGCTGGCAGCGGGAAGGGAGGGGGCTTGGCTGCTGCGTGCCCGGGCTGGGGTCGCCGCTGGCTGGGGTCAAAAGGGCCGGGAGCAGCTACTGGCCGGTGCCGTTCCAAGGGCAAGTGCCAGGTGCAGGTCAGCGAACCAGGCTGAGGGCTGGGCGCTGTCCGCGGGGCAGGTGCTGAAATCGCCTTCCTGCTAGTGCCAGCCGGGGGGCTGGGGGAGCGACAGGACAAGGTCACGTTAGCTAGCCGGGCCTGGCGTGGCTAAAGGCTGACGGCTCACCAGAGCAGCTAACCACCTCGCAGGGCGTTCTGAACCTCAACAAGATCCTGCTGCTGCTCCAGAGAAAAAGCCCAAAGGGGCCTGAACAAGAGCTGGGTGTGAGCCCCAAGACTTTCCTCTCTCACCGACATAAGTTGGTGCAACACAAGAGATCACCTCACCCTCCTGGTCTCCCCACAGGGATAAGAATCGGCGTGAAGACAGGTTAATAGGTGTGGGTATTATTCACCACACAATCTAGCTAAGTATAAATTGGGTGCATATAGACAGCCAGAGATTCGTGAGAAACCACTAGATCTTCCTTAAAAAGGGAAGGAGCCATCCTATAGCACCTTAGAGACTAACAGAAATAGAGATCTAATATCTTGAACTTTAGTGGGCACGACCCATTCCTTAGAGAGACTGCTTCCACAAGACTCTATATGCAACTCTATTGTTAAAAAAAAAATTCATAGACTGCAGTTTGCCCGAAGTTTTACATATAGGTCTGGAGAGATCTATACACTCATAATTCCTCCACCACATATACACTAGAAACCAAGCAACATTCCCTTTGAAATAATCCACCTCTCCCCTCCCTCCCCCCCCCCCAAAAAAAACCCCCTACCAGATTGGAGCTTATTTGAAGCAACATTTACAATAATGTTCAAAGACACTGAAAGCAAAGCCACTGTATGGGGAAGAAGGGTATCTTGAGAACCTTTTGATATCACTTTACTATGCAGAGAAAGAATGGAAACCAATGCTCACTTTGTACCTACCCAACAGACCATAATGAGAACCATTAAGTACTCATTCTAGCAGGTTCTTGATGCATCTTTTTATGCTCTTGGATTCTCCCATTTTCATTTCCCTTGATTCAACACGCCCAGAGACATACACATCAAACACGGCCCTACGTACAGCTAGGACTCCTTTTGGCGTACATTGTGCCACTTATTCTCAGAGATTCTCTCTCAGAGGAACTGAGTGTACTGTCTCTGGGGCATTTTCATTTTATGTCTTCTGGAAAACGTGAGATTGAATCAAGGTGTCAAACCCAGCTTGTGTAGGAGATAACTCAGAGTACAGAACAGAACTAACAAACACTCAGTGGTAGAAGCCTGCGTGACAAACCAAAGAAGTTAGAAACACTAATTTTTGAAAGGAATTTGATCTGATTTGTAATAGTAAAACCTGGTGGGATTATTCAAATAATTGGAAGGTTAAACCTCACTGGATACTCCCAATTTAGAACAAGGAATGGGGAGAAGGAGAGAGCATGGCAAGGTACATCACAGATGTGTTACCTTCTTCAGAATTACTGAAATGCTTATGGATCGATATACTAGCTGATAAACCACAAGACAGGGTATTGGGAGAGGGGACAAGTCTGCTATACACCATAAAAATCAGAAAATAGGAATAGAAAGAGAAGCTTCTTAGTCATCTATCAATAATGTGTGGACAGAAAAAGTGCAGTATCATGGGGGATTTCAAGCTGATGGATATATGCTAGAGCTCTCATGCCAATACTAGTCAAACATACTTGGAGTTTCTAAAAGTGATCAATACATTTCTAATGCTTAAAATATTTCAACTAACTTAGTAGTTCTGTATTAGTCCTCATTCTGATAACCAAACTAAAAATGGATTGTTGCCTAGGTGCAAGTGATCACAATCTAATTTCCATTACAAAGTACTAACAGACTGTAATCCTCAGGAATAATATACTTGGTGCTTTTTAACGGTCAATTTCCTAAAGCTGAAAACAATTGAGAGAAAAATTTGGTGGGAGAAAATATTTAAATATAAAAGTCTAAATGATAATTGAAAATTGTTTAAGAATGTTTTAGTAAGTGAAAAAATACCCTCACAATGCTCCAGTTGTAATCGAGAGATTAGAGCAATAATATTATAACAAATAATAGGTGGATACCAACAGCATTGAATATAACTTAGCAGTTAGTAACTCTGGGTGATTTATTCACTGGTGCTTTCAGCTTCTTTTATCAATCTGTGGCCAGTATGATTAAGGACAGGAAGAAATTATTATCAGGAACACATGAAATTCTAGCTATGGCATAGCTCAGAAACTAGATCAAGATGGTAACCTTATCAATCCTGGTTTAAAAAAAAAGCAATCATCAAATATTTCTGTTCTGTTTTCAGAACATAAATCTCAAGGATGTATTCTTATCTTACAGTGATAAAGAAATACTTTCTAACCCATCAGTAATTAAGAAAGATGCAAAAAACAACTATTAAGATTAAGCATTTTTAAAATCAGGAGGCGTGGATAATTTGCCACCCAAAGCATTTTTTGAATGATTTTAGAATTTGCTGAAGGGTGCTCAGAATTATTATAGCAGATTTCTAGCAAACCTTGACTTACTAGGGAAGTCCCAGAGGACCAAAAAAGCATAGGTTGTGCTAATATTTTAAAAGGGTAAACAGGATGACCCTGGAAGCTATAGTCTGACATCAGTCCCAAGAAAAATATATGACGAAGTGGGTCTTTGCATCTGACGAAGTGGGTCTTTGCCCACAAAAGCTTATGCTCCTACACTTCAGTTAGTCTATAAGGTGCCACAGGACTCCTCGTCGCTTTTGCAGATTCAGACTAACACGGCTACCCCTCTGATACTTAAGAAAAATATAGACTAGCATGGATTCGGTCAGGATTACTCTAAAGGATGCTAGCATATCCTATGCTAATCCACATAGTTTTGTGGAAAATAGGTCTTGTCTAACAAACTAGGGATGATGGATTCCCTTTAAGTTGGAGTCTTTAAATCAAGACTAGGTAGCTTTCTAAAACATATGTCACTGCTTAATCAGAAGTTATGGGCTCAATGCAAAATTTACTGGGGGAAGCTTTTTGGCCTGTATTATGTGGAAGGTCAGACCTTATGGACATAAAGGTCCCTTCTGGCCTTAGATATCTCTCAATACAATAAACATTTGGGCCCAATTCTGCAACCGTTATTACATTGACCCATGCTTACCCTAGTAAGATTACTGGCTAAGTAAGGCTTGAGAGCCCTCATAGCAAGTAAGGGCTGCTCTTGTGACCAAATGTTACAGAACTGGGCATTTAAGGCTACATCTTCATCATCTTACCCATGGAAGCCTCCCCACTAAGTCAGTGAGACTAATCATGTGAGCTAGGCAAGCAGGATTTGACTCCTAGTTTCCATGGCACCTCTGCTCTGCGTTGATGATAGAGTCAAAACAGTGCTGCTTCCTTTAAACAGTAAACAAACTATTAACTAAATGCGTATTCAAGAGACTATCTTCATCTCTCAGGTGAAGAAATGGCCCTCAAACCTGATGGGAAACACTTGCTCAGAGAAATTATATCTGCCTAAAATACAAATTAACAGAAAGAGGAGCTGCCCAGGAAAGGCGGATGTTAGTTCTTTCACCTCAGAACCTGGACCCTGTAATCTTCTTCCGTAATCTTCAAAACCCAGCTGAGTTTGTTGGGAGGACTAAGGCTAGGGTGTATTTTTTGATGCATGTCAATCGTGTCCTTTCTTCACCAGTCACTTGAATTTAATGTGACGTGCCAGCCTTAGATGTGGATTTTCAGGTGGTTGTGATTTTGTTGTTATAAAATGCATGGCTATAACTATCTCCAATTTATAAGACTCCTACAAACTATGGCAAGTCCCAGTGACCTCAGCAGAGATCTGGTCACACTTTGTAAATTGCAGGCCCAGGCCCTTAACACAAGCCAAGTATGCAGGTAAAATGCAGCTGAAATATCAGGCTATGCACCCACCCATATCATGTTCTGATAATGCCATAATAGCTCTGAACACACCTTGTCTATAGTCTGAAATACATGTGTAATCTCAGTCAATGTTTGAGTTGATTTTTTTTATATTTAAAGGAACATTGTCCATTCAGCTTTGTTTCTTAGAAGGGGGAGGGGGAACGAGCAGCTTGCTTTATAAAAATCTAAAATTAATAGAAATATTTGTGATTCTTGGCCTGTGTTTTGTGGTAAGTGAAATCAGGTTTCATTTATATTCCAAATAGGCACCACTATGTGAAAACAGACCCTATGCAAAAGTCACACTCAGTTGCAAGCTGTTGCGTCTCAGAACAAAGTGCTCGGTTAAAAACAAATGGGAAGAGACCTTAAATATTTGACATTAAAAGCCATATCTGCTTGCCTTAGTCACATAGGCCATGTCTACACTAGGAGATTATTTCCAATTTACTAAATTTGACTTCTGGTCTACTGATTTAACAGATTCAGACTTCCATGTCCTCACCACAGGGAAGAATTGAATTTAGTCTGCAGCAGGCTCTGTTAATGGGGACATGCTACCTTGGACTCAGAGCCCCAGAAAGCACACTGGGGAGCTGCAGGAGGCCTCCCTGAAGCTAGTTAGTTTGAATTAGCGGCACTGGCACATCCACACGCATGTTATTTCAAACTTACATGTTTGGAATGAGCCTTACTCCTCAGGAAAAGCAAGAGTACAGAGTTTGAATTCCACAGACCCTTCTTCCAGAATAATGGGCTTGGTAGGGTGGATGCATCACTTACAAATTATTTCGGACTAAGGTCCTAGTGTAGACCAGGCCATACTTAGGGTGGGTCAATGGAATTCATGCAAATTCCATTTTCGTTTCAAGTTAGTACTCAGCGAAACGTTGTGTGGCATGAGCTTAGCTCGGCCATGAAAGATACACCCATGGCCTACACCCTGAAGTGCCCAGCCCAAAAAGCCAACAGCTACAAAGGGGATCTGTCTACATCAGTTACCCAGCACCTCCTTTAAGTTAAAAAGGCAGAACAGTGCCACCAAAGGGCAAACTACAGCCAATATCCAAAGCAAAAACAAAACAAAATAAAACAAAACCCCCTCTTCAGCACCACTAACGTAACCATGCAAGGACTGACAAGCATCCCACTGACGAGTGGGAGTTTGCTTTTTTAAAAATCATTCCCCTCTATCACAGGTAACCCCAACATACCAGCAGCCTGCAAATGCCTGAGAACCAGGAAGAGAAGCTGATGAGAAACCAAAGTCCAACCTACCAGCCTAGCTTAAATCTCCCGCAAAGCTAAATACGAACAAGCTGCACAGAGGGTGGACAAGTACATTTAAATGTTGAATGATCTAGGATGTGACACTAGAAAAGAAATTTATCAAAGCATTGGGCCCTACCAAATTAGCCCTACCAAGATTTACATGAAGCTCTCCCAGTCTCTCATTAGCTAGCCATGGGATTTTGTTTTGTTGGTAGTCCGTCGTGTCTGATGATGACGTCTTGAGCTTGCACAGGCTCGTTGGTTGTGGACTCACATATGGCTGAGGAGTCCAAGCCTTGAACAGCATGGGCATTCTTTGGGGCAAAGAAATTGTCCTGGCTCTGTCGGTATGGCTGCTACTGTTGCTTTTCTCCTTTCACGAGCATCAATCAGGCGTATGCATTGCTACTCTTCGAAGTTGTCATACGCGTGTCGCACGAGAGCACGCCAGCCTGTTCGGTCTTCTGCATGCTGCTCTAGCTGCTTTGGCTTTAATCCAGCATGAGCAATGTTGGCATGAGGGATACCGCAAATGGGCAGAATTTTGAAGGAGACTGAGCATACATAAAAGCAGTATTACCTGTAGTGCAAGAGGCCTCAGTTTACTAGCAACTGGTCTGAGCTTGCATTCTACAGCGTCTAGTGGGAACAGGGTCTCCTCTTGAAACCTGACCCTCCTTTACCAGGTCCGCTCATCACACCACATCCAGATAGGTGGGGAAGCACAGCACCCCCCTTCTGAATTCCTGGGACCCTGAGCATGGCCCTTTACAAGGCTAGAAAGTGATGGGGGAAGGATGCATATATTGGCCACCCCTAACTCCATGCATGCAGCTTTATGTGGACCTCCCTGCCTTTTCTCCAAGCTGTGGAAGCCCTGTTCATGAAGCGTTCCAGAGGCAGCCACTGGTGGGAAATGCACCTAGTAAAGTGGGCTGAATGGAGCTCAGCTGTCTGGGGTCAGGGAGGCCTAGGTCTCTCCTTGTCCCTAGGGTCTATTTTCCTGGCACGTTTTCCTTCCTCCCTGCAGAACATTTTCCTACAGATTTTCCCAGTGAGACTTTACCAACGAACCCATCTATGACGTCCATGTGCTACAACCTTTCTAATCTGCAGGCTGGGTTATTGTAAGATTCCATTTGATACATCCCTGTTCTTGCAGGAGGGAAATGCTTTTCTCTTAGGAGCCTACATAATAAGAGAACGCCCATACCAGATCAGACAACTGGACCATCTAGTCCAGTGTCCTGTCTTCTAATGGTAGCTGGTGCCACATGCTTGAGAGGGAGTGAATAGACTATACAATTATCAAATAATCAATGATCCTGTCCCAGCTTCTAGTAGTCGAGGGCCTACATCACTTAAGGGTTTTAAAGATGCTTTTAGCCAAGATGGTTCAGTCCTTCTCACACACACTCATACCCTCTGATCGCTAGAGTCAAGGGTAGCCCTCAGTTCAGGGCAGCACAGCCTAATGGCTAGAGTCAATTGCCATTTAAAGTATGTTTGCTTTCCAGACAGTTACAAAATAAGCCATAGGGGTAGTGGCATCCCAGGCAATTCGGTGACATCACTCCCTCTAGTTCACGTTCACATTGGCGTGAATCAGAGTTGCAACCCTTCCCCTCCCAGCTTTTTGGCTAATCTGTTGTGAATTTCTGCCCATATCTGTTCATCTATGCACCTACTAACGGTGAGTGCATGCCAGCTATCTCCTGACCAGCAGATGAGAGCTGAAACATTTTTACTGAAGAAATAAGAAAGCGCTCCGCTGCCCAAAGTAAAAACTCCAGCACAGCTCAAAGAAACTTCCAGCAATTAAAAATCCCAGCAGGCTGCATTCTGATTAGTCAAAGGGGAGCCTCTGAAATCAGTTACATTATGTAAATAGGCTTCCCAGATAAAGAGACCAAGTTCTGTAAGCAACGAACAGGAAGGAGGTGGAGGGTTTCTTTGTTTTACTATTTTAATCATTTGAGTTTTAGACATAGGGTTTTCTTAGTAGTGGAGATGACTGGACTGTGAAAACAACTGAATCAATGATCTCTTCTCAGAACACAGCTGGTAAAATCCCATGTCCTGAAGGAGATGTTAATATTTCCCTTTCCTACTTTCACTTCAAATGCGATAGTATCTTCCCATGACCACAAGCCAAATTCTCATCTTGTGACAGGCTGTCAGAAACCTAAGAAGAGATTTTTCTCAGCAACATGAGTAAGACCTGAAAGCTTCTGTCAGGCTGGCTTGTCTTTCCATCATGTTTCATGTCTGAATCCTTTATACAAAATTCTCTCAATCAATCGATAGGGTGAGAGTTGGTAATGTGACGTTAGCAGTTATTGGGCATATCCCAGACAAATAGGCCCGATTCTTCACCTTGTTGCTCCAGTTTTATGCTGGTGTAACACTGTTTAGTGCGGAGCATAGACTCAGACCTACAAACAGCGTTGGGAGACTCGGCCTTACAATGCGCTAGGTGTAACATTAGCAGGGCCTGTAGCGGTGGCAGATGAAATTCAGGGGGTGGGGGGATAGCTCAGTGGCTTGAGCATTGGTCTGCTAAACCCAGGGTTGTGAGCTCAATCCTCAAGGAGAAGATTTGGGGCAAAAATCTGTCAGGGGTGGTACTTGGTCCTGCTGTGCAGGCCAGGGACTGGACTTGATCCTTCAAGGTCCCTTCCAGTTCTAGGAGATAGGCAATCTCCATTCCTATCATATCAGAGGTTTGAACTCAGGCTATAGTTGAGGGGGGAGTGGTGTTCAATATTTTGTTTTAAAAGGAATTTGGCCCAAACTGCTGTAATGCTTTGGAGAAACCACCATTGTTCTCCAAACCACTAAAACTACAACCGAGAACAATGCAGAACACACGGGTAGGACCAGAGCTCCCACCAGACCCACAGCCCCTTGACACTGGAAATTGCTGGTGTGGGATACCAGCAACCCATGATCCCAACTCAATGCTCCAGAGGAAAGTGACACCCCAGGGCTCTTACTAATTTGTCCCAGGCACTGTGTGTAGGGGGGAGGGGGGGAACATTTTCTTCTTGACCCTCATTCGTGGCAATCAATCCATCCCTGTGCTTCCAATCCTAGTTAATGCATCACATTTCTGTTTAGAGGAGCCAACAAATGCGGGGGAGTTGTCCAAGCCTCTCTTCAGCCTGGAGAAGTCTGGGGTGACTGCAGGGTAGCAGCCTTCTTTCCTCTGAAAGCTTTACCCTCTTCTGGTTGGGAAGTAATTTGTTTCTAATACTTCCCCCAAACAATAGACGAGAACGGCATTTCTGTGAGCGCTTTGGGGCACAGGGAATTCATCTTTGTCTGTATTTCGGAGTGGCAGGCACATCTATGCAGTAGCCACTTAGAATAAGAATAAGCAGCATTCCTATAAAAAGCTGTCCACTGTAAGGCCATCTAAACCAGTGGGCCTGTCTCTTCCACTGGTATCCCTCTCTGGACTTTGGTGACTTGTACATGTGCAAACATGAGCAGCATCAGGATGTCACACTGCAAACACACCTCATCCTGAGGCAGTGCGGCCCAATGGCTAGTCAAGGGTAGCCCACAGTTCAGGGCAGCACAGCCTAATGGCTAGTGTCAATAAGGCTTGTCTTTGGTTCAGGGCAGCACAGCCTAATGGCTAGTGTCAATAGTTTGGGGCAATTGCTCCAATGGGGAGGGGGCGAGGGGCCAGGCCCATCCTACTCCACCAGGCCACGACCCAGGGCCCTGTTAGTGGCAGAGTGCGCCACCACTCACTGGGTAGGGAATCCAACCGCAACACAACAAGCTCACCCAGGTGCGAGTTACCACTCCAGCACCCTCCCTGGGTCACTCCTACCAGTGTCAGCATGGGGATGCTCCACGTGGTCTCCAGGTCCTTCGGTTCTGCAGCACCCACCTCTCCTCAGGGCTCCTCTGGTGCTGGCAGTTCCAGGTTGTCTCCTGGGTCTCAGCTCCCACTGTCTGGTTCTCTGGCAGGGGTAGCTCAGGAGGTCCTTCTCCCTCAGTGTCCAGCCCCGACTGAGCTGAGCTGCTCCTTTTTATACTGCTCCAGCCTTTGGAGCATGCCCAGTGAGGGTAGGGGGTGGGGTTTCCTCTGCTCACAGGGCATTAAGCCCTCCTGGCCCAGTGTGGGGGGCAGACACTCCCCATCACACAGGCCTATAATAACTAAAAAGCCTTAGTCAATCATAGAAAACAATGGAGTTGGAGCACCCCTCCCTGTGGCAAAACTCATGGGAGGCGCCCAAGGCAGGAAGTCTTTGCGAACATCCCTTGTGGTGCTTCCCTCACACATCCCGCTGAGCAGGGATGTGGAGCGTGCCCTGGTCATGGTGCAGCTTGCCCCAAGCCCCCCAACTTTCTGGGGCTGCACCATCCTCATAGAGGCTTTACATCTCTAGGGCAGGCCTGGTCCCCCAGCAGCTCCATTAGCGCCACCCGAGCAGGGACTTAGGAGCCAAATGTGGCTCACAGCTGGAGCTCAGCCCCCATCACTCCCTCCCTCCTGCAATGGGGAGCCCGTGCTGGTGTTCTGTGGGGAGGAGGGGTGGAGAAAGCCCCGAGCCTCACTGCGCTATCAGGGAAGGGGCAAAGCCACAAACGGCTCCCTCTCCCCACTCCATTCCCCCGGCTGGGGGAACAGCAGTGCACCAGCATGCTGCTCCATTGCCAGAATCCAGCCAATGGAGCAGCGGGAAGCCAGGTCTGGGACAGGGAGCCTGAGAGCAGTGCAGGGATTAAAAACAAGTAAGTGCCACCCAGACTCTGCACCCCCTGGTCTCCCCGTGCTGAGACCCGGCACCCCCAGCCTACTCCTGCTCCCTCCCCCCGGCCACACACCCACCTGCACCCTGGTCTTGCCCCCTCTCCTCTGGCCACACACCCATCTGCACCCTGCTCCTGCCCCCCCCCCTTCATTGCCAGGCAGCCTACCCCCAGCCGGCTCCTGACACCTCCCCCCTGGCCAGACACCTACTCTCCCCCTGCTCCTGCCCTCTGGCCAGAATCCCTACCCCCAACCCCTCCTGTCACCTTCCCCCTGCCCAGACACCTAACCCCAGCCTGCTCCTGCACCCTATCTCCCACCCAGATCCTGCACCCCCATCCCTATCTCACTCTCTGGCAGCTCTGTCCTGCACACTGGATCCCTCATTTTTGGCCCTACCCCAAAGTCTACGGGAGGCCCCTCAAAATCCACTAAGCTTATAACCCCAAAGTGTTAATCTGGCCTGAGGCCTTGAACCTCAGTCCTCTCTGCCCCACCTCCCCATGGGGCTAGAGCACCAGGGGAGTGAGGTGCCTCAGTTGGGGGACACATCAGTGAGGGTTGGGGATTTTTGGAGGGGTTGGTTCTTTGTTTCTCAGTTATGTGGTCCCAGACTGATATTTTTGTGGGTGAACGGCCCCTGACCCAAAAAAGGTTCCCCACCCCGCCACAATAAAGACAATATTGAAACCTTTTGTCCGACATTATATTTTCCTTTATTTAAAGTGAAGTTTGGTAAACAAACATGAGAAAGTAAAAGTGCCCAGCCCCCATCCGGTCGCAGCACCCTGTCCCCGGCCCCGATCCTGGGACAGACCCCGCAGTCTGCCCCCATCTGGCCACAGGAAGGGCTGGCAGCAGCAGCCCTACTCCTGCTGCAGCACAGATAGAAGATGCCACGATCCAGCTGTGGTGATCCCGGCCCAGTTCCCCATCCAGCTGTTGCTGCCCAGAGACATCTGCTCAGCACCGGCCCGCTAAGGAAATCCAACCCCAGGGTCCCCCCCCAACACTCTACCTCCCACCTCCAGCACCCTGCCCTGCCTCCTGCACCTCCCACACACCCCAGCCCCCTACCCGGAGCCCCTCAGACATCCCCACCCTGACTCCTGCACCCCCATCCACAAACTGCACCCCAGCAGCAGAAGTCCCAGGAAATAAAGTCTGTGAGTACATTTCATGGATGCCATTATTAATCACTGCCAATTACCGATAACGTTACGTTATTTATTTTCAGTCATGCAGATGGGCATCCTTATAGCCTGGCTCGTTGTTGGCCACTTCTTCTGAATTTTGATGTAGTTTGGCTCTTTGCTTTGAAAAGGTTGCTGACCCCTGCTCTAAGCCCTTGACACGTTAGCCAGCCCCAGGGAGCACAAATGGCTAGGTCTGTCCTGCCGTTGACAGTCTGCTTTCTATGCAGAAAGGAGGCAATCCATGTTCAGAGGGCCTCCGCCACACAAAGACCTAGGAGGAAAAGGTTACTTAACATAAGCGATCTTTCTCCTGCCATCCAGCTCCATCCCCTGACAAAAGAGGCGAGGGAAACCATTCCTAATCCATCCTGGCTAATACTTACTTGAGAAGCAACATGGTTTTGGGCCCAGGCAGGGAATCAAAATGCTTGGTTCTGCTCCTGCCACTGACCTGCTCTGAAATATTGGGACCTCGGTGTACTCCACCCCCCGCCGCCCCACCCAGCCTGCGGCTGTCTTGTCTCATTAGACTGCAAGCTGTTCAGCACAGGGACAGGGTGTCACCTCGCCCAGGGGGCGGAGAGGCGGTAGGTGCTACCATCCTGCTAAGAACGAAGACTTATACGTTCTCCTCCTCGGCAACAGCCTCTGTCTTTTCCAGCACTTTTCTTTAGCTTCCTCTGGCCCGAGCCTTTGTCTTCTTTCCGACTCGCAGCGCTTACGCTCCATCCCTAGCCCTTCCTGGCTCTCTCTAAAATATTTACGTGCTGTTAAATATTTAGCAGCGGTTATTACATTCCATAGACCATGGTGCTGTCTAAAACAAAGCCGTTTAACAGAATGGGGGAGGGACTGGATCTCATTTTCAAGTAAAAAAAAACAAAACACAAAAATCCCAACCTGGAGAAATCTAACCCCACAACCTCATTAGAAAAGAAATAAAGGACCCGGTTCAGTTATAAAATACTTGCTATTTATTAGTATATCTATGCAGCTCTGGCTGCTAGATTATTATATTTTACTTGGCGGAGCCCATACGAATACAATGAATTCACTCGTATTGTTAATGACGCATATTCCAGTGGTCAGGGATGCCTCGGCTCTAGACTGCTCTGTTCTGCCACAAATTTCTGGTGTGACCTGGGGCAAGTCACAGGCTGTCCAGGCGTCAGAAGCCCATCTCTGCAATGGACCTAGAATTACACTGCCCAGCCTCACAGGGGTGTTGCGAAAACAGATGAGACTGTAAGAGCATTGGGGGCAGGGACTGTCTTTTATTGTATGTTTGTTCAGCACCTTGCATGGTGGAGCCCTGCTCTGCCGGCGGGCTGGCTCTAGGCACGCATAATAAGAAGTAACACTAATCATCCAGCATAATGCTTGGCACAGCTCTAGTGTCTTTTATCCGAGGCTGGCAAAGCACTTTACAGACCCTGGTTTCACAACCCCAGTGAGTAATTATTAGCTTCAATTTACAGCTGAGAAAATGGAGTGGCAAAGAACATACCATACAACATAAGGACCCAATAGGTCAAAGGCCAGGAATAGAAGCCAGGCTTTGTGGCTCTCAGTTCCTCTGTTGTGGCTGCACTTCTTACAGGAAACACCTTTGAATCACAACCCTCCTCCCCCCCCCCCAAGTGAATGGCCTGTTTCACCAAGGAGGAATTCCCTCTTAGGAGTGCTAGCTAAGTTGGAATACAGACTGCAACTACTGCCAACCCCATACCTGGGAGTGTGGGGAGCTACCGGGCCTGCTTCCTCTGCATGTCACTAGTCCTGGCTCATACCACACCACACAGCTGGAACAATTCATGGCCGCTGTGGAAAGACTGGAAGGCTTTGGAAAAGCAGACAAATCAGCGTGGGATTCAGATGCACAGAAGGGCCACTGCAGCTCCTTCCCATTAGGGGCCGATTTTCAGGGGTGCTGTCAGGACCCAGAACGGCTGCTTGTGCTCAATACCTGTGAAAACTCAGCCCCAAGGCAGATTTCCAGTCCCCCAAGCCACAGTGCTATTAAAACTCTTGCTCTTAATTCAGCTCCCTGGGAGGCTGTCGGGTTCAGTGGTTTGGCTGGTGCTCACCTTTGGTTTCCCCTTTAAGGGTGGGGACTGGTTTCCGGTGATGGGTCTGAGCACAAGAGTCATAGATACAGGTTTCTCTTTTGGTCACCCTGGTGGAACAATCCTGAGCCCCCCATGCATTTTGTCCTGAGCAACGCCCAGCGTGCACTGAGCTCTGGTTTGGTAGATAGGCTGGCAAAAGGAAAATCCAAAGGAGGAGAAACTTGCCTGTGCAGAGAGAGGATTCTTTCTTCCTGGGGTGCGGGAAGAGTGTCGGGAAGGGCTCAGCCTCTGAATCACAGCAATTTACACTTGGGAAGGAAATCCAACAGTCTTAATTGAGCTCCAGGCCACCCTCAAGGGAGCACACTTTACTGGGGCTTGGCGTCCAGGGACATGCGTAAGAAACCTGTTTTGTATCCAAGATCCTGCAGCTGGGGCAGTGATTCTGAAAGGAAACTCTTCGCCTCCAGCGGCATTCTTGGGCACAAAGATGTCAACCGTCTCTTTGGAAGAAAAAAATCACGAAGGCGGCTGGTGTTTGCTGAACTGTCCAGTCAGAGGAGGCAGGGTTATGGTGACAGGCAGAGGCACCAGTGCGTCGCCATAGCAACGGCTCTTGTTTCAGAGCTGAGTCAGTGGGGAGCAGGTGGAAGGGAGCAGAGGCAGCCCGGGGGTCTAGAGCTAAGTCATTAGACCATGAGTCATGAGAGGGAGGGTGTTATTCCCACCTCAGCCACTGAGATATTTCCCTCTCTGGAGATATTTAAGAACAGGTTAGATAGACATCTGTCAGGGATGGTGTAGACGGAGCTTGGTCCTGCCTTGAGGGCGGGGGGCTGGACTCGATGACCTCTCGAGGTCCCTTCCAGTCCTATTATTCTATGATTCTATGATTTGCTGCATGACCTTGGGCAAGTCACCTGACTGGTCATTCCTCTCCCAGATGCAGCTATTTCCATGGTGAGCTTTTCAGTGCAGGGATAGTTGTGTCTGCACTAGGCCGGGCCGTGAGCCAGTGAGGTGCTACTGTAACATAAATCATTGAAGTGACCGTGTGCACTGGATTGCAATGCCCAGGGCAGGAAGCTGGGTCAAGCCCCACATGCCAGGAGCCACTACTGCTCTTCCACAATTGAGCATGGCAAATGCATAGTTAGATCCATTGGTATTTTTGTTTTATCGGTACCTATCAAAATGCACGCTGTACACGTAGGCTGCGTTTAGACTGGCAAGATTTTGTGCAAAAGCGACTGCTTTTGCACAAAATCTTGCTGCCTGTCTACACTGGCCGCGAGTATTTGCGCAAGAACACTGACTTTGTACTGTACAAATTCATTGGTTCTTGCACAAATACTCCGACACTCCCGCTCAAGGATAAGCGCTCTTGTGCAAGTATTCTTGTGCAAGAGGGCCAGTGTAGACAGCCAAGTTAACTTCTTGCGCAAGAAAGCCCGATGGCTAAAATGGCCATCGGAGCTTTCTTGCGCAAGAGAGCATCTACTCTGGCACGGATGCTTTCGCGCAAAGGCACCTGCCAGTATAGACGCTCTCTTGCGCAAATACTTTTAACGGAAAAACTTTTCCGTTAAAAGTGTTTGCACAAAATCATGTTAGTCCAGACTCAGCCGTAGTGTGGCAATTGTTTTAGTCTTTTAATTGCCTGTTTTGCTGCTAAGCGTATGATAACAGTGTGTAGACCCCATGCTAGGTCAAAGAGAGTGGTTCAGTTCTGCATCCCACGTGAAAAGTTTCTGGAAGGGGGTTTCTGGGCACAGGATACTGACAAACACACCCAATGAGGGTACAAAGCAGCCTACCTGTGTGAACAAGGACCCCTTGTTCCTGTCAGTAAAGGGGCTTGCAGCTGTTGTTCCTTTCTTCACCAGCTCTCTCCTAGCCAAAGCAACCTGCAGTGAAATTACCTTGATGCCTGGTCACAGCTTCTCCCCCGTGCTCTATGCAGCTCTATGCAGATGATGCACAGCACGACTAAAGCTGACAGTATGGACCTGGCTGAACCTCCTGTGGCACACTATGGTTTAAGATATACAATTCCAGCTACACAAAGAACATAGCTGGAGTCAACATACCTTAAGCCGAATTTCAGCACTGTCCTCACAGTGAGAGGTCTAGGGGAGAAATATTCCTGTCAACTTTCTTTTCTCCTTGCGAGGAGGAGGAGTTCCAGCTGACGGGAGCCCCCTCAGCGTTCAATTTAGTGGGTCTTTACTAGACCCGCTACATCGATCGCCGAAAGATCAACCGCTGCAGTGTCCATCTTCCCGCAAGTGGAGATGTGGCCTTCATCCCTGTGTTTGGAACCAGTGCAGCAAAGTTCTCCTCTTCCAGCCCCATCTCTGCAGCCGGCCAGGCCTGCCTCATACTCCAGCTACAATAATGGCCTCCTGGCTCTTTAGGGCACTAACCTGGCATGTAGCCAACCCGCGACTGGCTTCAAACAAGCTGTCCAGTGCACTCCTTCACCATGGCCAAGGACCTGGAGCTATACATCCATTGCAGCTCATCCTTTTGGGCCCCAGCTGTGTATCTGCCTAAAGAAATTTACTACCCATACCAGAACCTGCAAAGTACTCCCCTTGAGGTGATACGTCTCGAAAATTAAAACAACCAGAAAGCTCAAGGAGGGAAATTAGGCCAGAGAAAATATGATGGATTTAAAAAAAAATGTTACTGACACCATTTGTCAAGCCTGAGATTGGCTGAGTCATGCATCACAGCCTCTCCAGGGCCAGAAGGCCAGGCTGCTGTCCCATTTCAATCACGTGGTTTGATTTTCTTTTCTTTTTTTTTTAATGTAAAGGTGAAAGAGGCTGTCCCAGGGGGAGGCAATGGAAAATGCTCCTACAGCCTGTGTTCATTTTACATACTGACCAGTTAAATGTATTTGTGGAGCCGAGGCTGCAATAATGTTTTGAAAAAGGAACCCTAGAAAATAGCTAGAATAACATTTTTCTCTATTGGCTAAACAGCTTGTTTTAGCCACTGACATTCAGAGTCTAATTGAAATAAACTGTAGCCACAGGATGTAGATTCTAGGCTGGCTCCTGAACGGGCGTAAACAGGTGCAGCTCCACTGAAAACAACAGAGTGATGCGGATTTACACCAGCTAAGGCTCTGTTCTTTTGTATGGTATTCATAGAGTAATGTTCTAGCCCACGTAGTCAGCAGGGTTAACACTCAAATGATTCATTGCAGGTCTGGTTTCAAGTTGTGCGGCTTTGGTTGTGTCCCACGGTAAAGCATTGCTTGCTTTGTGATGTCCTGTACTCATGAGATCATGTAGGCCCAGCTATACAGCCCCTATCAGATTTTCATCCCAGGTTATGCAGACATTGCAAATGCAGGTATAATTGTAACATATCCAAGCGGCCTTTAAGCTAGTTAGCGGGGTGGCATGACAACACGGGCCTTAGAGTTAAACTAGCAGCCCTGCTATATACCTTGGTGCTGCAACAGGCTTGTGCTTAGATGACTAGAGCATTACACCCCTATTCTTTCCCAGGCTACCTGCATTAAAGGGCTGCCTACTCATGCTATGGTCACGACTTAACCTAAGGTGTAGACACACCCCAGAGCTAAGCAGCTGCTACCTTCCTAAATGTCCGTGAAAATCAGATCAGAAAGAAAAAGGACAGACAGAGGGGAAATCGAGTTTGCAAGGAACTCGTGGGGTGAAAGAGAAGCACAGAGCACGTGCCCTCAGTGTGGTAGGCTGCCCTCTACTGATTGCTCACAGATGCTACCATCACTATCTCCTGCTCAAAATCAGCCAGCTGGTGCTATTTTCTGCCAGCTGGAGCTGATCAGAACTGCCCTGATTTTCACTTTCATGGTTGGCACTAAAATGAAGACTCATTTCATGGCTGAACTTTGACACTGATCGCTGAAGCTCTCCTTCCTGTATTGATTTTTCACCAATATCTCTTGAGAACATCGCTTTTATCACGCTGGAAGAGCCCAATAGAGGCACAAGCCTGTCTCTGACAATAGTGCAGGCTAGAAGCTTCAGGGAAAAATGTAATTTCTCCCCACCCATATAATGTGCAATGGATATTATTTACTGATCCCATCATGGGATCAGCCAGTGCAGCAAGCTATTGAAAACTTTTCCTTTCCCCCTCATTTAGGTAATTGTAGTTGCTGTTCTTCCGCACAGTGTACTTCTCCATTTTTGAAAGTTACTCCACAATTCACCAGAGTTATATCCTGTGGCTGTGAGTTCCATAGGTTAATGTTACATAATATAGAAAAAATTATTTTTAATCAGGTTTATCAATTTCCTTCCAGTAGCTGCTTTTATCAGGTTAGTTAACCACTGAACAGAAACCACCCCTGAATTTTCAGTCTCTTCTTACTTCAGGTTCAGCAAGAGCTGGGAGGAATCTAGTAAGGCGGACCTTTATCAGATGCAAAACAGAGACAGTATTAGAAGCAGTATGGGCCCCTGCGGGACAGAACTATACATATTATGAGCTCAGTCCTGCAAGGGGCTAATTGTCCTCCCAGCTCCTATTCCCGTATCTGGATATGGAGGGCACTGAGCATCAAGCCCTGAGCAACTTTCCTGTTGGTGCCAGATTGAGAGCTCTGTGCAATCAAATCAAACTGTCTCTTTGTGTTGTATATTAGAGTGTCTGCACTAGTGGACAGCTAGGAAGGAGGGTACAATTCCTGTCCTGGTGAGTTCCAGTAGTGGCTTCTGCATCATAAGCAGTGTTGAGCCTACCTCGCTTTCTCGTGCCCACTGGCCTATTTCCTAGTTGGATGGGAACTGATGTGTTTCTCTGCAGTCCCAGTGCTAAATTGAGATTTTTCATTTCTTGTGTGTCATCACCAATGATTAGACATATTGTTGTCCAGGGATAACAGACAGCATCCTTCTAAGCTTCAACCCTGCGTCAGGGCTTTTATTAACATCCCCACAAGTCTCTTATTTTTTCTCTTCACCCCTCAACCATGATAAGAGAACGTACCCTACGGATGCCCAGGTTGACTCCAAATCCCTAGTAATGCTTCAACTTGTTGTCCTTTCCGGCCTATATGTCATCTAAAAATCACTGATAGCTGAGCCTATGTACAAGCAAAATTGGACTGTTTCCTCCCCCTCACCATATACTCCACACACGCTGCTCCCCACAAGGTAATCTTCCATGCTTCAAAATGTGTGTTGAAGATGCTCTGCCATTTCTAGGTCAGCTTGTGACCTAATCACTCAGTCCTCTGTTGATTTTTATTTTTTAAACCTCTAATCTCACTCGGCTATCAGGAAGCAATCAGTGGTCAACATATGGTCACAGCAGGAGCTGTATAGTCATCAGAAGGATAACTTTCTAGCTGGGGTTGGACCCTGGTCACCTATGTGATGTGTGTGAGGCTGAGAAGTGAATATTCATCCATAGAAAACTGAAATATCCTTCTTCCGGGATGTTTTCAACATCTCGCTTTCAAAGCTCTGCAGCCTATTGCAAAGAGTTCACTGGATATTTATATCGATGGCTTTAAAATCCATGAAAATGCATTTCAAAAATCCATGAAAATAAATTTACAGCAACAATATAAAGCCCCTTTCAACATTCCTGTTTTATAGACTGTCTAGATGCAACTGTACACTGTAATGGTGGGGAGAATAAAGTATAAGAGACCAATTAGCTTGGAGATAAGAATTGACTATCATAGAGGTTTACAGACCATTTCAGTGAGTCAGAGAAGCCTTTGGCATGAAGAATTTGATAATCTAAGGGCTTGCTCCTGTTCCCAGTGTAGTCAATGCAAGATTTGGTGTGAACATCACTGGGCGCAGTAGAACAAAACAGAAGAATGATGAGCACGCTCAGTAAAACATGTAATTCACTAGCATAACATTATGCCCCTAGATGGAGAGATGTTCAGCAAGTTCCCTAATCAGTAAATTAGAAACTCTATCCTTGTATTAGAGAGAGACACACACAGACAGGCAACCATGAATGACAGGGCTAGTCTAATGTTAGCCAGCAGTAGGTTTTGGTGACATAACCCCACTGGTGCAGAAGTTTCAGTTGTGATGTTCCTCAAACCCCAAAAGACTGGAGCATTACAAAATGTGCCAATTGAAGTTCTTTGGTCAGAGAGAGAGAGAGAGAGAGAGAGAGAGAGGAGGGGTGCACAACACTGACTGTGTGCTGTGATCTGATAGTAATAATGTAAAGCTTTGTGCCCCTAGGACCTGCTCTGGTCAGACACGTTAGGAGAGAGATTCTGCCCAGCAGAGCTTACAGCATTACCTGGACAAGGCAGTTGGAAGGTGGGAGTGTGAACAGAGGCACAGCAAGATGAAATGGCTTGGCTAAGATATACACAGCAAGTCAGTGGGAGGGGTAGAATAGAATCTAAATCTTCTTCTCTAGTGCTCTCCCCTCTGGAGCACACGCCTGTACAGAGCACAATGTATACATCACAATCCTCTGTGAAACGCCTTTTAATTAAGACTGATCCTCACTCCCATTCTCCTAGGGCTCACTCTGCTAGACGCAGTACTTTACAAGTCTCCTTACCTGGGACCAGCTATTTCACTAGTAACTCCTCCCCTCTCTCAGGCTTATCCAAGGTGACTTTTCTCTGAAGCTCCCACACCAGCTAAGCCCAATTCAAAAGATGTCAGGTTAAAAAAAAAAAAACACACCATTCTTAGGCTAACAAATTGTCTCTATTACAAAAGATACCTTAGTTTACAGGTGCTGTAAAATTTTTTTTTCAAGACTCACATTTACTCCTCACTGCTTGTGCAGCTTATTAGATGTCACATTTTTCACAATCAAAATGATGTTTCATAGACCACGAATAGTGATCTCCACAGTGAAACATTCTGAGAACCAAATGGCTTGGGTGATGGGAATATTGGGAAGGTAGAGAGAACCCAACCGATAAGCATACTTTTCTCATATAGGAATCTGAAGAACAACAGAATTGTAGTACCCCTGGATTAGAAAGTGTCACTTTTGTTTAGTCAATTCCTGGTCAATTTCCTAAGGAAATACTCTCAGATTTCCAGTATTGGCATAATGATGTATTGCTTTGGTCGCAAACGATGCCGGGAATTTTTTTAAGAAAACCATGCCTATGGAAATAAGCTTAAATAATGGAACATTTTCTATTGGCCTCAAGCCTTATTAAGTTATTCTTCGGGGGCAGCCACCTTAGTCTGTAACAGGAAAAAACTTAAGAAATAACCAATAGTCCAACAGCACTTTAAAGACTAACACATTATTCTTGTTATTATACAAAACCTAAAGTTGAGGTCACAGTTCACCTGACAGTATGTTTTGAATGAACAACGATGTGTTTGAATACAACTTAGTTTTAGCTTCCATAAGCTGGATATTTCATAAAGCCAATCAAACTAGAAACGTTCCTATGTAAAGAATAAATACTGGGAGTGTGTGTCAGTTTTCAAGATGCCTGAAAAAACCCAAAGCAAGTAATATTTGCAATCAGGCCTTGAAAACTAAACACAAAAATATCTGATTTCAATCATGTAAATTGTATGTGATTGGAGACATGCCAAAGCATCTGAGATGTGAGGATTAAACTTATTCAGTGTGAATGACTGAAAAACAAATGCATCTTTTAAATAACCAGCTATTTCCAATCGGGGAGGCAGGAAACTTCTTGTAATGCAATCTAGATAAATAATCACTTACCTTTTATAACCCTGCAGCATTATAACCCTGTGATCAGACTTTCCTCACAATGATCTTACTAGAAATAAGAGTGGCAAAAATAAGCAACATTCATTTTAAGCAGAGGAAGATAAAAATGAACCAGAGCAACACAAGTACACGGATTTACTTCTTGGGGTTATATAATCTGAATGGCTTTATGGGGAATTGTTAGGATCAGGAGCAAGTTTGTCAGGATCCCAACAAGGACAGTCGGGGGCAATGATCAGAGTAGGGGCAAACCCAGTCTAGGAATAACAGAGGAATTCGTAGTGATGTCTGCACCAGGTATTGAAGTCCGAATCCAGCTGAGGTCAAACTAGGCATTCAAGAGCAGGACCAGTCATGGCAAGTCACAGAGGATCCACCCTGGTGTCTGGACCCTTCTTGAAACACTCTCATATAGGGCAGGGAGGGCTGCTGTCTTTCAAACCCCCGCGGCAGAATTTCTCATGGTCTGTGTCCACAGCAGGTGCTGGGAAGTGGCTTACAAAGTGGTTACAGCTGCTGCTGGCTTGCAGCCTGGATCTGCCAGCTCTACAGGTCTAGTTTCTAGACTTGTGAGGCCTTACGTGCTCTTAGCTACATGCTGATCTTACAGAGACAGAGGTCCACCAGTGAATTGTGTGGCAAGGTCCTCGCTGAGCTCCTTGCCTTGGGACACCTTCCGGTCCACACATGAGCCAGAGACCCTTTCTGGTGCAGTCACCCGGGCCTTTTATTGTCAGCTTCCCACCACCTTCTATTTACAGAATTGTGGATGGCAACCAACTCAGCCAGCCTCTCCTTCTGGCTTGGCAGCACACCCTGGCTCCTCCCTTTTCACAGCCACTTCTGGCTGCCTTATTTCGCCCTCTGGCTAATGAGGCCCACAGCTGCTTCCATTAGCCCTTCAGGCCTGGGCTTGCTCAGTTGGCTGCAACTGGCCTTTTCAGCCAGGCTGTAGCAGCAGAGCTCTGGCTTAGCCAGCCGTCTGTCACAATTGTTTTTGTAACACTACCTTTTAAAGCAATGCACACTTAAGCCATTTCTACACTACAAGATAAGTTCGAATCTATTATGGTCGATTTCTGTTCATCTAATTTTGCAAAGTCAATAGTCTGTATCCTCACTGCGGGGAAGAATTCAATAGAATCCAAAGTAGCACGTCCCATTACTCTGTGGAACTCATTGCTATTTGATATTATTAAGGCCATATGTTTAGCAGGCTTCAGAGTAGGATCAGACACAAATATCCAGAGCTACCTGGCAAATATATAAAGAAATAAAACTAGAGTTCTGGAAAGGATGTAAAATCTCCTGCTTCAGAGCATAAACCAGCCTCTGTCTACTGGGGTTTAGGAGGGAGATTTCTGAGGGCAGGTATCCTGTAACTGTGTACTGCAGAATTTCTTGCTCTAAAGCAGCTGATAGCAGTGCAGCCTGAGGTGGGACAGACAGAGGAGAGGGACACTGATGTTTTGGGTCATTCTCTGGAGTGGCACAGAGCACAGATGGCACTTTCCCAGGAAGGGGACACTCACAGAGGTTTTCACCTTAATCTAGGCCTTTACCCAAGATGCTACAGGGCTTCTGAGCCTGAACCATCCAGAATTCTGCAGAGACAGGGGCTGAGCTAGAAGCCTACAAGCTAAGGAGTTGCTGTGGAATCTAGTCATATGCAGGATGAACCCCTTGCGCTGTTAGTGGATAGAGATTTGGGTTAAAAGCTCTGAATTTCTTAACTGTGGCCGGTGACCCGAGCATTGCCGAAAGGCAAGCTGTCACTTCGCATGGAATCAGCACGTTTCACAATCCAAGAAACTCTGGGCATGGCTGTCACCTTTCACTCCCCAATGCCCTGAGTCTGAGCGACAGCAATGGACAGCCAATGCTTTCAGCTAGCCAGCACTGCAATATGCTCTTCCCAATGAATTAGCATTTAATGATGCACTAAATCACACTAGTGGGTGCACAGGTACCCATCTTAGGAATGCTATGAGGAGAAAGCTGAATGTTTTCCAGCACACACAAGCGGTACCCATAGGCTAATGCACACCTTGGCAAGGTGTAGCGCTGATGTTTTATTTATGTCGAATAAAGCTATTAGAAGCATTAAGAACAATTTACTTTGGAAAAGAGACAAGTTTTTTTGGATAGCAGCGTGGAGGCCCATAAACAATTCCTAGAGAAAGAAAATAATTCAGGAGAGGTGACTTGCTGATTCTACAGATGCCATCACACCACTGACAGAGAACTGACACGAGGCATTGAGCAACGGTGGCGTCTTACGCTTGACTCCCCTTATGGACCCTGTACATATCTAACAGTAAATGCAGAGGCCAAATGGAGGGAGACTTCAGAGACAGAGGAGACATTTTGGAAATGCTGAGTGAGAAAGTAAATCCCATTTACTTCATTGCCTTCCTGATAAAATAGTTCAATTGTAGCAGCTGACTGACACCAGAGATTCCCAGCGCCATCCTCAGCAGTTCGCTCACCCTGTACCATTTTCACACTCAAGGATTCACAACTTCTTTGAAGGTCTTTACTGCAGCAATCTGCCCTGAACTTGGAGGGAGGAGCATGAGTTGCAGGAAGGAAAAGTTTGGAGGAGGCACCGAGAAGGCAGTCTGGGTACACATGGGCTGTGTCTACACTGGCCACTTATTCCGGAAAATCACCCGCTTTTCCGGAATAACTTGCCAGCTGTCTACACTGGCCCCTTGAATTTCCGGAAAAGCACTGACGATCTACTGTAAAATCATCAGTGCTTTTCCAGAAAAACTATGCTGCTCCTGTTCGGGCAAAAGTCCTTTTCTGGAAAACTGTTCCGGAAAAGGACCAGTGTAGATAGCACAGATTTCTTTTCCGCAAAAAAGCCCCGATCGCGAAAATGACGATTGGGGCTTTTTTGCGGAAAAGCGCATCTACATTGGCACGGACGCTTTTCCGGAAAAAGTGCTTTTCCGGAAAAGCATCCTGCCAATGTAGACGCGCTTTTTCCGGAAATACTTATAACGGAAAACTGTTCCGTTTTAAGCATTTCTGGAAAATCATGCCAGTCTAGACGTAGCAATGGCTGGAATGCTGGTTGCAACAGCAGCTTCTTCCTCTCTCAGTAAACAGCCAGTTTAGCATTAGAAGCGCTGAGACCTCTTGTGTTGTTACCCAGGATATGGTACCTGAAACACCCATCGTACTTGGAATTGTATGTTAGGACCCCCCCTCCCATACAAATTCAGTATTGGGCCAATTACAACCCAGTTGTACCAACATAGATACAGCGATTTCTGTCTCACAGCAGAAACGGGACTTAACCATATCCCTATGTCAAGCCAAAGCCTTGAATGTGTGGTGAACAGATGACAACTGCAGTGCTAGAGAGATGTTAGACACGGGCCCAAGCCATGAAGTTTAGATCCAAACTTCCATCAGAGTTGGCATAGGGTTTGACATTTGGGAGTCTTGATCAGTCTCATTTCTACCTACAAATATCTCCCTAACACCCACTTCTTGTTTAGTGAAGTTTTCCAGTGTTTATCTCCCCGCAGATGGCCCTTCCACACACTCACGTAGTCAAACTGCTGTCAGCCTATAAATATCCCACCCAATAATGCTGTTGACTTTCCGTTAAATTTTCTAAATTAGGACCCACTTACAAAAGCAGCAGTGAGAAAGCTTTACTGTTAAAGAACTGAAATAGGCAACATTTGGAAATGCTATTTAATCGATATATGGATGATTAAACAACTACCTCCAAAAAATGGAACCTGACACTTCCGTGTTATCATAGAATCATAGACTACTAGGACTGGAAGGGACCTCGAGAGGTCATCAAGTCCAGTCCCTCACCCTCATGGCAAGACCAAATACCGTCTAGAACCGGGGTCACCAACCAGTAGATCGCAATCTACCGGTAGATCTCAGGGGCTCTAAGAGTAGCTCTTGAGCCCTCTCTGAACTGCGCGCCTGGCGCAGTACATTTACATTAGATTTCCTCATTTGAGGAGCTGCTACTCACTGAGCAACAACACAGGTGAGTAGCTGCGAGGAATGGTGGGAGCTGGGAGGTCGGGAGGGCTGAAACACCCCAGCCAGCTGACTGTGGCTTTCAGCTGAAAGCGGCTGCCCCGCGCTCCAGCTGATCGGCGGCTTCTCCACTGCGCCTGCCCACGTGGAGCTTGGTGCACCCTGGCTCAGCACCATGGCCAGCTGGCTGGGCAGCCACTTCTCTTCTCTCCAGCCCGGCTGCTCTGCGCTCAGCCCAGGGAGGCTGCCTCTAGTTCCAGCTGTGCTGGAGCAACCTTCCCAGGCTGAGCGCAGGAACACAGATGCCCGTCTGATGGACTGTATACGACTAGCAATCTCAGACTACATCCCAGACTTCAAGACACTGGCAGATAGTGTTCAGTCACAGACGTCACACTGAGACTTTGTTATTGGAAGAAAAAATATATAATTATCAATACTTGATTTTAGATTTACAAAATAGCAGAGAACAAAATGTATAATTGTAAATGCTTCATTTGACATTTAAATAGCATGAATTAAAAACAGACCACCAACTATAAACATGTGATTTTAATTTTATATATTGCATAATTTAAAAATAAACTGTTTAACAGAGTGTATAAGGGCTGGGGATAGCAAGTGATGGACAGGAGAATGAAGAGGCGGGGCTTCAGGGAAGGGGCGGGGCTTCAAGGAAGGGGCGGGACGGTAGATCTTCACCTGTTCTGAGCCTTAAAAAGTGATCTTGAGTGTAAAAAGGTTGGAGACCACTGGTCTAGACCATCCCTGACAGATACCTATCCAACCTACTCTTAAATATCTCCAGAGATGGAGATTCCACAACCTCCCTGGGCAATTGATTCCAGTGTCTGACTACCCTGACAGTTAGGAACTTTTTCCTAATGTCCAACCTAAACCTCCGTTGCTGCAGTTTAAGCCCATTGCTTCTTGTTCTATCCTCAGAGGGCAAGATGAACAAGTTTTCTCCCTCCTCCTTATGACACCCTTTTAGATACCTGAAAACGGCTATCATGTCCCCCCTCAGTCTTCTCTTTTCTAAACTAAATAAACCCAGTTCCTTCAGCCTTCCCTCATAGGTCATGTTCTTTAGACCTTTAATCATTCTCGTTGCTCCTCTCTGGACTCTCTCCAATTTCTCCACATCTTTCTTGAAATGCGGTGCCCAGAACTGGACACAATACTCCAAGTGAGGCCTAACTAGTACAGAGTAGAGTGGAAGAATGACTTCTGGTGTCTTGCTCACAACACACCTGTTAATACATCCCAGAATCATGTTTGCTTTCTTTGTAACAGCAACACACTGCTGACTCTCATTCAATTTGTGGTCCACTATAACTCCTAGATCCCATTCTGCCGTACTCCTTCCTAGACAGTCGCTTCCCATTCTATATGTATGAAACTGACTGTTCCTTCCTAAGTGGAGCACTTTGCATTTGTCTTTATTAAACTTCGTCCTGTTTACCTCAGACCATTTCTCCAATTTGTCCAGGTCATTTTGAATTATGACCCTATCCTCCAGATTAGTCACAACCCCTCCCAGCTTGGTATCATCTGCAAACTTAATAAGCTACTTTCTATATCAATATCTAAATCGTTGATGAAGATACTGAAGAGATCCAGTCCCAAAGCAGACCCCTGCGGAACCCCACTTGTTATGGCTTTCCAGCAGGATTGTGAACCAGTAATAACTACTCTCTGAGTACGGTAATCCAGCCAGTTATGCGCCCACCTTATAGTAGCCCCATCTAAGTTGTATTTGCCTAGTTTATTGATACGAATATCATGCGAGACCGTATCAAACGCCTTACTAGAGTCTAGGTATACCACATCCACCGTTTCTCCCTTATCCACAAGACTCAGTATCCTATTAAAGAAAGCTATCAAATTGGTTTGACATGATTTGTTCTTTACAAATCCATGCTGGCTGTTCCCTATCACCTTGCCACTTTCCAAGTGTTTACAGATGATTTCCTTAATTACTTGCTTCATTATCTACATGATGTTGTAATACATCATGACACTAGAGCAGCACCTACAGGTCCCAACTAAGTCTGGGGCCATGGGAAGCCAGGCACTGTACAGAAATGTACTATGAAACACTTCCTGTCCCCAAAAGCTTACACATTGGCAAGATAGACAAAGGGTGAGAGAAGTAACAAGCACAGAGAGGCAAAGTGACTTGTTCAGGCCACAGGCAGAGCCAAGATTCTTGTAATGTCATCCTCAGTGTTAATCTTCCATAGATTTATAATCCAATAACTGGCTTTGCTCAGTGTCTATATCCTGTACCTTCTTGCATTTCTTTCCCATGTTCTGTATTTATTAGATTGCAAGCTCTTTGAAGCACGGATCTTGTCTTTTTAGGTGTATTTTTTTTTTTTAGAGTGGCACAGAACTCCACAAATGGTCGTGCCCAAATTAAAAAGCGAATGAGTTGTTTTTGCAAGCAAGCACACAACAATACTGTGTGCATCTTCATAAGCGTTTGATGGAAGCTGAAAGGACAATTAAACATTAACAAGATTTGAAACGATTTGTGCTACCAAAGATACCGCCATGCCTTTAGAAAGTTATGCATAGCTTCCCAGTTAAATGCACCACAAATGTTTCCTTTCATTTCTGGGCAGTACGAAAGCTCCACTAATATAAATTCATAGGAGGTGAAAAGTGGGTTTCCAATGGGCAAGATTTAAAAAAAATGACTAGTGATTTGGGCAAGGGCACCATTTCGGGAGAGCAGGAGGGGCAGCAGCCATGCATATCGGGACACTGCTTGCTTTTCTTCCCATTCCCTTGACTAGAAGGGGGTGAGGGGGAAGTACTTGGGTTCTGTGCATGCCCCTCACTCCTAGCTGGTGGAGGAAGGGGGCAGAGGAGTAATTCATGGAATCCGAGTACTTTCCCCTCACCCCCTGATAGTCAGGGGAACAGGAAGAAAAGCAAGCCGTGATCCGGAACACATGGCTGCTGCCCCCCTGCGCTCCCAAAATGCTGCCCTTGGATTTGGGGTGCCTGTTTTGGGGAGCTCAGCTTGACACTCTCCAAAGGGTCCTGATGCTTAGTAAGTCCTGAGTATCCACCCCGTCAGAATCAGGTACCTTCCAGATATGGGCAGGATGTAGGCATCATCGGGTGAGATTATATGGCCTGTGCTGTGCAGGAGATCATGACTAGATGGTCCCCTGCTGTCTTAAAATCTGTTTATTGTATGTCAGAGCTGGCCAGCCAACAAGTGTAGCAACCCAAAAGCACTGCTCACTGAGGAAAACGTGGAGTGGTGCTTTCTTTAGGACGCATTCTGATTCCATTTTTAAGAATGAGTTTGGAAACTGAGTAATGTAGAATTATAAGTTAATGAAGCTGAGGGTAGACAAACTGAAATGAGCATTTCTAATCTTGTGTGTGTTTACATTTTCTCTAACCCTAACTGTACCTTCTTCCCCTGCTGATTTGTTAAGTGGGAATAATGAAAAATGGTTAATGACGTTCTTGTTTGCGAATTTCATTTTTTTAATTGAAATATAATATTAATCTATGGGGCTAAAGTAAGCAACCTGAATCCAGATTTAGGCATGTAAGTGGAATGATTTTCATTTGTGTTCAGTGCTGGCAGTTTCTATTGCTGTCCCTTTTTAATACTTCTGCAAATCAGACCAAATATTTAAGTGCATTCAATTTTAGGCACTCAAGTTTGAAAATTCTGGGCCTGACTTTTGTGTGTGCTTAAACTACTATAAATATGGTGGTGGACTTTTCCTGTCACTTTCCACCTCATTTCAAATCTTATCTGAAAACATATCTTTTCTCCTTTTAATATTTCTCCTGCTTGACTTCCAGCTTTATGATTCAGTGCTTTAATTCATCCACCCTAGCAAACCCTTATACAGCAGTGTTCTGTAATTTATACCACACAGTCTACTGCTTAAGGCCATAAGGGGCATAGGGAAATCAGTGATTCTCAGACCACAGTGCTTCAGGAGTCAAATTAGCAATCAACATGACCCCAAAGAGCCCCAGGAGTGCGAGGTCGTTGTTTCATTTACTAGATTATTCTCACAGCAAAATGATTGTATTATGGCCAAGTATTATTATTCAGTCAGCTACAAGTGGTTAATAACGTAGTAAAATCCTCCTGATTGAAGAGTCGTTGTTTGTTCAGCGGGGAATCTCTTTCACTCCCTGTCAATCTCCCCTGGCTGTAGCCTCCTGTCCGCTTCCAGGTCCGCAGAGGGCTGGTGACTCATTGCCCTGCTGTGGCTGAGTGGGGGATACTAAGGAACGCAGCAGAATAAACATGATCAAACAAGTGACTTAGAACTATACAGATGATCCCATAGGAGCAGAGGCCCAGCTTGCATAAATGTGTGGAACCCTATTGAAGTCAATGAAACTAGGCTGATTGGTACAGATCCCCAACCAGTGTCAAATTGTTTTTGTGTCCCAGTTCGTGTGGTTCCCTCACACCCGTCCCCCAAGTCACCAACTTTTCCTAACCCCACAGCTTCTCACAATCTCTTCTCTCCCCGCTTCTGCTAAGGATCAGAGGATGCAGCTAGGTTTTGCTCAAAAGCTCATGTGGTTTGAAATTCCCAAGTTGTTTCTCTCCACTGCCGTTCATTTCAGCTCTTGCTTCCAAGAGAAATTTAATTCCAGAGCATTTCCTTTAACCAAACAGAAGCCTGCCCTGTGCAAGCAAGAAAGCTGGTTCTCTGATATTAATTCTCATCCTGCATCTAGGGCTGACAGGGGAAAACAGATGTGCAAGGACTAGCTCAAGGGGTGATCCAGAGTGCCTGGCAGACCACTGGAGACTTCCCATTGGCGCTGGCAAACCGAAGGCCTGCTCCAAAGCCCAGCAGAGCGGGAACTGGTTCCAATTCTGTTCTAACAGTAGACTCTCCTCCAAAAGTGGGGGGTGGTATCAAACCTGAGATCTTCTCCTGATTTCCTTGCTGGGGGCCTGCTTCTCATCCCACTTCCCCTGGTGTTACCCCATTGTCTCCAGGGGAGTTACTCCAGATTTATGCCAGCCTGGGAGAAGAATCAAACCCTTTCTCTCCCCACTTGCCCCCAACTTCCCAGTGAATGAAAGCCCAGATGCAGTCATAGGCGGCAAGTTAGATGGGCCCGTGGTGCCATATTCAGGAACATGGGCCCTGCTCCACCAGTGTTTGGGCTGCTATTTTCAGAGCTGTGCCGTCCATAAGACAGACGGGGGCAGCCGGCCCATGCTTTGGGGCGCCCCATGCTTCAGGGCAGGGCGAAGTCCAGGGTGGCTTGTGGGGTTAGTAGGAAGCCTGGTGCAGGCAGCAGCCAACAACGCAGCCCCAGCCCAGAGGTTCTGCTCTGCCCCTTCCCGCCAGCTCCCAGCATCACTCGGGGGAGGGGGCAGAAGCATGAAAGAGGTGGGACAGGGGCTCGGGTGGAATAGATGAGGGGTGAGGGTGGAGCAAGGGTGGGAAGGGGTGTGGCCAGCTAGTGTCAGGTCACTTTCTGCTGCCAGTGCCAGGCCCCCCGCTAATCTCCCTGTACCCCAAATCCTCCTGTAGTGCGAGCCCCCCCAAAGTGCCGGGCCCATTTCTCAGTCCGTCCGATGCACAGAATAGCTCTGCTTGGACCCACTCTGGGCACTGCCAAAAATGACCCAAACCTGGCGCCCACGTATGTTGCCGAGCACAGCTCATCTTTTCTCCACCTCCACCTCCTGTTCCGAGCCTGCCCACCCCCCAGCCCCGCTCGAGGGAGAATTAATTCCCAGACCTTGCTCAGCACAGCAGTTCCCTGCTCCCCTCATACATTTTTCAAGACATCACCTCCGCCACAATTGATCTCTAGCCTCAGCGGCGCATTGTGACCCCTCCCCCCCCTCCTCAGCTTCGCAGCGGGCCTGGGTTGAGCAGCTTTAGCCTCGAGGAATGTGCTGGGGGGCTGGGCTGCACAGTCGAGCTCAGAAAATTGCAAGTTCAGAAGCATGGCTTTTTTCCTCCTTAATCTTCATTTGATTGATTGTTTTAAAGGCAATGACGGAAAAGCCATTATTAGCAATGGCAAAAGCAAGGCGTTCAGAAAAGAAGCCGCCCATTCCTTCCCTCCCCCTCACAGAAGAGAAAAGAGCAAAGAGGGAAAGGCAAACAGAGAATTTCTTAAAAAGACAATGAGGAGCATCAGCACAGAGAGCTGTTATAAGGAAATGCTCTTCTCCTTTAATAGCCCATAGAGCTGTGGTCACCAACCAGTCAATCGCGATCGACTGGTCAATTGCGGGGGCATGGCCAGTCGATCCTGAGGTGTTCCCAGCCCCTGCCTTGTTTCCCCCCCACCCCCAATGAGGAGCCTGCACTGGCGCTACAACCTCCTGCGAAAATGGAGGTAGCGCAGGCTTCCTGCTGCATGGGGGTGGGGGGAAGTCCCGCGGCTGCACACAAACCCTCCACCTGAGCCCAACACTGTCCAGCCTGGAGCCTCCTCCCTGAGCCAGCATCCCCTTCTCCTCCTCCTGCACCCAAATTCCCTCCCAGAGCTTGCACCTCTCATCCCTTCCCACACCCAAATCCCTCATTCCCCCCCCCCCAGAGCCCACACATCCTGTCTCAACCCAGTGAGAGTGAGTAAGGGCTGGGGACAGCAAGTGATGGAGAGGAGGGGAATGGAGAAGGCGGGGCCTCAAGGAAGGGGTGGGGCCATGGAAAAGGGTTGGAGTAGATCTTGGCTTGCCCTGACATTTAAAAAGTGGTCTTGGTTGTAAAAAGTTTGGAGACCACTGTCAGAGTACATCCAACATTTAATAGGGATGTCCCTTTTACATGAAGGCTGTGTCTACACTGGGCCACTTATTCCGGAAAATCAGCCGCTTTTCCGGAATAAGCTGCGAGCTGTCTACACTGGCCCTTGAATTTCTGGAAAAGCAACGACGCTCTACTATACAAAATCAGCCGCTATTCCGGAAAAACTATTCTGCTCCCGCTCGAGCATAAGTCCTTATTCTGGAACACTGTTCCGGAAAAGGGCCAGTGTAGACAGCCCAGTAGTCTTTTCCGGAAAAAAGCCCAGATCGCGAAAATGGCGATCGGGGCTCTTTTCCGGAAAAGCGCATCTACATTGGCCACAGACGCTTTTCCGGAAAAAGGTCTTTTCCAGAAAAGCAGCCTGCCAATGTAAACGCTCCTTTTCCGAAAAAAACTGAAAATGGAATAGTATTCCGTTTTAAGCAGTTCCGGAAATTCATGCCAGTGCAGACACCGCCGAAAAGAAAGAGCAATACATTTTTAAGGGGGAAAAAGGCCAATGACAAAGCTCCCCGAGACATGAGTTTCATGCTTGTATTTATATTGATCTGTTATTTGGTGCTTCCGTGGCAGGAAGATGATAGCCAGAGCCACAGCCGAGCAGACTGATTTTCAATAAAATAATAATAATAATTAATCATACTGTCACCATCTTATGTGCCACATTGCATCTAAAAGTGCCTGTATAGCCAATAAATATGTAGTAATGGGCCCTTCAGTGTAACAGAGAAAGGTGTAACATGAGCATGTGGATGGAAGCTGAAGCCAGTTGCCTTCAGACTGGAAATAAGGTGTACATCTTTAATGGGACAAAATACAGGACTATGTAGCACTTTAAAGACTAACAAGATGGTAAAGTGCTTGTTTAAAGTGCTACATCTTTAAAGTGCTACATAGTCCTGTATTTTGTTTCAGCTACACCAGACTAACACGGCTACATCTCTATCACTATCTTTAATGGGGAGAGTAATGAACCATTGGAACAATCTACCAAGGGTCACAGTGGACTTTCCATCCCTGCCCATGTTTAAATCGAGGCTGGCAGTTGTTTCTAAAAGATCTGCTCTAGGAATTATTTGGGAGAACTTCTCTGTCCTGTGCTAGGCAAGATGTCGGGTCTAGATGATCACAGTGGTTCTTCTGGGTTTGGAATCTTTAGGAAGGAGATCAGTAGCATTAGCCATGATGCAAAGAGCTGGTCTGTAGCATCAGAAACACGCTGTTGCTCTGAAGTCACCCAGCACGTGTAAGGAAACAAAGGACATTTCCCTTCCTTCCAGAGGAAGGCAGATGGTGTGGTGCAGGCACTCAACTAGGACTCAGGGGAGCGGTTCTTTCTGTTTGGGGGCTGATCCAGAACAGGTAACTTGTTAATGGGTTACCCGGTAAGCATCATCTTTTGTGGGTTATGCTTACCAGGTAACAGTTAACCATTACCTGGGATCAGCCTCCCCCTCCCTCCGCCTGCACTGCCCAAGCCCTGCTGGGCTGCTGGCTCCCAGCCTACGTGGGCTGGCCGGTGGGAGTCCACAGCCTCACACAAAGGGAGGGCTGCATGAAGCTGCCGACTCCCAGCTCAGACAGGCTGGAAGCTGGGAGACTAATATGGGTCAGAAGTAGCCAGGCTGGAGCAGCGACCCCTCTCCACCCTGCTCTGCCCCCGCTGAACTGGTTCAACTCAACATTTAACTAATTAAAAGGGATTTCACATCCCTAATCCAAAGACCAAATCTATGTAAACCCCTTGAGGCAAGGGCAGCCTCTGATGGGCACCTGGCATCATGGGGAGAGCCCTGCAAATCCATGGATATCCAAATCTGTGGCTGTGGATATCTGCAGCTCATTTTTGTGGATAGGGATGCAGATGCGGATGCAAAATTTTGTATCTAGAACCCTGCAAATCTGCGGATACCCGCTTTACATCTCTGGGTATCTGCCTATGCGGATATCGATGCGGTTATCTGCAGCTCCTTTTTACAGATACCGATTTTGTATCCATGCAGGGCTCTACTTCTAGGTGCTACTGCAATACAAATAAACGATGCAATTCACCCAAAACAATGGCCTTCCCATGGGCTATGGAGTATCCCAGAGGGGGCCCTAGGCGGTGTAGCATTTCCTACCATGCATTCGTCAAGACACCCCACAGAAGTTACATTGCAGCTGTTCTGCAATGCCTGGCTCTCCTGCTGAGCTTTCCTTCAGCACCACCCTCCCAGGGCTGATTCCCTCCCCCGGGTACCCCCAACCTGTCCCTCGCTGGAGAAACTATCCCGACTCAGCCCGTTGGAACCAGCCTGCTTTGCTGACAGGGCTTTTCTCCACCTCACCGGCAGAGATGACCAGCACAACAAGTTCTCCATCCATCCTTCCCAGACACCCACTGTAACTGGGTAACCTCCAGAGCCCGTCCCTCTTTTCACAGTCAGGGGGCTTGAGCGCTGCCAGAAACATACGACAGCGCTGACAGAAGAGCCAGGGCTTTTCTTCCAGGCTGTGTCTACATTGGCATGATTTTGCACAAAAGCACCCGCTCTTGCACAATAACATGCTGCCTGTCTACACTGGCGGGGAGTTCTTGTGCAAGTACACTGATGTTCTAATGTGTGAAATCAGTGCTTCTTGCGCAAGAACTATGATCCTCCCGCTCAGGAATAAGCCCTCTTGTGCAACTGTTCTTGCACAAGAGGCCAGTGTAGACAGGCAACATGAATTTCTTGTGCAAGGAAGCTCTGTGGTTAAAATGGCCATCGGAGCTTTCTTGCGCAAGAGAGCATCTACACCGGCACGGAAGCTTTTGCACAAAAGCACATCTCTTGCCCAAAAGCACACGCCAATGTAGACGCTCTCTTGCACAAATACTTTAACGCAAAAACTCTTGCGTTAAAAGTATTTGCGTAAAATCTTGCCAATGTAGATGTAGTCCCAGCCTTTGGCGATCACTCCATGGCCTGGAGGAAAACAGCCGTCCCAGAGCCCCCAGCAGCACCCAGGTTTTGAAGTCCATCTTAAATCAAGTGATTGCTTCCCTCGCCCCCACCCCCACCGCTGCACGGACATCCTCAGTGTAACAAAAAACTGGACTATGTAGCACTTTAAAGACTAACAAGATGGTTTATTAGAAATTTGATTTGTCCTTTTTCATGTGTTCATTTTTTTAATTGTATCCTTCGGTATATATGGTTGTGACAATTTTCTTCCACTATTTGATCTGAGGAAGTGGGTCTGGCCCACGAAAGCTCATCATCTAATAAACCATCTTGTTCGTCTTTAAAGTGCTACATAGTCCGGTTTTTTGTTTCAGCTACACCAGACTAACACGGCTACATTTCTATCAGTGTAACAGTGATCCAAGCCTTACAAATGAGAATGCTTACTACTGCCCTCTGCTGGGCGGAACAAGCACTGCAAGCACCTTGACTCTCCATGGTCAGTTTCCCCAATGGGATTTGAAGCCTTAGTGCACTTCTCAGCCTCTGAGCCCCCCACTTTCAGGACCCCATATTGAATTCAGGCCTGGCAGCTCCCTAGTCCAGTGTTTCTCAACCAGTGGTACCAGTACCCTTAGGGGTACTTGAGAGAAGGCTGGGGGAGTACGTCAACACAACTGAAATTTGGAGAGAACTGAATTTTTGTTTGGAGTTTTATCGCGCTTTATTATTTTTGTACTTTTTACACCCCAACATTTCATTGCCCACCTGGCTACGATTAAGTTGTTTAAACAAATGTGTTTTAAGGGTAGAAAAAAATTGTTGTGTCTGAAAACCATAGGTACTGGGGGTACTTATAACTTTTTAAAGGGGGTACTTCATAAAAAAAGGTTGAGAAACACTGCCCTAGACCACATCCTTAGCCCCTGCAGTGCACTGACCCACCCACCCCTCCTGATCAACAGCCTTAGCACTAAAGGACTACAGACCCATAAGAGCCACGCCCTTGGCTCCTGATTGGCTGGACAGGCAGCTCTCTCATTGGATGCCTGGACTATATAAAGGCCCCCACAGGCAGAGAAAGCTGCCTGAACAATAGGCCATTGCTTGTGGATTGCTGCCTAGACCACCTGGCCACGCTGCCTCATGTGACTTTGCCTTGCCTCCTTAGCCAGACCTTGCCTCTCTAGCCGGCTGACCCAGTCCCGCTGGATTGGATCTGCTGGCTACAGACCCCTGCAAGAACTTTGTCCATTACCTCCAATACCAACTAACCTCCCAACTACCCACGCACTTGACAACTGCTCTGGATTGCAACAGAGGCAGCCTCAGCCACTGGGCCTTACAGTTTTCTCAGACTGCTTTGGTCTCCTTCGAGGCTCATCCTATGGGAAAAATGTATGGAACCTATAGGGATGGGTGCTGCACCTCCCAGAGTTGATCACTCACCAACAGGCCATAGGAGGCCAGCTTTGGGTGGGAAACTGCACACAGTGCAAAGAGATTACAGGACTGCAAGAAATGGGAACATCTTGTGCCTCCCCGCAAGTCCACGTCACCTTGGGAACCCACATTACTTTACCAACGTGCTACAATGGGACCTGCAATGGGAAAATAGACATTCCCTCCCACCAATGGGAATATGCCAGCGATCCTATGAGATCTAAAGAAGCACCTCCTTGCATCTTGGGAGGGAGGGGGGAAGAGGGGGAAAGACATGGAAAATTACAATAGAGTCAAAAGAGCAACAAAAGGAAAATCAGTAGGGGAATCCAATCAACATTTAGATGCCTGTACACAAATACAGGCAGTATGGAAGATAAACAGGAAGCATCAGAAGATAAACTATGATTGAATTGGCATCACAGAGATTTGGTGGGATAAGTCGTTTGACTAGAATATTGGTGTGGGGGGGGCAGCTTGTTCAGAACAGAGAGGCGGGGAAAAAAGAAAGGAGTATACGTAAAAGATATACACACTTGTTTCTTAGGTCCAGAAGGAGGTGGAAGGCAGATCAACTGAAAGTCTGAGGCTTACAATAAAAAAAAAGGCTTAAAAATTGGAGTGATGTCATGATGGGGATCAACTGTAGACCACCAAATGAGAACGATGAGGTGGATGAAGCATTTCTAAAACAAACAAAAATCTCCCATGCACAAAACCTGGTAGATATAGGAGAACTTTAACTATTCAGACATCTGTTGGAAAAGTAAAGCCACAAAACACAAAATTTCCCATAACATCTTCAAAGGTATTAGGGACAGTGTTTTGTTCCAGAAAGTTGAGGAAGTAAGCAGGGGATAGCCATTTTAGACTTGATTCTCCCCTAAAGGGAGGAACTGGTAGGGAATCATGTGAAAGGCAGTTAGGATGACGTGATCATGAAATAATAGATTTCATGATTCTAAGGAAAGGAAGGAGAGTAAGAATCACGGACTTCAAAAACCAGTCTTCAGCAACTGGTAGATAAGAAGCCTTGGGAAGACAATGTAAGGGGGAAAGGAATTCAGGAAAGTCGGCAAGTTCCTCAAGGAGACTGTATTAAAGGCACAATTGCAAATTATTGGAACGCAAATGAAAGATCGGAAGAATAGTACAAAGTCAATATTGCTCAATTCGGAGCTCTTTAATAACCGAAAATCAAAAAGGAATCCTACAAAAAGTGGAAACCTGTTCAAATTGCTAAGAAGGTCTACAGAAGAACAGCAGAAGCATGTACGGACAAAATCAGAAAGGCTAACGCACAAAATGAGCAACCCTGGCAAAGGAGATAAATGGCAATAAGTAGAGGCTTTTAAAATATATTAGGAAAAAGAGAAAGCTGAAGAAGAGTTTAGGTCTTCTGCCTAGCAGGGAAGAAGAGCTAATAACTGATGACATCAAGAAAGTTGAGTTGCTTAAAGCCTGTTATGCTTCAGCCTACGCCCTACACTGGAAGGGTTAATGATGAGCAGATACCCAACACAATATTAACAACCAGGTGAAGGAACACACACCAAAATAAAGAGCAGTTTAAAGAATATAAGTTAGTTGTGTTCAAGTAGGCAGAGCCTGATGAAATTCACCCTAGGGTACTTAAGGATCTATTTGAAGCAATTGTCTTTGAGAGCTTCTGAAAGATCAAAGAGGTCCCAGAAGACTAGAGAAGGGCAAACATAGTGCCTATCTTTAAAAAGGGGAACAAAGAGGACCAGAGGAATCATAGGTTAGGGTATGTCTACACTTGCCCCCTAGTTCGAAGTAGGAAGGCAAATGAAGCAGACCGAAGTTGCTAATGAAGTGCGGGATTTAAATATTGCACAAGGCGTAACAGTTAATTCGAGGGAAGGGTTTTGGATCAGACTACCGCATCTGCACGCGGCGAGTTAATTCGGGCTACCGGCTTTTTAAAATGGCAACTGGCCGTGAATATGCTAATCAAGTGGGGGATATTTAAATCCTGCGCTTCATTAGCAACTTCGGTCTGCTTCATTTGCCTTCCTACTTCGAACTAGGGGGCAAGTGTAGACATACCCTGAGACAGCCTAATTTCAATACCTGGAAAGATACCAGCGCATTAAACAATCAGCCTGTAAGCACCTGCAAATAGGGTTGTAAGAAATAATCATCTTGGATTTGTCAAGAACAAATCAGGCCAAACCAACTTAATTTCCTTCTCTAACAGGGTTTCTGCCCTAGCAGATAGAGGGGAATCAGTAGACATTGTATATCTTGATTTTAATAAGGCTTTTGACATAGTTCCTCGTGAAATGCACATGAGCAAAGTAGGAAAATGTGGTGTATATGAATTCATCATAAGGTGGGTGTGCAATTGGTTGAAAAACTATACTCAAAGAGGAGTTATCAGTGGTTTGCTGTCAATTTGGGAGGGTGTCTCTAATGGGGTACTATCCCATTTTCATTAATGACTTGCATAAGGGAGAAGAGAGTTTTCTTATGAAATTTGCTCCTAACACCAAACTGGGAGGGGTTGCGAGCACTTTGGAAGACAGGTTTAAAATTCAAAATGACTTTGACAAATTGGAGAATTGGGCTGGAATCATTAAGTTTAAATTTAATAAACAGGAAGCAAAGTAATTCATTTGAGAAGGAAACATCAAATGCACAGCTACAAAATGGGAAATAACTGGTTTGGTGGTAGTACCGCTGAAACGGATAAGGGGTTCGAGTGGCCCACAAACTGAATATTAATTTTTAATGGGATGCAGCTGCAAAAAATTCTAATATGGGTCTGTGTGTACTAACAGGCATCTTGTAGGCAAGAGACTGAAGGTGAGGACCCTGTGTCCAATTCTAGGCAGCAGAATTTAGGAAATATGTGGATACATTGGAAAAAGTTCAGAAAAAAAGCAACAAAAATGACCAAAGGTTGGAAAACCTGACCTATGGGGAAAGCTTAAAAAACTGGGCATGTTTAGTCTTGAGAAAAGAAAACTGAGTGTGGTCCTGTTAACCATCTTCCAATATGTTTAGGGTCTGTTATTAAAAGGACGGTGATCAATTGTTCTCCATGTCCACTGAACATAGGGCATGTAGCAATGGGCTTAATGTGCAGCAAGGGAGATTTAGGTTAGATATTAGGAAAAACTTTTTATCATGGTGGTTAAGCTCTGGAATAGACTTCCCCCGGAGGTAATTAAGCCGCCATCCTTGGAAGTGTTTAAATAAAAAAAATCGGGCAAACACTGTCAGGGATGGTCTAGTTTTACTTAGTTCTGCCATGATGCATAGGGCTGGGTTTGATGGAAGTATGGATTGGATAAATTGGCTGTAAGGTGGATAGAAAGCTGGCTAGATTGTCAGGCCCAACAGGTAGTGATCAACAGCTCAATGTCTGCTTGGCAGTCAGTTTCAAGGGGAATGCCCCAAGGATCAGTTCTAGGGCTGGTTTTGTTCAACATCTTTATTAATTACCTGGATGAGGGAATGGATTCTACCCTCAGCAAGTTTGTAGATGACACCAAACTAGGGGGAGAGGTAGATACTTTGGAGGGTAGGGAAAGGGTGCAGAGTGACATAGACAAATTTTAGGATTGGGCTAAAAGAAATCTGATGTGGTTCAACAAGGACAAGTGTAGAATCCTGCACTTGGAATGGAAGAATCCCAAACATTGTTACAGGCTGGGGACTGACTGGCTAAGTAGCAGTTCAACAGAAAAGGACCTGGGGATTACAGTGGATGAGAAGCTGGATATGAGTCAACAGTGTGCCCTTGTAGCCAAGAAGGCTAATAGGCTATTAGGTTGCATTAGGAGGATCATTGCCAGCAGATCCAGAGATGTGATTATTCCCCTTTATTCGGCACTGGTGAGGCCACATCTGGAGTATTGTGTCCAGTTCTGGCCCCCCCTCTATAGAAAGGATGTGGACGCATTGGAGAGGGTCCAGTGGAGGGTGACCAAAATGATTAGGGGGCTGGAGCACATGACCTACGAGGAGAGGCTGAGGGATTTGGGCTTATTCAGTCTGCAGAAGAGAAGAGTGAGGGGGGATTTGATGGCAGCCTTTAACTTCCTGAAGGGAGGTTCCAAAGAGGACGGAGAGAGGCTGTTCTCAGTAGTGACAGATGGCAGAACAAGGAGCAATGGTCTCAAGTTGCAGTGGGAGAGGTCCAGGTTGGATATTAGGAAAACTATTTCCCTAGGAGAGTGGTGAAGCACTGGAATGGGTTACCTAAGGAGGTGGTGAAATCTCCATCCCTAGAGGTTTTTAAGTCTCGGCTTGACAAAGCCCTGGCTGGGTTGATTTAGTTGGGAGTGGTCCTACCGTGGGCAAGGGGCTGGATTCAATGACCTCCTGAGGTCTCTTCCAGTTCTATGATTCTATTTCTGTGATTCTTTTCTGAAGCCACATCCCATTCATGGAGGATCATTGCTATCTGATTTCTTCATGACGCTACATTCCAGCCCACCAAAAGACCCCTTTGTCCAGACACTCGTAATTTCCAATGCCAGAGTAAATTTCTACAAAGGGATGCACTCCTCTTCATGCACAGGCCTATCTGCATCCCAGGGGAACACCCCTATTTGGAGGCCCCATGCGTTTGTCTTATGCTGGATGCTTTGGAAGGGCAAAGATCACTTGCAGGGCACGTCTAGCCTCCTAGGAGCCAAAATTGCAAACCAATGATCATGTGCACACCAGAGAGATTTGCCAGGCCTCTGGGCAACATAAGAAGGGGTGGAGCCCCAGGCAGAAGGGGAAGCCCTGTGTCTACCTGAAGTCTTGTGACACCTTGGCTGTGTCAAAGTGCCCTCAGCGAAATACTTCGGGATGGATGTTCATCACCGTTGAGTCCCCCTTCCTTAAGGCCTTGGGCTAATATTACAATGGACGTCACTGTTGAATTACCAGCATCTGAGGCGTGCCACGCCGCACTGGTGAAAATCTGTTAAAAAAAAAAATCTTTTGTATTTTTCCTATATTGAATTTTGACCAGCTCTACATCAGACATATCCCCACAGGAGCCGACGGGCACAGGGAGCACTCCAGGGTAGTTTGGGAATGGAGCCAAAGACCAAAGTCGCACTTTGCCATTCCTAACTTCTATTGTGCCCCCATCTGTCCCCACCACCAGAGTGCAAAATATTCTCGCAGTTCCTCCCAACCTATTCCAACCCATCTGACTAGGGCAGGCCCTCTTGAGGGCACCACTCTGGCGTCCTAGGAACAGCTTCCAAGCTCCTAGCAACACCAACCGGACTGCTGTTGACAGCATGAAGCTACCCCAGTGCTAAGACGTGCTACAGCTAGAATCCAAACAGAACAAGCAACTGAAAACAGCAGAGCCGAGACAATTCTGTAGCTAATTTTCCAGCAGCGAGGGGAAAACAAGAAGTGATTTTTGTTCCTTGAAATAGCATCTTAAAGACTTGGCACAGGATTCTCAGTTGGCGTAAATTACTACAGCTCCTTTGGCTTGGAGATATGCCAAATTACTGAGATCGGATCCCATCGTCATATCTCCATGTCTACCAGTTTCCTCTGCATTCAGCAAACACTGATTGCTTTTCTCTTAGTTTTTTTAAAATGGTTTCTTTTAGGGGTAAAATGCAGGCAGAATTGGCTTTGCTTAACAATAATAAATTTGCATAGCAGCGCATCGTGCCAGAGCGTAGCTGTCAGAGCATCAGCAATTGACGTCAGTGTACTTTGATCGAACAGCAGCCACAGCAGAGCCAGGAGAGGAGCAGGGAGAAGCCCAAAACATAGTGGCTGCATTTGTCGTCAGTTTAATGGCCATGGAATAATTCATTGCATGCATCCCTACCTCCTAGGGATGCAGGGACATCAAGCCTTAAGAAGGTGGGAGGCCTGATAAACCTTTGGAAGGAACACTCTAAGGAAAAACTGGTTTTGCAGGGGGTCTTCCACTGGTGATTGTTTCAGGACTAGCACTGACACCATGTGCCCAGAACAGCGCTAGAATGTGCTGGGCTGCTAAAGGGGGTGTTCACAGGGTGAGACATAAAACTAAAATCCTGGCCACTCCGAGTTGCCAGCTCTTCTCGTGTTTATTGCAAGTCTTATGATATTGGGCATTTTTATTACAGCCCCAACTTCTGGAGTCATGTTAGTGAGAATCTCAACTTTCATTTAAAATAAAAACAAGTTTCTAGCTGCCGCGGGGGCGCAGAAATGCTGAAAAGCATAACCCGATTGTACCCAAAAGGCTCAGAGACAAGAGGGCCAAGAAAACAAGCCTCAAATATATTCTTTTTAAATCTTGTGATTTTGAGGCCAGTCTTGTGATTTTTCAACACTTGCAGCTGGCAGTACTTCTACTTGTGCTTGCTACAGATCCCAGAGTGCTTTTGAAAGAGAAGAGGTTTTAGACCTAGGTTCCTGCCTAAATTCCAGATGCAGTAATTGTATCGAGTTCACCAAAATATGCTCTGCTGTTTGTTTAATCTGGGATTCCTCTGCAGTTCCTGTCCAAAAGTGTTGTGCTATGTTGAAATACACTTTTAAAAAGCGGCTGCATTTCACCCTGCAGGGGCTGCATTTTGTAGGTTTCCTGCCTGGCTATGCACCATATTTATGCAAAGATTGGTTGATTATAATGCCAAGTGTAAATGCTTTAGGATCCTTTGGGATGGAGGGTATTAGATAAATGTTAAATGTTATTACATTATTCAAAAGTGAGATTTAGAATCCAGAAGGGACTGTCACAGCGTTTAGCAATAACACATGGCACTGTCAAAAAAAGGTTTTAATTTTTAAAGAGACTCCAAAGAAAGGGAAATGCTCTTACAATATTATATTTTTCTCGCATCCTCATAAAGGTTTAGGCTGGGATTTTCAAAGGCCCCTAGGTGAATTACATTTAAATTCCCTGGGATTGGAGCACCTAGTAGATTTCTTTGACAAAGCCCTGGCTGGGTTGATTTAGTTGGGATTGGTCCTGTCTTGGGCAGGGGGCTGGACTTGATGATCTCCTGAGGTCTCTTCCAGCTCTTTGATTCTAAAATCACAACCTTCTTCACAGGGACAAATTTGCAAAAGCGCTTCAGAGATTTTTAGAGCCTAAGTCCCATTTTCAAAAGCGAGCTGGGACTTGGGCCAAGATTTTCAAAAGAGATCAGGGATGAGTGGCTCCATTTTGGGGTACCCCAGTGGAGATGCTTGAAAGAGGTATGATACTTAGAGGGCAGAGGCTCAGTGCTTTCTGCCCTGCAGGCCCTTTCAGGCATTTCTGCCTGGGCACTTAGAAATGCTGGCACCAAATTCATTAGTTGCTTTTGAAAATCTTGGCTGTAGGCTCCTAAGTTAGACACTTTTCCAAAACGGGACCCCTTTGTTCTAACTGAACACAGACAAGGGCAAAGCCACCAACCTAAGTTCACCCTTCTTCTAGCCCTGGCTCAAAGGAAAAAAGAACTGGGTCATGTCTTCGCTTACTGAAGGATCAACGCTCTGGCGACTGATCTTCCGGGGTTTGATTTGGCAAGTCTAGTAAAGACATGCTAAATCAAACTCAGAGGGCGCTCACGTTGCAGGACTCCTCATGACAGTAAGGGAAGTTGGCGGGAGAGTTTCTCCCATTGACGTCCCGCTATGAGGCCGCCCCAGAAAATCAGTGCAAGATATGTCAACTCCAGCTACACAATTCACATAGCTGGAGTTGTGTATCTTGCATTGATTTTCTCTGCCAGTGTAGCCCTGGCCTGATTTAATGATCTTTTCTTTCCAATAAAAACAAAACCAGATCTCTTCTCAGAGGCTGAACTTTTGGGGACAAATGGGGTCACACTCCTTGAGAAAGATACTTTCTAATGCACACAATGAATGTCAGTGCTAATGGGGGCCACTGAAATAGATCCAAGAGGCAGATCCCTTATTTCATACCATCAATCCCAAAGCAACCCTGGAATTGGTTTGACTCCCAAGTGACATAGCCATTGGGCTACTCCTGTAGACATTGGCTTTATATTGGCAGCAACCCCCATCTACTTCCCTCTGAAGAAAGGAAGAAGATGAAAAGAAGAGGGAAGGGAGGCAATAAACCCTACAAGAATGGCAGGCGTTTCTCCTCTATCTCACGTGTCCCTCTGCGCCTGGAGAACGGAACTGCTGCTCTGCACCGGTGCCAAGACTGTAATGCAAAGGAGGCCATGGGCCAGATCCTCCAAGAGAGACACTCCCGTTTATACCAGCTGGGGATCTGGCTCCATTTCTCTGCCCAGAGGCAGCTCATTTAATTCTGCAGGGCAAGGGAGCTTGGGTCATTTTGGGCAACCGAAGGAAAGAAACCGCTTTCCCAGGTCTTCCTTTCCAGCCCCGTCTCGCCGCGTAAGAGCCAGTTAGAACCAAGCGGAAGCAATCCAACGAGTGGGGAGTGTTTGGGGGAGGCCTGTCAGGACCCCCCTGCCCGGCAGGACATTACGCAGCGCAATGCCCAGGCCCGGCGAGCGGGAACTGCACTGGGTGAAGGGGAGACGCGATCTGATCCCATGACTAGCCCATCCCCGCCAGCAGAGAGAGTTGCTGGCTGCATTCCGGGGGGTTATCTCTGAGCAGCAGTTGTTCTGGTCATGCGCCTGCGCCATCGCTCTCCAGGCCCCGAAGGTGCCGTCTGACCCTGGCAGCCCCTCTCTGCTCTGCACTAGCAACTCCCCCTAGGCAGGATTTCCTCCCTCCAAAGGATGCTTGCTGCTGCCTGGCCTGGCTCTGCCGCATTTCAAAGTACCAGCCACGTCTGCTATCCTGGGGGGCTCTGCCCCTCCTCTTCACTCACATGACAGGCTGTGGAGATTCCTGTTTCCTCTCAACAGCCAATGCTTTGTCCCAGAGCACCAGGGCTCTGGCCTGGCTGGTGATGGTCGGGGCTGGAGCTAACAGGGACGTTGAGAACTGCTTTGCTAATACCGCCCTGGCAGACGCCGCTTCCCAACCTCCCTGTTGAGAAAAACACGCCTCAGCCACCCCCCCCCGACCAGAGGGGCGCCTCAGCCTCCGTCCCCCGACCAGAGGGGCGCCTCAGCCTCCCCCCCCCCGACCAGAGGGGCACCTCAGCCTCCGCCCCCCCCCGGCAGTGTGAATCAGGGCCAGATTAACCTTCTGTGGGCCTGGCACCAAAATATTTGTATCCCCCTGTGGGGGCAATGGAGCATGGCGTGGGGAGGGTGTTGGGCTCAAAGTGAGGGGCTGGCCGGGAGCATGGCATGGCAGGGGCGGCCACACTCCTCCTTCCCCCCAACCCCACATGAGGGCGCTATTTACAACCCCACCCAGCCCTGTGTTGCCAGCATGCCCCATACAGCCCTGCCCCTTCGGTTTCCTACACCCAGAGCCCTCCCCACCACACCTGCTATGTACAGCGCACCCCACACCCTGTCACAAATGCTCAGCGCCCTGCACAGCACCCCAACTGCCCAGCACCCCGTGCCCACAGCCCCACCACAACTACCCAGCCCAGTTAGTACCCCCACTCCCTAGTGCCCCAACACAGAGACCTTCCCTAGCCTCTCACAGCCCAGCACCCCCAGTCAACATCCCTAGAGACCCACTATCCCACACCCTACCTTCCGGCTGCGCTCGCCAGTCCTTTGGGGAGTGACTGTCTGCCAGGCTGAGCTGCAGGGGGAAGGAGGGACAGCCAGTCTGAATTAAAGACGGCAGCAGCCTGAACTTTGCTTTGGACACCCACGTTGTCAGCCCTTCAGTTATATAACCCAGGCCCCTTGTGTCAGGGAGTTGCTCTTGTACCCAAGTCACGTAGTCAGAGGACACAATTTTGCTCTATTACGTGGTGGCCCTCGTGCCGTGTGAGCGTGCACTCATGGTGCACATGTGGTTACACCTTGCACAGGGAGCCATTTTGTGTTCTCCGTGAAGGGAATCATCCGGCCCGCAGGCTGCTGGTGGGACAGTACCAGTCTGGTGGTGCATGCACTGTGTATCCTGCCTACACAGACAGCCCAGCGCTGTGCACCCTGGGACGACGGATCCCCTCAACGCTTATCCGACACCCCTCACTGTGACTGGGGAGGAGGAGGAAGGAATATTTTGGGGGGCGCAAGCAGCCACTTTTGACTGCTACCAAGACATTGCTTTCCACACTCAGCTCATGGTCAACAACGTAGCATCATCTGGGAACACCCTGGGCTGACAAGGGAGTGACATTTCTGCTTCTTCCTCCTTCCAACAAGCAATGCCTCCTTCCCATCTCATATCCTTAGCCAGCAGGGCCGGCCCACAACATTTTGGCACCTGATGCGGGGAGCTCAAATGACACCCTCATGCCCCCTTGCTTGGGCCAAAACTTTGAAAGGTCTCTGACGGCTTCTAGTTCGGGCGCGAGCAGGTAACCCTCCCACGCCGGGGTAACAGCCCTGCGAGCCCACGTACCTTGAGGTTCCGGTGCGTATCGCTCGGCGGAACCAAGGAAGTGAAGGAGGGAGAATGGGTGGCTAGGGGGACCCAGGCCCTCCATCTCCACCGGGTCCCAGCTTGGGGCCCTAAGGGTTTGGGTCTTCAGCCCTCACCCGGCTGACGGGGTCCCACCCCGTAACGCGTCAGCCCACGAGCTGCTTCCTAGCCTCCCCCACGCTGTTCTGGCGGGACCGTGGCCTCTCGGCCCTTACCTCCCCAGCGGTGGCCTGTGTCAGCCTGCCTGCGTCCTCCTCCGCCGTCCGGGTCTCGTTCCTCAGCCGGTGGGGGGAGGGATCGCCCTCCTGGCGTCTTCCTCCCTGCTCTGGCCCCAGTCCCAGCTTTAAATGGCCCGCCAGGGCTTGCGTCTCCAGTGTCCGCCTCACTCCCGGCATTGCCGGCCGTCCTACGTCGCAGCGTAGGCGGCAGGGCTGCGTTCCAGCTTGCCCCGCCCCCGGTGTGCTCGGGCTTGCCGGGGCGGCCGGGAAATGCCACCTGCTCCTGTCCTGCACTGGGTGCGGGGAATGCGGCATCCCAGCGGGGACTCCGCAGGGGCGTGCCTCCCGGGTTTTCCGGGGGGGGGGGTTGTACCCGCAGTTCTCCCCTGAGTGCGGGCCAGGGTCAGACCGTCACAGTCTCAATTCTGCCTTCTTCCTGTTCTACTCCTCTCATGGTACTGCAGAGAGAATACATCTGCCCTGGAAGCAGACACAATTTTCTACACTCTGGGTCCTAGTGGTGCCCCCCCACACACACAGTCTGGCACCTGAGGCGGCCGCCTCAGTTCGCCTCATGCTAAGGCCAGTCCTGCCAGCCAGGCAGACAGCAGAGACCCCACACCTGGACCGGGTGAGACTATGACACGGTCGCAAGTATCCCCGCTTTTCGGATGACACCTCGGGCCACGCGGCTGGGTTGGTTGGCTCTCTGAGGCACATTGCAAGACAGAGCTGCCAACACAGGCACATTGCAGGACAGAGCTGCCAACACAGACCCCTGCGGGACCCTCTCCAGGAGGGTGCTGGGGCAGATAAATGATCATCCAAAGGCAGAACAACTCCAAAGCAATCTCGTCTGCTGTGGCTATGCCAAGGGACGGAGCTGGAAGCGATGCACGATCAAGGCTCCAGAGCGAAGAACGGCTCTAACAAAGCATCACGTCGCCAGTTTAATTTCTGTGCTGAAATCAAAGCTATTCAGGAATTCCAGGAGCACAGAAACATGCTTGACTTAGTCAGCACCTGGGTCATTAAAACATGCACCCAGCATCTCAACTGATTCACTAGAAATGCGGCGTCAGAACGCCACCTGGGCAGGAGCCTCTAATGCAGAATTTCAGGAGAAAATGCATTTGCACGGTTATAATCGATCGTTGGAGACTGAAAGTTGTGAAGAGAGTGCCGGTGCCGCCTTAATTCCCAACGCTCCACTGCCTGGCATCAAGCCTCCCAATAACGTCCCCTCAGTTCCTTGCAATCTTTGCCGCACACAGCTGAGTTTTAAAATGATCATCCACCAAAGCCTAATGCACCTCGGACGCAAAACTGCTCTGCCTTTTCCCCCTCTCTGGGCGCCTTTCCTTTCTTCTTCTTCCCTTTAGCAGCCAAATCTTTCTGCCACAGCCTGCAGGCATGGCACCTGGGGAAATCTTCAGAGGCAGTCGGGCACAGGAGCACCAGTTTAAGCATTCCCCACTCCCACCCAGAGCAGGTGGACAAGGCATGGTGAGATGCACCTTATTCACAGTCCCACCAGTGCATGGCACAGAACCCAGATCCGACTCCCACGTCTCCTGATAAGCACAAGGCTAGTTTCCCTCGTCCTGCAGAGAAAGAATACAGGCCATGGAGCCACGCGACAGATTTTCACAAGCTGTTCCCATGTCCAGATAACCCTGCCAGGGGCACCTGGGAAGCAAATGCTCGGGATTGTTAAAAACGCTGAAATACCCTGCCGAGAAGAGGGATCTATTAACAGCCTGACAACACTCAGAGGCTAGGACTAACACGCTACTCTGAATCGCTCTGTCCATCTTAGGGCTGGTGTACCCAGGGCATTGAATTGGCAACAGGGTTTCACACACTTAGGAGGTGTAATTAGAGCTCAGGCAGGCTCACCCATGCTAGCTTTGATCCAGCTAGCATGGCTAACCACTGCAGGGGCAATGTAGAAGCTCAGAGCCCCCCGATACCTGGGGTCCATACTTGCATTGCTGTCCCATGCTGCAGGCTAGGCCCAGCGCTGCAGGGCTCTTTTTAGCTAGAGTCAGACTAGGCAGGCACACCCTGGGCTAGAGCACATCTCCACTTGCAGGACTGGGACTTGCCTGGCCACTACCGTGAGCCCCCACAATGACGGACACGCCCCAGGAGCAGATCTGTGTGATTTCTGCATAGCCATTTCTTAGAGCAGCTGGTATCTTTCCTCTCCCTTCCCTTTTAGTGCCAGACCATTTCTACTGCAGACACAAATCGGCTGTTAACTCCAGATGTTAAGCTTTGACTCTTGGTGCTAACAGGAATGGGGAAGATCCCTCCAGAGCTGCAGCCGGAACTGCAAATTAACAACAGTTTGACCACAAAGGCATGTCCCTTAGCAGCATGTATGGGGAAAGCAGGAGCAGTGCAGCGTGCTGCCTTCCATCCCTGTAGATGGGGCGTACACGATGCACAAGAGTTTGTTTAATATGCAAAGTGTCTGTGCCCTATACTGCCTGCCCCAATCAGTCCTGTGCTCCCCTGTCTTGGGTGTGATGACACCTTTGATGGAGTCTATGCACAGTTTCTTCAGAAACCCAACGGCCCAGTCTCCTCTGAAACTCCAAATATGCTAACAGAACAGTTTTAAAACATACTTCCTACTAATGTAATTTAGACCACGTGTCACAGACTGTTCGTTATATCACCGTCGCAGCTAGATGCTCCCACAATATCAGGGCCCCACGGTGCTAGACACGGTACAGACGCATAATAAGAGACAGTCTCTGCCTTAAAGGACTTATAGTGAGATAGACAATACAAAGGATGAGAGGGGAAACTGAGGCACAGAGGGATAAAGTGACTTGCCCCAGGTTACACAGTGGGTCAGTGGCACAGCCAGAAATAGGGTATGTCTACACTACCCCGCTAGTTCGAACTAGGAGGGTAATGTAGGCATACCGCACTTGCAAATGAAGCCCGGGATTTGAATTTCCCGGGCTTCATTTGCATAAGCGGGGAGCCGCCATTTTTAAATCCCCGCTGCTTCGAACCCCGTGCAGCGCGGCTACACGGGGCTCGAACTAGGTAGTTCGGACTAGGGTGCCTATTCCGAACTACCGTTACTCCTCGTGAAATGAGGTGTACCGGTAGTTCGGAATAGGAACCTAATCCGAACTACCTAGTTCGAGCCCCGTGTAGCCGCGCTGCACGGGGTTCGAAGCAGTGGGGATTTAAAAATGGCGGCTCCCCGCTTATGCAAATGAAGCCCGGGAAATTCAAATCCCGGGCTTCATTTGCAAGTGCGGTATGCCTACATTACCCTCCTAGTTCGAACTAGGAGGGTAGTGTAGACATACCCATAGAGAGTAGATCTGCTGAGCCCCCAGCCAGTGTCTGACCCACTAGACCACGCTGCCTTTCCTATCCATGTGAAATGTAGTTTGTAAAACAGCCCCCACTTGCCAGACAAGCGGTGTCCGCAGGCATTGTTTTTAAAAATTTTACTTTAAAACAATTTCACCAGCCCCGTTAACACACCTGCACAGACCGTGCCAGAGAGAGTAAAAGCAGCCAACAGGCAAGGCAGAAATATTCGGGGCCCATTTTCAATCTGCCACAGTGACCTGCACTCTACCCTGCAAGGCTGCGGTGAGGCAGGTCACTCTGCTGTGCGCATTGTCATTTAAGTGACTGTGCAGTTAAATGAATTTAGTGCTAGACTGGCTGCCCCCACGACTGAGGGGCTGGATTTAATCACAGACCTGGCCCCACAGCAGTGGCTGGGGCAAAGCAACCTTTCACCTCACACTGTCACCAATGACAAAGTCCAGGAGTCAGATCGGAAGTTCAGCCTCCAGACCCCGTTCATTCCCTGGTCTCTAACAGGGGTTTCCATGATATATACACCTTTGTCCACTAGGGATGGGGCAGAGTCAGTAGCCCATTTCACACACGCCAGTAATGCCTTTCAGATGGTAAGTGCTGTGTTAATAGGTAGCAGGTACGTATAAAACAAACAAAAGGACGTTTTTCTTCACGTAGCACACAGTCAACCTGTGGAACTCCTTGCCAGAGGATGTTCTGCAGACCAGGACTTTAACAGGGCTCAAAAAAGAACTAGATACATTCATGGAGGTTAAGTTCATCAATACTTCTTAGCCAGGATGGTAGGAATGGTGTCTCTAGCCTCGGTTTGTCAGGGGCTGGAAATGGGTGACAGGAGAGGGATCAATTGATGATTTCCTATTCTGACGTGTTCACTATTAACCTGGATGCAATTAATCTCAGTGCCATGAGGAGCTCCGCCAGGCTGGCATGGCAGAGCAAGTCAAAGGGGACACTGAATATACAACAAGCACCCTCACAGACACCTCACACATACACACACACAGGGCTGGGTGATGAACTGGCTTTGAAATCCACTCCTGATGTGTAGCACTGCAGGTCACACCTCCCTGCCCTGAGCGAGGAGATTATCTTCATTAGCTGGTGGTAGTAGTGTAGTATAGGGTTATCCTGGAGTTCTAGCAGATCAATGCGTTCTTCACCATTGTATTACAAATGCACTTTGGTTTTGTGCATTTAAATCAAGATCCTTTCCATTACTGAAATATACAGAATAGTGATAGAAATGTAGCCGTGTTAGTCTGGTGTAGCTGAAACAAAAAACAGGACTATGTAGCACTTTAAAGACTCACAAGATGGTTTATTAGATGATGAGCTTTCGTGGGCCAGACTGAGGAAGTGGGTCTGGCCCACGAAAGCTCATCATCTAATAAACCATCTTGTTAGTCTTTAAAGTGCTACATAGTCCTGTATTTCGAAATATACAAAACCAGCATCTCTGCTGGTGTTGATGGGCACAGCTCTGTGGACGTCAGTGGCATGTCGCTCAATTACATCAGCCAAGAATTGAGCCCTGAGTTTGCATTTAATATCCTCATTATTACCCTCAAGGCAAAGGGACAGAGTTTCCCAGGGGCATCAATCCAGACACCACTTTTTCATGGTGAATTTTGCTCACGCAGTTACGTGCATGCACCAATTCCGGGATTTGCACAAACTGTGTATGAAAAATTGAGACCAGGTTTTCAAATCTGCCTCAACGCTCACTCACGTTTGGCTTTGCCGAGTGGAATTTGCAAACTGATCCTCCCTCCCCCCTTTCTTTGTTTTGTTTGTTTCCTTCATTAGAAAGAGCCCGGGATTATCTCCACAAGACGGGAAGGTTCATTGTGATCGGTGGAATTGTCTCACCCGTACATGACTCCTACGGGAAGCAGGTTGGTTGATCAAATTCTCGTTGTTTCCTCTGTGATATTGCCAGCGTAACCTGCAGGAAGCAGGCAGGGCATGCGAATGAGAGAACGCGTTTGCTCTGAGGCCTTCTAGTTCAAAGAACACCCAGGGGAACCAGGCAATGCTGGCTCCGAAGCCGAGACTCAGGGAGAGTGAAATCTTACAGCTGCTCTGGTGATGCCAGAGGAATCTGAGCAGAGGGATAGCTGGGTGGGTCAGACATTACCTATTAACAGCTCTGATTAACCTGATGCGGGGACAGCTCTTGCAATTTTACCCGGTGTCTAGTGTGTTTCTTAAAACTGCAGCACTTGGAGTCGTGTGAGTACATGAAAATCTCAATGCTCATGTAACCCTCCTCCCGAGCGTCTAGCCCTTGTGGTTACAGAGGGAAGCTGGACAATGTGATCCCTAAAGGCTCAGACATCAGAAAGCAAATAAGGGTTTTTTTAAAGTACTGCGTTTAAAGCCAATCTCATAAGTTTGGGGGGGCCTGGGCCATGATTTCCAAGTGGTTGCGCTTGGCAGTCCTGGGACAGAAGCTGTTACAAACAGCTTTGGGAGAACAAAATCGAAAGATGGGGAAGTCTCTATACTAGAGCTGCAGAAATCGCCTGATCAAAAAGATCTGAGGAAATACTGGCCCCCTGGCCAGACAGGATTTAGAGAGAAGCGGGGCTCTGACAATTGCATGGAGGCTGCTTGGTTCCGCCTTGTGCTGATGAGTAACAAGGGTGTTCAAACTCCCTTTGGTGTCCCTTTGGCCATTCAGGAGAGCTTGGGCGAGGTTTTTTTTGGGGGGGGGAATCACAAAACTGAGTCATCCCAGAGAGTTAGGGAGCACTGGATATTAGGGGTGTGAATGGGTAATGGATAAGCAGCAGTGGGAGCAGCCTGCCACTAAGGACGATTGCTCCAGCCCCACAGGGCCCTGCAGGGGGCCACCAGCCAGCCCCACAAGGCTGGGGCCAGGAGCCAGCGCCGGCAGCCAGCCCCACACGACTGGGGCCAGGAACTGGCAGGCAGCCCTGCATGAGTCTGGGAATGGGAGCCCCAATGGCTGGGGGCTATGCCAGCCAGACTGGAGCGGTTCCCCCCAGGATCCTACTTAGTCGGTTAAGTGGTTAAACGTTAGGTTAACCTAATGTTTAGCTGGTTAACTGATGAATTGGGATGTTACATCCCTACGGGACATTGCACAAAGCGTCACTGATTCTCCCTGCATCCTCTCTTTCAGGGCCTGGTTTCCAGCCGACACCGCCTGACCATGTGCCAACTGGCCGTCCAGTCCTCTGACTGGATCAGGTGAGGGACCGCCTTGAGTATCGCCAGTATGGGTATACAGGGAGCCTTTGAAAGGCACCACTGTCTCTTATGGGGCAATACCTGGAGGAATCTGGGGAGAGTCACATGGACAGCTCAAGGGAAGGGCAGATAAGCCTGAGCTTGGAGAGGATTTGTGGAGTCCTGCCTCAGAGCCAGCCAGCGGTGGCTAGTGATGTGCATCCATCATCCCCGCCAAGGGAGGAGGTGAAAGCAAAGCTCCAGTCAGCTGGGCTGGCTGTGGCTGATGACAGAACCCCTTATCAACTGAGCGCACGGTGTGTCATTAAAGCAAGCTTCCACTAATTGCCTTAATTATGCACCAGAAAAGTTTCTGCAGTTAGAATTTGCATGGAAAGAGCCCGCTTGAATAAGGGCTCATTGTTACTGTGAGCGCTCGTGCCTGCGTAAGAAACTCGGCAGGCTGTGGAGGTCAGAGCAAGCGCACGCTCTCGAAAGAGGGAAAGTGAGAGGAGGCCGAGGAAGAGAAAGGGAGGAGCAAACGGGCTGTGGAGGAGAGTAGGGAAGGGGAAGAACAAGGACAGAGGGACAGACACCCAGAGGAACCGCAAGGGACAAAGGAGAAAGACTGAGAAAAGGAGTAACAAATACGGCACACCAAATCCCATTGACTTCGTGGGATTCTTTTCATTGGCTGAGGCCCGGGTAGAGTTGAATGATATTGAAGGCCACATGGAGAGACACCAAGTTGCATCAGCTGGCTGGGAAGCTCTCAAAAGTATTGGGTAGATGGTCATGATTACGTGAGAACGTCTGCCTGGTTTGGGGACGCACGTATGTCTGACTCTGCTGCGAGCCCCTGGCCGGACACACGTCTGTGCACGGATTCAGCACGCTGTTCCTGCTCATGTCAGTCCCAGCTGCACAGACCCTAGTGAAGAGCAGAGATAGGTATTGGCCTCGCTCAAGCATGTGTAGCACAGAGGTTACACAGACATCAGGCACCCAGCGTGTCTTTAATTAGCGAGAGCACGTCTGTGACTCCACAAGTCGGGGGTGTGAGAAAAAACACACTCGGCTGCTAAGAAGATGTTTAAGAAACATCCCAATTTAGCAGCTCATTACGTTTTCAATTAAGCCAGGCTGTATCGCTGGGGGTTTGCCGTTCACAACCCTGTGTACAGAGGAGGCGTGGAAATTCCTGCACCCACATCCTGTATGAGACAGGCATGAAATCTCATTCCCAGGAAAGGCTCTGGGAACAGCTAGGGTGGGATTAGCAATGCATGAAAGATTAGGGGAGATCTGAGAAACAACCAACAACAACAAAAAGAGTTTGCCTGCGCTGGGAAAAAGACCCAGTGAAGAAGCAACGGGAGAAACTTTCCCCAGGAAAATAGACTCCCTTTCTTTGTGCAAAAAAAATCAAAGGCATCAGACAGATGAATCCCGCCCACTCACGGCCTCAAGAAACAATCACTGGCTAACTTATTTGTTCCCCAGGTCATTTTACAAACAAGGCTATGGGAACTAGTGGTCAGAGCGCTAACTGAGGCGGTGGGAGACCAGGAATCAATTCCCTGCTCTGCCACCGAGTTCCTATGTGACCTTGGGCATGGCCTTTAGTCTCTCCTCTGTTCAAAGGGGATAAGAGTCCTGCCCCACCTCATAGGGGAGGGGTAGTGCTGCTAAGGAAAAGCACTAGGTAAGAGGGTGGGATTATTTTTATGAATAACGTCACACACCCCCCAAGGCACAGCTGCATGCCCTCTTACCCAGGCCTCTGCCTTCTCCTCCCTGGCTCACCTGTGCCAGAGTGTATCACTTGTTACCCAGCCAGCATATCTACTGGGAGTGGCTCACATCCATGCGCCAACAGCCCCAGCGGCGACAAGCCCTTTGGCACGCTCCTCATTTCTGTTCTTCCTCGTGCTGCTCTGGCCTTTCCGTTCCTCGCCCAAGAGGAGCAGGCTGTTCGCCCGCGGAAGTTGGTGCAATAAACGATATTACCTCACCCCCTTGTCTCGCTAAAGGCCGGCAATAGCAGTCCAGGTGCTCCCCTCACTCTGTGGTGCGCTGCTGGCGCGGCCGTGTTTGGGGCGCTCCCCTGTCGCGCCTGCGCCTGCAAGCGGTTGAATTTCCTGGCCAACGCGGAACCCCTTAAGAATGTAGGTGTGAGCGGTGGCACTTCCGGGTGGGAAGGGTTCAAGGATCCCACCCACAGATGCTTCCTCCCAAAGAGACAGAGCCATGCCAGGGCGAGGCCCACGGTGGGGCGTGGCAGGCAGGATAGGTTGCCCACAGGCTGGGGTTGTGCCCAGTGTTCCCAGGGGGGTGTCCTCGGGGCCAGTGCTCAGGTATTTCCGTGGCAGTAGCCACAGAGCTCCCACAACCTCAGTCCACTTCCTCCCACCTGCCCTTTGGGTGAAGGAGGTGGGTGGCGCCGGTGCCCGCTGCACATACAGACTTTACATGGGATGCGCCCTCCGCACGGCCAGCGCAAAGGGGGCAGTTTGCCGCAGAGCCCCCACTGGAGAGAACCCCCAAACTGAGTCACCCAGCTGGGCCAGGCTGCAACGCCACACAACGGAGGGGCTCTGGGACCAGCCCCGAGCGATGCTGTGAGCCCAGCGGGGAGAGCGGCTCAGCCGTGAGCACCAGGAGAAACACTTCTGGGAGCGACCTTAGTGAGCAGACCCCCAGCCAGTCCCCATGTTCTTCCTCCATGCCCAGGTGCTGCTCTGTCCCATTGCTGGTCTGGTGACCGAAGCTGCTGTCTCGGCACATTTCCATGCCGTATCGGGCCCCTGGGCAGGAGGCGGAAGAGAAGGGCCTAGCTACAGCCATGCCTAGGACTGGGAAGGGAGGGGAACATGGGGCAGCAGTGGAGGAGTTTAACCAAAGGCGGGGGAAGGGGGAGAATACATCGAGAATGCAATGGCTGGAAAAGCAGCATTTGCCATTTTATTCCAGCCTCTGCTCCCAGGCAGACAGGAGGTTAACGTGTATGGCCCTTTCCCTGCTCCCTTCCTGGCCACCCATCTGCTGGGCAGGCTGGATGGTGGAGCCAGGCTCATCTGCAAACCCTCTTGGTTATGTTCTCTCCACGCCGCAGGGTGGACCCCTGGGAGTGCTATCAGGACACCTGGCAGACCACCTGCAGCGTGCTGGAACACCACCGGGACCTGATGAAGGTGAGTCCCAGCTGGGGAGGCGTGTCAGAGTGGGGAGGTAAAGGCTGCGGCTAGTGGAAGTGGAGGACAGCGGTTAGACAGATGCGTTTGTAATGCACAACCCAGGCATCCCTCTAACAGCTTGGATGCACAGCACCTTCGGGGCTGAGTTCAGAGTCAGCAATAGCCAGAGCAGGGCCGGTTTCTCTCTTTCAGGTTGACTCGTACACGCTCAATGTACACGCTCAATGGACTGATTCTCAGCTTGCCTGTGGGACTGTGACGATTCACCCAAGTGGTGGTTGTAGAGCAGCCCACGGGTGCTTGTCCACCTCTCTCTGCTGAAAGCAAAGGAGGCAGCGTCTTGGCCCGGGCGGTCCTGCCATCAGACAGCAAAGTCCAGATCAGAGATTGCAGCAGATGGCTCAGCCAGATCAAGACACCCCCCTGGACAGACTTAAAGTACTATCAGTAACAAGGAGCAAGGTGGACAGGACAGCTGAAGCAAAACCCAGCTCCTCACCAAAGAGAAGCTCAAACAAGGGATTCCAAACAGCCGCCATTCCTGGAAACTGGACGGTCTGGAGAGCCAGTTTTCCAGACTGTGCCAAGGCCCAAACGCCAGCAACTGCCCATCGGAGGCAGCTGCGGCCCCTGCCCTCTGCAGATCATGCCAGGGTGTTAGCCTTGTCTGTATATCGCGGGACAAACTCCCTGTCCGGAGACCCTCCTTTGACAAAACCTGGCACTGCTGCTCTTTTGCCTCCTCTCGACCTCAGGGCTCCTGTGGTCGGTTGTGTGACTCCGCCCGCCAGTGAGGGCACCATAGAATCCACCCATTTCAGGATATCAAGGTTCTGCCCCAACAGGCTCAGCAGTAGGACATCCCTGACTCTCCTGCGGGGGTGGGGAGAGAGGGGTCCCCAGACTTTTCCCAGGAGAACTCAACCCCCCACCCAATGCACCATTTCCGCCACCCCAGCCATCCTGAGCTTGAACCTCTCTGGATCTTTCTCAACTCTTCTGGGACTGTGACCCACTCGGCTACCTCCATTGGGCCCTATGCCTGCGGCCTTCCTATGTCCATTCTGGCTCAGGCAAGACCCCCAAGGCCTTCTCTCCCTCTGAGCCCTCTCCCTACTGGGTCTCCTTTTCACTGCCAGTGCCAGGTGTATGCATCCATCACAGTGGAGTTATTCAGGAGTAGCTGTGGCACATTAAACTCACACCCTTCCTTAATCTGAATTAAGTTTCATGTGTAGACGTGCCCTTACAGGAAGGGAACTATGCAAACGGAGATTAGAAATGGAATGGAAAGAACACTGTGCTGCAAAAGACAGACTTTAATCCCCCTTTGGAAGAGGGCTAAGGACAAGCTCCCGGCACCAGGTCTATTCCAGGGAAATGCCGAGCGTCTATACACTCGGAGACAGAAAACAAGGACGTGTCAGGCCACACACAAGAAACGAGGCTGCCATGGGAGCAGGTGGGAAGGTAAACTCACAGCTGAGCAAACCCCGGTACTGCTGGCCGCACAATGGATCCAGGGGAAAAGGGAACATTTGAAAGACAAGTGAATGAAGCTGTTTTACTCACCTAACAAAATAACCCCACAGGCCAAACCCGTCTCCGCTGGCCATCAGGGATGACTGAGAGCAACAGGAATATTCAAGGGCATCTTCCATGCTGGGTAAGCCCCAAAGAATGGGACACAGTAAGTGAAACCCCGGCGCAGGCAGAAGTGGAAATGAAGAACCCTAAACAGAAATGGGTCTTCCCAGCACCTCTGCGGCCAGGGCTGGCGACAGACTTTGCCAGGCCCTGAGCAATGTTGGGAGGGAGAGGCTTGGCTCTGGGCCTCTGGCAGAAGGGTCAGGGCTGGGGCAGCCCACCCTCAGCACTGCCCAGACTGCTCTGGGCAGGACTCCAGCGGCAATTTAAAGGAACCTGGGTTCTAGCTGCTGTTGCTGCCACGGTAGCAGTGATGGCCGCCCAGAACGTCACACCCTATTAAATCACCAGGTCCCCTTTTTTCCACTCCCATCAGTGGCCCTTTCTCCAGCTTAGATCATGACCCTACTCTCCAGCAACAACAACAGGGAGGCAAGTGTGAAAGCCGCCCTCGGAGCTGGAGAAAAAGGACAAACGGGGAGGATCAAGTAGGCAAAGGAGGGCAGGAAGAGGAACCGACAGAGCAGAAAAGCAGCAGGCATGGCCTGGCACTTGTCTGCCCCAGCGCAGGCTGGCAGAATCTGGAGGCATTCCAGCGGGTCGGTTTTGAGGAAGCCGTTAAAAGCAGAGAAGGGGGGAGGCTCAGGAGGTTGGACACCGGGGGAGGGGAGGTTGTGGGTGTGGAGGGGCAGAAAGCATGGAGGTGACTTGAAAGAGAAGCGATGTGGTGGCTGTGGCGGCAAGTCAAGACGACCCTTCTGGAGGGTACAAACAGGGCTGCCATACGTAAGACGCGGGAGGTGACTGACCGGCACGAGGCAGCGCTGGAGGACCCCAGCTGAAGTGCTGTGGCCAGTTCTGGGCCCTGCAAGGTAAGAAAGATGAGGAGAAATGGAGCGAGCCCAGGGCTGTGTCCAGACTCAGGGGTTTTTCCGAAAAAAGTAGCCTTTTTTCGAAAAAACCTCACCTGCGTCCAGACTCAAGCCGCGTTCTTTCGAAATTAAATCGAAAGAACGCGGCTTTTCTTTCGATGGCGGTAAACCTCATTTCACGAGGAAGAACGCCTTCTTTCGAAAGTTCCTCTTTCGAAAGAAGGCGTTCTTCAATGTAAATAGGGCTTCTTCAAAAGAGAGCATCCAGACTCACTGGATGCTTTCTTTCGAAAAAGCAAGCCGCTTTTTCGAAAGTTCAACGTGCAGTCTAGACGCTCTCTTTCGAAAGAGGCTTGCAGTCTAGACATAGCCCAGGGGAGAGCAACAAAAATAGCAAACGGTTTAGGAAACGTTAGGATGAATGCTTAAAAGCGCTGGGCAGGTTTAGTCTGGGAAAGCGGAGCTGATAACTGTCTTCATCTGTGCAAAGGGCGGTTATAAAGAGGGCAGTAATCAGTTGTTCTCCGTGGCCAGGGAAGATAGGACAAGAAGCCGCAGGCTTAATCTGCAGCAAGATGAGATTAGATATTAGGGAAATCGTTTTAAGTCTAGTAGATAAGTGCTTCAATAGCATCGAAGGGAGGCCGGGGGATCCCTGGCACTGGAGGCTTTTAAGAGGAGGCTGGACAAACCCCTGGCAGATGGTCTGGTCTTGGGTTACTGGGGCCTGCCTCACTGCAGCGGTTTGGACTAGCTCAGTGGTTTTCAACCTGTGAGTTGTGGCGCAGGACTGGGTGGTGGAATGTGGGGCACTGGGTCTCACTGCTGTAGGGGGATCCGGTTACCTGCCTGTCCTAGCACCACGGACTGTGCTGCGATCTAGAAGAGGCCGGCAGCAGACCTGGCTCCTAGATGAGGGATGGGGAGGAAATCACACCGGGCTCCGTGCACTGCTCCTCCCCGAAGCACTAGTTCCACATTCCCATTGGCTGGGAACCTGCTGCCGGCTGCGTCTGGGGTGCAGCATGGTCCGCAGTGCCAGGACAAGCAGAAAGCTGCCTTAGCACCCCTGCTACACCGCAGGGTGGGAATCCCTCAAAGTAAGTACCTCCTGCCCCAGCCCCGCCCCCCCAAAGCCGGAACTTCCTCCTCCACTCTACACCGTCCTCCCATCCTCAGCCCCACCCCAGAGCTGAAACTAGTTAAATTATGTGGGGTCGTGGGCATCAACAATTTTCTTCAACCAGGTCATGAGAGAAGTTTGAAAACCGCTGGACTACATGGTCTCTCAAGGTCCCTTCCAGACCTACCTGTCTAGGAGGCTACGTCTACACTGGCATGATTTTGCGCAAATACTTTTAACGCAAGAGTTTTTGCGTTAAAGTATTTGCGCAAGAGAGCGTCTACACTGGCATGTGCCTTTGCGCAAGAGATGTGCTTTTGCGCAAACGCATCTTTGCCAGTGTAGACGCTCTCTTGCGCAAGAAAGCTCCGATGGCCATTTTAGCCATAGGGCTTTCTTGCACAAGAAATTAACATTACCTGTCTACACTGGCCTCTTGCGCAAGAACAGTTGCGCGAGAGGGCTTATCCCTGAGAGGGCGTGTCAGAGTATTTGCGCAAGAAGCACTGATTTCCTACATTAGAACGTCACTGTTCTTGCGCAAGTACTCGCAGCCAGTGTAGACAGGTGGCAAGATTTTGCTCAAAAGCGTTGCGCAAAATCTTGCCAATGTAGACACAGCCTGAGACTACAACTCTGGTAGCAGCATTTTGATTGGACTGAGGGAGGCAACATGGCTGGCAATAGAGCCAGAGAGGGGCAGATTACAGGAGCTGAGGCACGAGAGGAGGAAAGCCCAAAAAGTCTGGACAGGCAGGATAGGCCGAACGTTGGGTGCGTCACGCACCCCACTACTTCCCACTGCTGTTCTGCCCCTCTGGATCCCACTGGCCTATGGCGCTGAACTGAAGGAGGAGAGCCGAAGTCTTGCGGCGCCATCGTTACCTTGACAGAACATTCCAGAACAAGCCGCGTTGTTTGGCATCATTTCAAACCCGCCCTCCAGGGAGAGGAAATGTGTGTGAGGGTCCCGAGTGCTCTGAAGGGAGGCGAGAGGCACGGAGGCCTCGCATGAGGGAAGGGATTATAGCGGGATCTCAGGGTGGGTTGGATTCTCTCCCCCCGCCCCCCGACTCCCTCTGCATTAGCATGCCTTTAAAGTTGTTAGCCAGCAGGGCAGAAGCTGCCACATGATTCTGCAGCTAACGAGGCTCCGTCTGTTCACTTCTTGCCTCCAGTCCAAAGGGAGCGGACGGGAAGGAGGAGGGGAAGCTGGCTCAGGAAATAAGATTTGCTGCAAGTACGTGAGCTGAATGCAATCATCATTGTGCCTTCTCGCATGGGTGGGGATTGGGGGGGAAGTTAGCAACCTTGCAGTCCTACCCTGGGCAGCAACATGGGGGCAGGGGAGTGCAGCGCTAGAACAAAGCCTGCCCCTTTGACAGGTGTGCAACAGCCTCTGCACAGAAGCCCAAATGAAGAGCCAGCTCTTCTGTTCCTCTTAGGATCACGTCCTGAAAGGGGAATGCCTGGCTCAGGGCCCCTTCAGCTTACGTGAGCAGCAGCCTTTACCTCTGGGGACAGCTTCCAATCGGGCACAGTTTGACTCTGATTGGACCCTGCTGCTATCTAGCAGCTGTTCCCAGTGGCCTTTGCGAAATGACTTTGGAGAGAGCTCAGCCCAGCTCTCGTGCGCAGGTGGCTGCATGACAAAACCCACCACCAGCCAACACTAATTGGCAGCCATTTTAGCAGACTCAGCAGGGAAGACAAAAACTGAATGGACCATAAGGCTGAAGGCCCCTCTCACCGGAGAGATGGTCACAAAAGCACTCAGATGTCACCACCACCTGCCAACACCCTTTTTAGGAGACTCCGCAGTGGGGACAAAGACTGAATGGGCCATGGAGACTGAATTACCTCAGCGCCAGTCCCTGCAGAACAGGGGACGGGCACACCGACATGGCCGCACACGGGAAGCTGACGGAGCCTCTCCCTCTGCCAACCTCATGGTGCGAATACAGAGAGTTTTTCAGTACTCAAGGCTTCCAGACGGACACCAAATTCCCTTTAAAAGAGCAGCAGATTTGACGTCTCCTATTCCCGTGTGGCCCACGTGTGCTTAGAAAAACAGTGGGGGGGAAAACCCTGAAGTTATTAGAAAAAAAATGAAACGACGGATGAAATTGCAGTGCGTAAATCAGCCTTGCAGAACTGTTTTTTCTGCTCACATCTTGCCTCCTATTCAAAGGGAGCAGAAGGAATGTTGCCTACTTGGTATAAGCTCTGTGTGTATGGATAGACAGCCGTACCTGGTATAAGCTCTGTGTGTATGGATAGACAGCCGTACCTGGTATAAGCTCTGTGTGTATGGATAGACAGCCGTACCTGCTATTAGATCTGATATAAGATCTGTGTGTATGGATTGACGTCATCTCCATGATAACAGCATCTCCTTACTCGCTCAGCTTCGGCCATCAGCTAATGCCTAAAAGTCCAAGAGAGGAATACTTGAAATCATACAATAGTTCTTATTAATTCACATTGAGAGTTAAGCAGCCATCAGAGAGACAGGGCTAAATGGGAGAGGGCATTTGGGTTAGTATTTTGTCATTACCGGGTTTTAAATTGCATCCTTATAATGGTCTGGCACAGACCAAGCCAGTCCAATCTCACATGCTAGAAAGCATTCTGGTGGGTATCCCATTTATGGAGATGCTTACGGGATGTTAACCCAGCCCAGGTCTACAGACTTGGGTTATTAAATATCAGTATAGACAGTGCTTTGAAGGTGCAGTTCAGATTGGAGCTTGAGCCTTTCATTAAATCCCAGCACGGTCTCCTTTTCCTGGTTGGGAATGAGAAGCTGGCTGTGTCTTCTAGTAAGGACTGAGGACTGTTTGCTTGTGAGCGGTAGGGCTGGCTACCAAGGTAGAGTCAGAGATGCATGAGTGTGTTCCTGGCTCTGGAGAAATTGAATTACTCACTCCTGACATTTCATTCCCACCCTAGCGAGTGACTGGTTGCATCCTCTCCAACGTGAACACGCCTTCCATGACTCCGGTGATCGGACAGCCCCAGAATGAGTCCCCACAGCCTATCTACCAGAACAGCAACGTTTCCAACAAGCCCACCGCAGGTAGGTCTCAGCCGCGGGAATCAGTCTCTAAATGTACCCCATCTGAAATTCCCCACACCCGTTCTCCCAGAGATGGGGACGGGGAAACAGACCAGCCCAAGAAACAATACATGCAAGTTTCAGGTAAGACAGTGTGTGGCTCCAAAATATATCATTTGAGTGGGCTGAGATTCCAGACCCATGACATTCAGCAACGTTTGGCTTCTGGTTTGGAAAAGACAACTGGTCTGTCACTGGGTCCTTTTACGATCTTCTCTCTCCCTTCCCCAGCTCTTTGTTCTTGGTGGTGGGTCAGTGCAAAACATGCACTTCCCTCACCTTTTCATGAAGAGGCACTGCCATGTGGATTTCTGACATCTTCACGGCAGTCGCTCAGAACATGGGGCTCACTTTGTTGCATGTCCGAATAGAGAATGGCAGTTAAGGCCCCCCCATTCGGGTCACTGCAGATTTAGAACCCAAGAAGTACGAACCCAAGAAGAGCAATGGGCTCAAGTTGCAGTGGGGGAGGTCCAGGTTGGATAATAAGAAAATCTATTGCCCTAGGAGAGAGGTGAAGCACTGGGATGGGTTCCCTAGGGAGGGGGTGGAATCTCCATCCCTAGAGGTTTTTACGTCCCGGCTTGACAAAACCCTGTCTGGGATGATTTAGTTGGGGTTGGTCCTGCTTTGGGCAGGGCGTTGGACTCAATGACTCCTGAGTCTCTTCCAATCCTGGGCTTCTATGATTCTAAGTTCACAAGGGTTTCTCATTTCCTAGTCCTTGATTTGAATTGCATTTCTGTTGAAACAAAAAAGCTTCCCCAGTTCCAATAAGAGATTTTTTTTTTTTTTTTTTTTTTTTTTACACATCACAACCAGGGTTTGCAAATTGGAGCCTTTCTTTCTTGGGCACTAGTTCAAATCCAGATCAAGAGAGTGGTGAACAGAAGCGAGCATGTGATGATGACTGGAAGCCATTGGCAGAGAGCACTCGAGTGTCTACACAATGGACACAGGGAATGATGTGGGGAAAGACCAAAGGGGCCATGGAGACTGAGCTATTCTCCACAGCTAAAAGTGGCCTTTGGGGTTCAAGTTAAGGCACAGAGGCAGAGAATTGGGAGGAAGTTCACACTGCCCATGTCTACGCTCATCCTGTCCTGCGAATAGCAGACTCCCTTCCTAAGGGCTATCACTCTGGTGCAGAATCTACATGAAAAAGTATTTTAAAATTTCCCCCTCACTCCTAGGACACTCTCCTAGCTCCAGCTGGTTCCAAGCCAATGGCAGATGTGTCTTACAAATGAGGGTGTTCCTTTCAATAGCCCTATCACACACTGATCCATTTTGTTGAATGTCTGAATAGAAAAAAATCTCATCCCTCCAAGCCTCCCCAGGCCTGATTCTTAAACACGATAGAAGTGCGGTTTCATGCCTATTGTTATGTTTGTAAGTACTGCCTGTCACGCTTCCATCCAGTAACTAACCACGGAGCCGGCTGTTGAGGGGCATTTGAAATACGCTGTTACCTGTTTTGCATTTCCAATCAAGGTCGTTCCAGATGCCGGCTGCGCACCATTCCACATGCATGTTGCCCGTTCAGTGGCATCCTTAACTTCCTTAAAAATCCAAACGGGGTGGAATTAAGGGTTGTAAGAGGGGCTGGAGTCAAGAAACAGAAGGATCCTCTCTGTAGCATGGGGCGTTAGTGGCCAAACCAGCCAGGTGCCATTTGCATCAAGTTGCTGATCAGATTCTTAGCACCGCCGGTTGGTTTCTTTCCAAGACTTAATGAGGGAGGGAAGAAGGCTTCTTGGGATGATGAATGTCTACGGAAATAACTCCAATACCGTGACAAGGCTCTAAATGAGTCATTCAAACCAAGTGAGGTGGATACAAACTGCAGAAGGTGGGGGCAAGAACGGACGGATGCAAGATCCCTGCTAGTAGCAACGGCTATTGGGGATTCCCCCACATCCCCAGAGCCAAATACCCTGCATGTTCCAGGAACTCTGTCTGGGAATAGCAGACAGGCCTCGTGCCGCGAGATGTGCTCATGGCTCAGACTCTGAACCTGCCTTTACCTTGCTCTCTCTCTCTCCAGCAAAGATCTTGGGGAAGGTGGGAGAAAGCCTGAGCCGGATTTGCTGTGTCCGTCCGCCAATGGAGCGCTTCACCTTTGTGGGTACGTTATGAGACTGTAGGGGCTGGCGTTCACACTCCTCCGTCTTCCTCCTCCTCCCTGCCTCCCACCCTGCCGGGTGCCAAGGCATCACTGGTGGCCAGCTCCTTAGTGAATGCGGACCCTCGATAGCAGGGATACCACGTTCATTTACCCCAGCTGAGGACCAGGTACCTCTCTTCCGGGCAGCATCACCCTGCTTGTCACTGAGATCGGCAGGGCTGACGCCACAATTTGTTTCAGGAGCCTCTCTGATCCCAGTGATGCAGGATTTCCCTGCAGCGTTCAGTGGTGAGACGCATTAGCTTAACTAGGGAACGCAGCCTTGTTTGAGCCTGGCTACACTGGGGGAAGAGGTGTGGCGAGTCCTTGAATTTGCAGGATTTAGACAGACACCACTGAGGCAAGAGAATCCCTGGGAATGTTAACTCCAGCCGCTCATAGGAAATCTATCGAGTCTCTCTCTATCGATTACAAGGCCAGATGATTCCTTCACAATCGCCTGACCTGACCTCTTGTACCAGGCAGGCCCAGAACCTGGCCCAGCCATTCCCTCATTGAGCATGAGCAGGCCTTTCAGAAAGACACCCAATTGCGTGTGAAAGGCTCGGGAGTCACCCACATGCCCTTGGCACCTACCCCGTCAGGGCTCAGCCAGAAAGCCTTCAACAGGGCAGGAAAGCAGCCCCTCGGAGGAGCCAGCCTCAGGCTGTAGAGGCGAGGCTCAGTTCTCTCTGCCTGGTGGTGCGAGACAGGTGTGGGTGGAGAGGAATCCTGTAGCATTAAGGTGCCGTTTCCGTACTGGGCTCTCTCCAAGCTTGGGCTCTGGCACTAAACCAAAAGCGGGTTAGGTTGGACATTAGGAAAAACTTGGTTAAATACTGGAATAAGTTGCCTGTGGACTCTCCATTGCTGGAGATATTTAAGAGCAGGTTAGATAGGCCTCTGTCAGGGACGATCTAGCTGACTGGACTTGATGACCTTTCGAGGTCCCTTCCAGTCCTAGCGTTCTATGATTCTATGATTCTCTTTCTCCAGATGAGAACGCGAATTTGGGAACCGTGATGAGATACGAGGAGATTGGTGAGTACACGCTCTTCTCGGCCCTCGGGCAGGGAGGGCCCTGCAAAGCACAGCTTTCCCGCCCCCGGCGGACCCCAGGGGACCAGAGATGAGCCGTTTGTTCTAGTGATGGAGCGCAAAGCAGACACCAAGTCAGGGGACTGCGTCATTGCTGCCATTGGACACTCTCCTGGAGCAACTGCCTCCAAGCCATTGGCAGATGTGTCTAACTCTTACGAAACAAGCACTTCCTTTCTATAGCCCCTTAACACCCTGATCCGTTCGGTTTCATGTCCAAAGAGAAAAACCCTTCTCGTCCCTCTACGCCTCCCCGTGCTTCAGAACTAAAGGACACAGAGCCCAGGCACAGAGTGTCCCGCTAGACCCACTTCCTTGTTTATTATTCCTACCCACCTCTTCACCGCTGGCTCTCCGCAAAGGAGCTTAGAAATGGCCTGGGTAGGCAGGCGATGATCACTGGAGCCTCCTGTGCATCCCATTACTCGTTAACCCAGCCCAGAAGTAGAAGAAAGTTCTGACTTATTAGGCAGCAGGCTTAAAACAAACAAAAGGAAGTTTTTCTTCACTCAGCACACAGTCAACCTGTGGAACTCCTTGCCAGAGGATGTGGTGAAGGCTAGAACTTTAACAGGGTTCAAAAAGAGCTAGATAGATTCATGGAGGTTAGGTCCATCAATGGTTATTAGCCAAGATGGGTAGGAATGGTGTCCCTAGCCTCTGTTTCTCTGGAGGTGGGTGACAGGGGAGGAATCACATGCGGATTACCTGTTGTGATCCTTCCCTCTGGGGCATCTGGTATAGGTCACTGTCAACAGACAGGATACTGGGCTAGATGGACCGTTGGTCTGACCCTGTATGGCCGTTCTTATGCTCAGCAATGGGTAGACAAGACAGGGAGCATGCCCAGGCCATGGGCTGCATTAAAATTGGCCATTCCTCTATTCTGGCAATTTAGACAATATTGCTGCTTCCCTCTGGTGGCCAAAAGTGGCAAAGAGAAATCTATGAGGTAACTCTCCGGTCTAGCGCTGAACGCTTGCGGTTTCTGTGCCTTTAAACGTCCGGGATCTAAGGGTCAATACATAGCCCTGTAACATTTCAGAGTAAAATGCCCTGACGTGTGCAGGTCAACCAGCTATTTACTGATCCAAACAGGGGAGGCTAAAGGGAAGACATGGAAGTACACAGGTATGACCTTCAGTGAGAGTTTATTGGGGCATTCTGGCAAATATCCTACTCTGCCCTGACAGTGACAAATGTATTGGGGAGCAAGGGGACACCCCCAGTTGTCAGGTCTTTGTAATAGCTAATAGAGTGCCTGTGATTTTAAAAGATCCCAGAGCACTTCCGTACACCTTCATATACAGGAATCACTTCTTTCCCCCAGGAGATGCTTTACACAGCACTTGCAAACATGCTACAATGCAGCCATCTCTGGGGTGGCATTCAGCAGCTGTTTAACCACCCACAGCAATGCTGCTGGAGAGAACATAAAATGCTGATGGAAATTAGAGAGGTATTTAGGGTAGGCAGATGGCTTGGCCAGGGAACTGCATTGCAGCTAATATCACTCTTATTGCAGAGAGTGTACTAGGCCGCAAAATGTCAGGCCCAGTGTTGTGCGTGTTATGGACAGCGTCTATCCAGCAGGGGTTGTGGGTTCAGTAACGCCACGTCTGGGAACTTCTCCGTTCTCTGCTCCCTTTCTTCAGAGCTTCGGATCTTATTGCTTTGTGGCAGCGACCTGCTGGAGTCCTTCTGTATCCCAGGCCTCTGGAATGAGTCTGACGTGAGTAGCCGGCTCCTGTGACACAGGGCATTATTCCCCTCCCCCCGCTCATTTTTCTCGCCTCTCAGTGACCTGACATGTAGCGTAACATTCCCAGGAAGCAACCGAGTCAACTCACATGGGAGACCTTGAACTGTCTGTCTCCGGGCCCCATTCCCACCTGCACTCCCTCCCATTCCACACACACAGCCAGCGAGGCAGCCTGCTTCTGACTCACAGAATCCGCTCTGCTTTTATCTCAGTTTGGAGCCGGGAACTTTCTCTTTCACCTCACGTTTTAATCCCCACCCTGCGGGGGACGAGCAGCGGGAGCTGCTGGGGACTGCAGCTACTAAGGACCAGTTCTGAGGGTGTAAAGACATTTGTGAAGGTCATCTCCCAAACTCATTTTCGTTTATAAACCGATGCCGTTAAAAAGACCTAGGCTCGAAATTTAGACTGTGGGAAGGGGAGTTTAGGCGAATACCAGACCCACTTTTCTTGATACTAGAGGGAAAAGTAATGTAAATAAACCCTGCAAAAACAGCGCCTTATGCTAGGACATGATACCAGATTGTGAAATGGACGAGTCTGGTTCCATCGCCCAAACTGAATGAGATGAGAAACGATTACAGACTCCATTATGAAAAGCAAATTAAGTTGTTGAAATTATTTATTCTAATTGTGTTGCCTTCAGTGCATTTTCACTTTTAAGCTGTGTTGCCACCCCCAAATATTCAAAATCATGAGTCAGCTCCCCCCAAATGATGAGATCAGCTTAAAAATCTCATTTAAAGAATATCAGATCTGGAGGTTAAGCTGGGAAGCATCTGGCATTTTTAGCTCCCAGGTGGCTCACATTTTCAGGCTTCCGCTCTGCAACCATGAGGGCTAGATGTTGACTCTTTAAATTATGAATGCTGAGATTCTCAGGGTCGTCTGAGTCCAGGGGCTGGTGATTTGAGTAAAAACATCAAATAACCACAAGACTTGGGCTAAATCACAAGAGTCTACAACACTACATGTGGAGAAAGGGACCATTTGACGTGCTTTTCGAATGCACCCATCATAATCTGGCTTGGTCATTACAAAGTCAGTTTATGAACAGACTGGTCCCATTCACCCCCTAAGATTTCTCCTAGTTTGAGTGACAGAGAACAAAAACCTTAGTTTAAAGCTACTACATTAACACTTTTAATAGTGAGAAAAAGACAGGAGAGACTGAAGACAGCAGCTCACAGCAGATTTACTTTGCCTGCTGCAAGCAGCACCTGTTCAGAGAATAACCTTCGTGCGGGGTTATTAATGTGTTTTAGCAGGTGGCAGTTTATTTGCGCCGACATTTCCTGACATGCTCAGGGGCACTAAGTCAGGAAAGGAGAAAATGCTTCAAAGAGCTGGCCGAGCTGGTATCATGCCTTGCATGAGGATGCACAGCCTCCCTTCGCCCGAGTGAGGCAAAGTGTCAGCCTTCTGTCCGACTCCCTGATGAGCTTGGATAACCAGGTAGCACCGGGTTCCCAAAATGCCTTCTTCCCCCACCCGCTTGCTAGGAAGCTTATGCCCCCACCCGTGGAGCGAGGACCTGGCCACAGGGATCCATGCGTGTCATCCCCAGGCTGGACTGCTGGAACGAGTCACTGGAGCGGAATGTGAGGACAGGTGCCAGCTGGCACGGAATGTGGCTTCACCTTCACCACGGCTGAGTCCACAGCCAGCACATCAGGGCTGTGCTCAAGTTGCTTCACTGATGCCGACTAAGACCTTTGTCCAAGCTTTCAAAGCAAGGAACGGCTCAACGCCCGACTACATCAAAGACACTGAAAAAACAGCAATGGTCCTGTAGCGCTTCAGAGACTCTGTGGTTTTTTTTGGTTACAGACAAACACGGCTACCCCCTCTGAGAGCATCAAAGACAGAATTTGGATCTGGGAACCTCTGTGATAGCTGCACTCCTAGAGATAATGCAGATCACAAAGCCTAGGAGGAAGCAAGTGAGCGCTGGAGACAATGTTCTCTTGTGAGGACATCCAGCTTTGGCCCAGAGTGCCTCAAGAGTTCAGGCTAGACTCTGACCATTTTCAGGAAATGTTGCAAAACCGTTCTCTTGCGCACACACACCCCTCTCTCTCCAAAAATACCACCCAAAAAAGCAAGTCTTCCAGAGATCTATATAATCCACTAGGAATAATAATTGGTCATGAACTTAGGTGGAAGGGTCTCTCATGGTGATCACTGATTGGGTGGCAAGGTACAATCTTAAGACAGACAAACACACACGTGAAATGCTTGATGTGGAAATAGTGAGATTCATTCCCTGAGCTTTAGTTCAAGTGCTGTACAGAACCCACAAAGGAGCTTTAGTGAGGTCATAACGGGAACAAACCCCAAAGGAAATGGAAGGGTGAGAGGGTCACCTTGGGAAGAAAAATCCCAGGATTGTAGGGCAAAGGGAGCAAAACTAAACTTTAAATTAAGCGTGGGCTGGTTTGTAGTAGAAGGTGCCAAGCAAAGCCAGGAAACCAGCTTGAAACTCAGTGACAAGCCTGCTGGACTGAAAAGGAGCACGGCTGGATTCTCTGTCTCGTCTCTTCCATTACCATGACTGGACCTCAGACCAAAACTCTGATTTTGCAGGCTCATCCACAGAGAACCAAGCCACAGTGTTTCATTTGAAACCCAACAAACCACTATGATTGGGACGCAATAGAACTTAGAAGTGATCCACCTTGGGGCTTTGGTTTAGATTTCACAAAGCTGAAGTCTTGCGCTGCTGCCAGTGTCTCCATGGGAGGTGAATTCCTGAACAGCAGGGCGAGTTCGGCACAGCCGGGAAGTGAGACTTGGCCCTTCTGCCATCGTGTCGGTACCGACTGTAACAACAAGCTGTTTTGGAAGAGCCCCGGGGTCAGCAGTTCCACCAGTGAAGTCAACGGGAGCTGAGTGTGTGGAGTGGGACCGCAGACTGAGGCCCATAGGAAAGGGAACACACTGAAAAGCCCTGTAAGAAAACAGGCGTGAGGAATTAGCAGGTCTGTCTATGCTTCAGGCAGAGGGGGTGACTGCCAGTGCAAGGAGCTATTCCCACTCCAGATCAGCCCAAGCTAGCCCGCACCGACATAGCAGAGTCACTGGGCAAGGGGCCAGCTGCCCCAAGTACCTCCCTAGCATCTTGCGTGGCACTGCATTCAGAGTCAGAGCCGCTAATGCTTCCTGCCGCTCACACCCCTCCCCCCCGCTACACTGAGTGCACTTGCACCACAAATATGCAAATGAAGCTAAGCGTGGAATATAGCCGAGCCTCATTTGCATACCTAATGAGCCGCCATTTTTTGCGGAAGAGGCTCTTGCGCCAGAAGTAGCGTCTACACGGCCCCTTCTTGCGCAAGAAAAACCCTCATGCGCAATGCCTCTACGCTGATTTTTTTCCAGGAATAATGGCATTGCGCAAGAGGGGTTTTCTTGCACAAGAAGGGCCCATGTAGACAGCTCCTTCAGGCTCAAGAGCCTCTTCTACAAAAAATGGCAGCTCGTTAGGTATGCAAATGAGGCTCGGCAATATCCCATGCTTAGCTTCATTTGCATATTTCTGGCGCAAGAACCCACCAGGATAGACGTAGCCCCCCTGTGAGGTTGCCAGGTAGCTGCTTTAATGCTGTTCATGTTGCTGGCAAAGGCTGCCCAGGAAGTTTGCAGAAAGCCGGTCAGTTCAGACAGTCCCATCACCACACCTCCGAATATTTCAGCGTGTCTATTGCATGAGTCAGGGCCCCCCTCCTGGCCCTGGAAGGCTCTGACCCGTCTCTCTCTGCATTGCTCCCAGATGGAAGTGATTGTCGGGGACTTTGGGATTGTGGTGGTGCCCAGGGACGGCACAGACACAGAGCGCATCATGAACCATTCCTCAATACTCCGCAAGTACAAAGTACGTGACTTTGCACAACACAGGCATCTCCTGCATTTGTGGCAGGGGCCGGCTCTACTCAGCCTGGCCCTGCCTTCCCCTCCTGGTTTCTTACTGTGCCACGATGCTCTCGGAGGGCAGCCAGCAGGCAGGGTGAGCTGGCTGGGCCGTGATTCCCCACCTCTGCATGCAGAGAGGTATTCCAGGCTGTGCACAGGACTTGTGAGAGGCCTGTATGTCACTCGAGTCCCCAGGGTTCATAGACCTTGTTCCAGACGTCAGTGCCTGGGATGGAAATCACTATCCCCAGGGAAGTGTCCGGTTTCCCATGTCACCTCTGGGCGCTGGAGAGCCTGGACACTCTGGGGGCATGTGCCGTGAGGAGCAGAGGGCCGGGGCCACGAACGTTCATTCGCTCTGCTTGTGTTCTCCACAGAACAACATCCTGGTGGTGAAGGACGACGTGAACCACCCAATGTCTGTCGTCAGTTCAACCAAAAGCAGGTGTGTGACGCAAGGGGCCTCCCGCCGCCGGGTACAATTCGCACTGCCGGGCCCCTCTTCTTCTGGGGGGTTCCAAGAATGTCCCACACTCCTCACAGTTCACCCCGGCCATTTATCTGGGGACTTGCATGGGCCCATCACCAGAGCGTCTGGGCACCGTGCACGCGCCCGAGAGAGGCAATAACCCTCAAACGCACTCAGTCACCAGCTCCTGCGTCACTGAGCTCACACGGAGCCGGAGCTGAACCCTAGCCAAACAGGTGCTTCCTGCTGGGGAACAGAAAATGGGCAACGTGGGGCAGGGAACTGACTCCCTCTGCTCTCTTGCCCCGCAGACTGGCCCTGCAGCACGGGGACGGACATGTCGTGGATTACCTGTCTCAGCCCGTCATCGACTACATCCTCAAGAGCCAGCTGTACATCAACGCCTCCGGTTAAAGTCTGAGGCGCTGCAGCGAGGCAGCCCCACCGCTCCACTTCCCTCCCGCTCTCCATCACACTCCTGCTCTCTCTGTGTCTCTCTCTCTCTCTCTCTCTCTCGGCCTCCGGCACGTCCGCCTGTCTCACTCACTGACTCGAGAGCTCCATAGTGCAGGAACCTCCAGAGAGCTGCGGCCTACCCCCATGGTGCCCAGCTCAGCAATCTGCTTTGGAGAACCCTTCCCCTTCACATGGGGGGGGGGCAGGGGGTACAGTAAATAGAGATGTACCCAGCATGCTTTAGGGAGGTGGCTCTAGTGTCCACCTTCCCAGCATGCCCTAGGGAAGTGGCCCTGGCGTCCACCTTCCCAGCATGCTCCGGGAACAGGGGCTTGTTCTTTTCCCATCTCAGCTAAATAAAACACGGTGGATCTTTTTCTTAATAGTGTTAGTGTGAGCCCCTTGGCCTCGTGACATGCTGCGCTAGGTCCGTGCTTGGCAGTGGAAGAGCCTCGCCTGGCTGGCTCAAGACCCAGACAGCTCTGATCTGGGACAGTTTAGCTTGGACGTAGAACAAGCATTGTGAAAACTCTGACAGGGTGTTTCCAGCCCTAACGCTCCCGGGGCAGGGGTCGCCTCAGCCTGCTCCTGCTGTAGATAATTAGTCATTCGCCTTCACGCTTCACTTGGCACGTCCCTGGTCACGCCAGGCTGGCCCGTACGTGGCCGTGCTGCATTTGAGTCACACACGGAAGGTCCCTGGCACTCAGCCTGGAGAGGGCATGACTAGGTCAGGGGAACCAGCCCTCTCAAAAGCCAACAGCAGCTGAAGGCCACTGGTCGTGGGTCTCCCCCACCCAACTCTTAGGTTTGTGGAGCATCCAGGCCCCTTCCACAACATGAGAGCAATTGTCTGGGGGGGTGCGGGTGTGGGGAGGGGGAGACACTCTGATAGTTACCAGCAGTCGACATGCGGCTTTCTGAGCAGCTGGCAAATCGCCTGCTGCCAACCTGGGACTTGGTCTCAGCCGGGGTTGCAATCAATAATTTGTCCAAGGGGAGAATTCATGAGTGGGGAGGGGGCTGCCATCCTACCTGACCCAGGAGCAGCACTGCTGGGGGTGGGCAGAGCATATCAATAGGCACAAGCCGCTCCCTTTCCACCCCATCCCTGGGCTACACTTGCTGGCACCTTTCATCTTGCTAACGGCCTAGCACGGTCTTCATTCCTGCCTCCCTCCCAGACCATGTGAAAAGCAGGCTGGTCACCCTGGGACAGCTGTGAGCCTTGTACCTTCCTGCCTCTCCCGCATGCCTCCTTCGGGACAACCTGCTCTTGTGCTTTGCTGTCCAGCACGGTGGCTGTAGCACCACCCGGCCAAGTGCCGGCAAGGGGAACAGGTGCCGGGGGACCGAGACAGGCCACGAAATGTCGAGACTGCGATGGAAAGACCAGGGATGGTGAGAGGTTCAAAGGCCTCATGCTGGCTGTGACAAGCAGGTGGCAGGACAGGGCACCACTGGCTTGCAGGGGGCTCCCAGCCCTGCGGCAGTGCAAGCTCTGGGTTAAGGCACCATTCGAGAGGAAGGCAAAAATCAGCTTTAGGTTCCATCCCCCCTTCCCAGTGAGCTTCTTTATGTGGCGTTTCGCGGCTTGCCGTGGGCGCTCAGGCACTGCCCTTGCTCCCTTGCTATGCGTGTGCTGACCTGGCCTGTTTCAGCCCCCTGGCATCCCTGGGAACAGGGGCTGCAGCGATTCTGCTCTGGTTTCCCCACAGTCCCAGCCAGGCACGGGCACTAGAATCCCACCCTAGAATCCCACCATGCTCCTTGTGCCTTTCTGAGGGATGCAGTCCCGTCCCCTCCCCCACCCCAACTTCCAGGGAGAGGGAGCATTTCAGGGGAGGCTCTGAAAGCAAAAGCCCTTCAAGGGTTGTACTGAAGCACAAGCTGCTCCCGCAGATGCCCCAAAGGGAAGATGCGGCACTGGAGTTGGGGAACCGCTGCTGCAGGCAGCCCCCTTGCTTGCCGTGAACTCACTATGAAGCCGGAGTCCCGGACAGCATCTCTCTCGTGGCAAAGCACTGCTGCCTGTCCTTCAGCAGGGAGAGCCTTCGGAGCATTTGTAAACGCTCTGCATTTCATCGCGCTTTGCAGCCACTGATTAGGCCTCAGAAGTACGTGTTGCCATGCCCATTTCACAGAGGGGAAGTCAGAAGTCTGGAGGTTAAGTGACTCAGCCAAGCTCTGGAAAACAGTCAGTGTCAGAGCAGGGATTCCAGGGTCCATGCGCAGACTGGTAGCCCATTCTGGTCCAATTGGAAAGGCAATGGGATTGTCAGCGGCAGCACCAGCAAGCTTCCCCTTCCCAGATTTACCCCCCAGCTGGCAAGTGAGGTCAGGAATGGTTACTGCTGCACTTCTGACAAATGGAAAGTGGAGGGTGGTTGGACTGGCTTTGCCTGGCTCATTTCTCTGCTCTTCTGGCTGCTGTAGGCAGTAACGTATATGCCCAGGTTTGGGGAAACATGGGCACCAAGCCATCTCTCGGAAGCCACAAAGGCTGATGGGAGCAGGCGGGAAACATGTCCAGTCACCTGTTCTTCAGAAACATCTGTTTGCTAGCACCCACAATAGCACATGGGAACGTGGAACGAACAGCCTTCCCGGAGACCCCTGCTCAAACACAGCAGGCCACGGACATTGGGCGGGGTGGGAGAGGGAAAGTCCTCTAGCTGCACAAGGCCAGGAGCGAAGCTCTTCTGGACACACAGCTCTTGCTACCCAGCGTGGGCCAAGCGCTTCATGAGCTCTGTCTCACATGCAAGTTCTTTCCGAGAACAGCAGCAGCGATTTGCCAGAACCCACAGCACTCCTCAGCTCCACGCCGGCGGAGATCAAGCAACTGATGTCTCAACGCACAGCCAACCTGCGGAACTCCTCGCCAGGGGAGGTTGTGAAGGCCAAGACTATAACAGGGTTCAAAAGAGAGCTAGAGAAATTCATGGAGGTTGGGTCCATCAGTGGCTATTAGCCAGGATGGGCAGGGATGATGTCCCTAGCCTCTGTTTGCTAGAAGCTGGGTATGGATCACTTGATGAGTCCGTGTTCTGTTCATTCTCTCCCTGGCCACTACTGGAAGATGTGATACTGGGCTAGATGGACCTTTGGATTGACCCAGTATGGCTGATCTTACGTTTAGCATGAGCCACCAAGACACAACAAGGGAGTAACCTCAGAGAGACTGTCTTGTGTCCCACGTCCTTCAGGTGATTGAAGGGTGTGAAATGGGAAGCAGGCCAGTTTTCGATCACACCCAGTTTAGGATGGCATGCCTTAGAAACATAGCATTGTGGTATGGATGATGAATATACTCTCTCTTACTAGTGTTATCTATGCCTTCATTTAGCTGCTCAGTAAAACTCACGGGGTGTGGGTGGGGTGTAATCTAACTTCGGAGTGGGCTGTCAAACTGCCGGGATCGGTTTGGAAATGATCCTTGGGCTGGTGCGTACAGTCGCACCTCCCATCTCTAATCCCTGCAACGACGGTTGGCAAGGAAGGGGGTTTTCAATGTTGGGGGGGACGGGGATGGGGGGGAGGGTTCTTGAACTCACCAGTTTAATAATACAGTGTCGCTTTACTGAAATGAATAAAAACATGTTTTAAAAGAAAAAAAAACCCGGTGGATTGAAGTTGCCGTGTTGCCAATTGCACCTTTGTGAAAGAGTTTGGAGCTGGGTTTCTGTGGCTAACAGAAAAAAAACCCAAAACAAACAGACAAAAAGCATCCCACCCCTTTATCAGCAAAGCGTTTCAATTAGGTAATAAACAAGGATGCTGTTAGCCTGTAGTGTTTCATTGCTGCTCCAACCTTACGGGCTCCCCTTTCTGACGGCTGGATGGTGTCCTCTAACATAGGGAGAGGGCGCAGGGAGAGCCAGCAGGAGGAACAGGGAAGGGGCATGAGGATGCACCCGTTTAGCAATTTTGGGGGGCACAGAGGGGCGGTGCACCTCCCGAGTCGCCTCTGCCTTCTAGAGTCAGGAGAACATGGTGCATTTTATAGCTACTTGCATCAAGGAGGCAGCCTGGCCTAATGCTGCCATTTGAAATGGGAGACCTTTGGCCCCAAATCAATCATGTTCTGCAGGGAGCTGGACGGTCACTTGGTGCTGGCCCCGCCTCCATCTAACCCAGGATTTCCCAACCTATGGGTCGCCAGGCGTCTCCCCAGGTGGCTCTTAAGGAGCTAGTCACACATTGTTTTAATTGCCCTGGTCACCACGTCTTCCTGAATTGTCAAAATGGGTCCCCATCTGGAAAGGTTGGGGACCGCTGGTCTAAAGACACAAACTGCACTCACACAAAGAAGAGCCTGAGGTGGGTAAAAGCAGCTGCCAGCAAGAACCCAGGGTCGGTCTAGCAGCTGTGGCTGCAGAAGGCAGAGGAGGAAGAGAAGCCCTGAGCCAGAGCGGTGGAAGAGCCGCTAAATGCTCCCCTGTTACTACTCTCCCTGGAAAGCCTCGGCCAAAGCTGCTGGGGGTCAGGGCATGAGCATGGATGGGAGAGAAGGGACCCAGGAGCTGCCTTTTTCCATTAAAGTACAGCTCACCCCCAGGTAAGTCTGAGAACTTACTGGGCAGGGGAGAGGACAGAGTCAAGGCCTCCCGGGTTCTGTCCCCCTGGGAAGGTCACTAAACCGCTCCATGCCTCACGTTCCCCACCCGTGCAGTAAGAATCACGGCAATTGCCAGTCCTTGTGCAGCACTCGGAGAAGGCGCACGACAAGCACAGGGGCAGCAGGGCTGAACAATGTGTGGCGGTGCCCAGGACGGGTCCAAGCTCCCCCGCACACCTGCCTAAGGCTCTGGGAGGGTGTTTGGGTGTGAGGAGAGTGGGGGGTGGCATTTGAGGGGGCTGAGAGCTGCCGCAGTGAAGCAGAGCTGGGAGATGGTGGTGGAGTGACGCAGGCTGCTGTGTACATCACTCCGCTCCCCGGGCTCCCGTTGCCATGGTGACTGCCGGGGCCGACCCCTACTGCCTCCCTGCACCAGCCTCCTCCTCCAGGTAATCTCCCAGGCTGCCCTGGGCCCCGTGTGGGGGACCGTTCCATCCATAGGGCAGTTGCGGTGGCTGCCCTGGGGTTCCCCAAAGGGCAGGACCCAGGGTGGCTGCCCCAAACCATCCTATGGACAGGATAGCTCTGGAGGAGGCGAGAGGCGTCTGTACCACAGGCAGCTCCCAAAAGTGACCCACACAGGCCTCTGGCAGCAGCTCCAAGGTGCAGGGTCTGGGAGGGTATTTGAGCACCGCTGCTCAGCGGCATTGCTCCTGCAGCTCCCATTGGCCACCATTCCCAGCCAATAGAATTGGCACTTGGGGTGGGGGCAGTGTGCGGAGACACCCCTAGGGGCCACAGGGACATGCTGGCGGTTCCCAGGAGTACTGTGGCGCGAGGGATGCTGCCAAAGTCCCACTCCACTGCTATGGGTGGCTGGGAGCCTCCAGGACATTTTAAGTCACCTGGGAGCAGCAGGAGGGGCTGGGAGGTGCTCCAGGTGAGGTGCCCAGCAGTGGCAGGCAGGGCCAGAGGAGACACCTGGCCCCAAACATTGGTGGAAGGGGGCCCTTGGAACTGAATATTCCTGGAGCAGGGTCACCACAGGCCCAAATAACTTGTCACCCCGACTATAAAGTATCGTCATCTCAGTAGCTTTGCCTTCTCTGCTTTAGCCACTAGCCCGCGCTGCCGCCTTTCCCTAACCGCCAGTTCACCTCTTCTGGACACAGAGGGAGGAAAGAAAGAAGAGCAACACCCAAGCACTCGGATTTGTTATTTATTGACTTTTTTTCAAATAGAAAGTTCACTTAAGCATAACAAAACAAAACGAACACAGACCCATAACATCTGCCCTGTGTGGTGCCATGGGAGAAATCCCAGAGCAAGCCAGAGGTGAGTGTGCTTCACTATAAATAAAAATATTCCATTACGTGCTTATTTAACATAGCAAAGAGCTGGCACTTTGTAAGAGACCCTGAGCAACTGAGGGGTGAGTTTGTCCCCAGAGTGACCTCCTCTGGGGCATGATTGAGGGGCTGATCCTGCCACTCTGTGGGGCACACGAGAGGTAACAAGGGTCCAGCAGAGCCATTCTCTAGAGGTCACAAGGGCCGAGAGACTGTCTTCACTGAGACAGGAACAAAATGGAATCCCATCCACAGGAAACCCACTGGCGGTAGAGATGTCTCCCCGGTTCCTCCAGATTTAGAAACAGATGGTTAAGAATCAGTCACAATGTCTCTACCTTGAGGCTGCTCAGTGCAAACCATTGTCTGTTGGGAGGAAAGGAGAGGACAGCACCAAACCCGTCACATCTGGTTAGCTTTACGGTGTTCGGCTTTTTTAACGGGGTGATCGATATGCTACCCATTGCATAAGGGAAAGCTTGGCTCCAGAGTGCCCGCAGCTGTGTCCAAGGTCAGCAAGACAAACCCCTGCTCCTACAGAAAGCCCCAGGGGATCTTTGATGTCCATGCAGAGAAGGCAAGAATTTGTTTTGCAAGCTGTCATCTGTCAGATGCACAGTAGAGGCCTGGTACTCCAGCGCCCAAGGAAGGATGAAGGGCTGAGTCATCCCTCCTGGGGCTGGGCACCTGTGTTGCCAGCGAGCACAGACCTGAGCTTCTGATCACGAGGACATCCCTGGTGGCTAACCCCTTGGGAACCCACCTGAAAGGCCCAGGATGAGAAGAGGGAGGAGAGAGGGCTGTGACATCACCCCAGAGCAGGGGATGTGGTAGGAAAGACATTCCACCCGAGGGCCCCTACATCAATCCAAGGCATTACTGACCATCCTCCCACCACTGACCCTTTTAAGCCACCAAAAATAAATCCCTTCCCTCCTCCCTTTTGACTAACCAGGTATTTACTTTGCTACCATACTGCAAAAAACAGCCCCTCTAATGGAGTCTAAAGCCCCACAACAGGCGAGCGGGTCGCTCTGGGGTCAGTGTCGAGACGGAAAGGCCGCAAGGCCTGTGCCACATCGAGAACGCCGACCTCCTAGGCTCTGCGCCCACCCCTGCCGTTCGCTGGGCCCGGAAAGGATTGCTGGTGGGAACGGGTCTAGCAATGCGTCCAGGGGAGCCACCGTTGCCTTGGGTGGAGAGGTGCTGGCTTTTGAGGAGAGTGGGGAGTTCTGCTGGATGTGCCCAGCCAACAGGGCCTTGGTCAGGACAGGGAGAGCTGCAGGAGACGGAGTTCAGACTCTCGACGTTCATTCGGCGACTGTCCAGGAGCTGAACTGCTGGCAGCTCCTTCTTGGGCCACGCTCTAGGGACGGGTTCTCCCGCCTTTGGCTCTTCACGGCCAGCAGCACCTTCATGCAGCCAGGTCTCTTTCCTTCCTCCTGTGCTCCAGGGACGGATACCAGAGTCTCAGGCTTTCCTGGCTCAGAGGCGCCTTGTGGTGATGTTGGCATCAAAACACGGAGTCCTGAGGCAAACGTCAGCAAATTGCAGCACTGAGTCTGACCTGCTGCACTCCAAGGGCCTGCGTGCAGCTTGGCAGAGCCAAAGCCAGGTGCTGGCGGGCTTGCCTTCCCCATCCTCCCCCAGCCCGTCAGGCCAAGCCCTGGTATTCACAGCCTGAAACACCCTGTCCAGAGAGTCTTCCCAACAGCTCAAGGACTTTCGATGGGTTTTAAGTTGTAGCAGCCGGGGGGCAGACTGTCGCGGATCTCCTCCAGGTTCCGAATATCAGCCAGGATCTCGTTAATGCTTCTCTCCAGTGTCTGGACCCGCAGCTTCTGCAGACTGGCTGTTTGCTCCAGCTCAGCCATCTGCTTTTTCAACTGGCCGTTCTCGGTCCTGGCCTTGCTGAGGCCGCGTTCGAGCTTTTTCAGCGCCTCCTCATCCACAGAGCCCGGCTGGTCTGGTTCCGAGGAGGAAGATAAGAAGAGGAAGCAATGAACAGAGGCTGGGGACTGGGTCTTTCTAAGCACACGGCCCTTCATCTCCCCCTCCCACTACAGTTACCCAGGGCTCTCCCCCTACCTAGGCTTTGGAAAAAGGCAGACAGCAAGGGGGGGGGCAGAACTGAAGAGGAGCGAGAGGAAGCTGGGAAATACTCGGAATTCCTTTCTTCACATCCTCAGCTCCAGGAGGCCACGTTTCTGAGGTGACAGGTTATAAACTATGAAATGCCTCCCGCTGGTGTGGGGTGCAGGGAAGTTTGGATCTGAAATCGGCCACACGCGTAGCAACAGGGCACAGTCACGGAGGACAAGGAGAAAGCTGGTCATGTGGTGGAGATGCTGGACAGGGACTCGGGAGATCAGGATTCAGCCGCGTTGCCACGGCAGCACCAGGGGCACGTGCTCAGCCCAGCTCAGCCATGTCTCCACTACCACAGCAATGTGGCTGCATTTACTCATGCTAGCTCATCGAGCATCTGCAAGTCTGTGAGGTAGGCAGGGATCTCTCCTCCCTGCTCACAGCAGAGACACCGCCACAGACAAAGAGCGATATGATTGCTGGCCACATAGCCTCATGGAGCTACTGCAGGGACTCACAACCCTACCTCGTAGTGGAGACAGAGCATCCCCATTTTACAGATGGGCAACCAAGGCTTCCCACCTCCCACCCTTTGTCTTGTTGGTTACGTGTGGTTGGCCAGCATCTAGAAGAAGGTGTCTCTACACTTACCTATCCGACGTAGAAGATCTTCCAGGGCATGCAGTGTCTCTTGGACAGCAGTCCCAGCACTACGGGCCTCGTCTTGGGCCCCTTGTACCTCCTGGCCAGTCTAAGGGAGGCAAGAGAAGGCAGTGAGGGCCTGTGTCACCCGGGCAGGATGCAGCTGCTTTGAGGCTGAAGGATGGGAACTCACTTTTTGTACAGCGGTGGCATCCATATTAATCTCCAGCGCCTTCCTCGTGAACTCCCTTTCTGCTTCTCTGGCCTCGTCCCGTAAAGCTATGACTCCTCTCTCCAGTGCCAGGGCCCCATCTGCTGTCCTGTTGGCTTCCAACCTCAACCGCATTATCTCCTAGGAACACAAAGGCAGCCAGAGTAGGCGATATCAGAGAAGCACGAAGGCCCACGAGGATTCATTTGGGAGAGACAGAGCAACAACGCACACAGGTGACTTGATTTGTGATGTGCTATGCACCCACAACTGCTACTGCTTTCAGCGGGGGGCTGCTAGCCCTGAGCACCCCTGCAAGTCAGCCAGAGATGAACGGGCAAGAAAGACGACCTGGCTCGTGAGCCTGTTTGACACACTCATCAGGCCCAAGTTACATCAGATTCACCCACTTGCATCAATATCATATTGGTTTCCCAGCTAGTTTATTTCCCTTCTGCAGAGTATCACGCTGCGTTGTAGCCACGCCCTGAACTCTTCCATGGGATGAGCAGACTCCAGGGGGCCAGTCTTTCCTAGGCATCCTACAGGGAGCTACTCTGGGATTTCAGGTCCATCTACGCTGCAGCTGCGATTCCCAGCCAGGCTAAATGTACATGGGACAGTTCTCACCAAGCTAGTGCGCTCACAATAGCTGAGCCGCACTGACTAGCTAAGTACGTCTTCCATCTGCAGAGCAGTCACCTCTTTAGTGGCTGAACCTGCAACGCCAGGCCAATGTCACACAAAATCTGCACGGGGACTCGGACTATGCGTATTATTTACCAGGACACTTCTGGGATACGTTCAAGTAACTCAGACCCTGCATGTTGATTGGGAGCTGAACAGGAAGTAAGGTTAGAGTCTTAACAAAGAAGTGCTTCTCCATGCCCTGTCTTCCACCCCCCGCTCCTTGCCCTTGCCATTCTTCTCCCATTCCCCAGTGCTCCGCGTCCCATTCCCCAGTGCCTGTCCCTACCTGCTGGATACCACTGGTGAGCTCCTTGGCCTCGCCGGCCATTCTTCTGGCTGTCTGTGCATTTGTAGCAGCGCTGCCCAGGGCGCTTTCCGCTTGTTCAGTCTTATCGCCCGCGTTCTTCACCATACTTTTGATGAGAGGGAGTCGTCTCATGGCTTCTTCAGCTTCTCTTCTCCTACCATCCACCTGCAGGTGAAACCCTGAAACAGAAAACACACACAGCCCGGTCAGACCCCCAAGGCGAGAGGGCATTCCTTGGAGGCCAGGCTGGGGCAGAACTGCCCCCTCGGCCGAAGAAAGATTAGCACCCCTGAAACTGCTTCTCCCATGGTAGAATGTCGACAGCAAGAGAACTAGGAAATGGGCGAGGGGATGTGATCAGAGAGAGATTCCCAGGAGGTTTGCTCCCATCCCACCACCCCAGAGCTGTGAAAATGATCAGGCTGTGCCTGGAATGAGTCTTTGCCCTTAGATGCTGGGATTACCTGGCATACGCTGCATTGGAACGCCCTGTGGGAAACAGCAACATGCGGCTGTGGGAGCAGTAAATGAGAACTACTGACGGCTGCTGACTAGCAACTCACCCCGGAGATTCTTCAAGATGAGCTCAAGTTCGTAAAACGTAGCATTGCCGGCGCTCACTGCCTGCTGGGCACTGCTCTGGGCTCGGTAGGCACGGGACAACAGCTGACTGGAAGCCTGTAACGAGCCAAAGGGGCCCAAGGAGACAGCAGATCAAGCAGAGTGCCAGGGAGGCAGCTTCATTTCACTGGGGAGGATTAAATTGCCAGCTCATCATCTGTGGCTCAAAGCCCATCCCAGCTCGGGTCAGAGGAAGGGAGGAATGGAGCTGGGATGGCAGCCTGCCTGCTGACCCGCTGCCTGCTCCTGAACCCAGCTGGGTTAAAGTAACGCACAGCTCACAGAGACAGCAGCTCTGTCAGGATAAGGGGGGGGGGGTCTTACCAGTCTCTTGCCTTCCCCGCTCTGTAACTGCCGCTGGATTTCTTCCTCCCAGCTGGCCGTGTTGCTTTGCAGCCGCCTGTATTCTGCCATGTACGTATCCACCAAGACCAACAGAGCATCCGCCTCCTGCCTGAGCCGGTTCGCCTCCCCCTGAGACACCAAGGAAAGAAGAGTTTGCTCTAGTCCCAGGTACCCAGCGCCCGTCACAAGGACTGGTCCCTGGCACTGATTGGCTGCCCGGTATTGCCAGCTCCCGGAGCTCTCCCGCAAGCTGGCACTGGAGACCCCATACCCCGCACTAAGCAGCGGGCAGGTTAAAGGGGACGTCCGGGGGTGTATCTGCTCCTTCCCAACAGGATGCTGGTGGTGGGGAAGGCAGGAAGGACAAGTGCCTCAGAGTTCACTGGTGTCCGGCAGCTGAGAGGTCCTCACCTGGAAGGACCCAAGGTCGATCTTTGATAAGCGAGACAGGAAGCTTAGGAGCAGCAGGCTGCCCTGATAGGCCTTGTCTGCCTCCACGGCGGATCTGCTGGCATCCGCCTCCAGTTGGCTGGCTAGCAATTTGCTTTCGTCATATCTGCCAAGAAAAACAAAAGCACCTCATGCCACTGCCTCGCGTTTCACAGCTCCATGAGCAGCTCGGAAATCCATTGACCCCCCCCAATGGATTATCTGCCCAAAGGATAAATTTGGCTCCACAAATTTGTGTAACATGCCAAAGAAATGGTGTACTTCCAACACCCCTTTAGGAGGGTGCTCTCTCCTCCCGCTACCACAGAGACCTACACACACGTGTGCTGTGAACCTACTTTCTCAGCAGCCCTTGCACAGAGCTTGTCAGGATATCTCCTCCGCTCGCACCTGAGCGCGCCAGCTCCAGGGCTTGCCCTGAGTCTTCCACCGCCGCCTTGGCGGCCAGCTCGATGACAAATGCTGACTGCAAGTGGCTGGAAAACAGAAGGGCTCCATGAGACAGGGGCCCGCAGAAGCCCCCTTGCTCCTTCCCTCCGCTTGTCTCGCCAGTCTATTCTGATGGGTCATCATCGGAGCAGCCATAGCCATGTGAGTCCCAGAATACGAGAGGCGCAAGGCGGGGGAGGTGGTGTCGTTTATTAATATAATATATATACACACACAGAGCGTGGTTTGAAAGCTTGTCTCTCAACAGACATGAGTCCAATAAGAGATACCACCTCCCCCTGCCTGTCTCCATCCCGAGAGCAGGTCCTTCTGGGAAACCCACACAGATAACGAGTGGTCCTGTCGCATCTTAGGGTATGTCTACACTACCCTCCTAATTCGAACTAGGAGGGTAATGTAGGCATACCGCACTTGCAAATGAAGCCCGGGATTTGAATTTCCCGGGCTTCATTTGCATAAGCCGGGCGCCGCCATTTTTAAATGCCGGCTAGTTCGAACCCCGTGCCGCGTGGCTACACGCGGCACGGAGTAGCTAGTTCGGATTAGGCTTTTAATCTGAACTAGCTGTACTCCTCGTGGAATGAGGAGTACAGCTAGTTCGGATTAGGAAGCCTAATCCGAACTAGCTACTCCATGCCGCGTGTAGCTGTGCGGCATGGGGTTTGAACTAGCCGGGATTTAAAAATGGCGGCGCCCGGCTTATGCAAATGAAGCCCGGGAAATTCAAATCTCGGGCTTCATTTGCAAGTGCGGTATGCCTACATTACCCTCCTAGTTCGAACTAGGAGGGTAGTGTAGACATACCCTTAGAGACTAACAAATATCTATATAGATATAGTATCATGAGCTTCCGTGGGCAAAATCCCCCTCCTCAGATGAGCAGAGTGGAGAGAAAAGGGGAGACCTGATCACTTTATAACAGAAAAAGAAGGGGGGGGGGGAAATTACTTGTCAATTATAGTGCCAGTGCTAATGAAGCTAACTGAGTGAGCTGGAAGTGTCCCATCCTTAGCTTTTGTTGTCTATTGGGTGTTGAATGTAAGGAAAGCAGGTTTTATAATGGCCCATCCAGTTCATGTCTTGGTTCAAGCCAGGAGAGACAGTGTCAAATTTGCATCGGAAGGCCAGTTCCACACCTCTCTCTGTAGTTGGTTTCTGAAATTCCTTTGTAGGAGAATGGCTGCTTTTAAGTGAGTTAACGAGCGCCCAGGCAGGTTAAAACGTTCTACAGGTTTTTGTGTGTTACCGTTACCAATCTCTGTTGTGCGGCCATGGAAAGCTCATGATACTGTATACATATTTTTGTTAGTCTCTCTAAGGTGCTACAGGACTACTCGTGGTTTTTTAAAATTACAGAGTAACATGGCTACCCCCCGAAGAGGTAAGAAAGGGCAGGATACCCCTGCAGAATATGTGCTTTCTGGCAGCGATGGTTCTCCTGAGTGCATCTCCTCACAGCAGCGCCGGACGGGAGGAGAGGCCGGCATGGCCCGGAATGTGCCAGTCGACAGAGCAGCCACTCACCTGTTTGCTAGTCTGAGAGCTTCTTGGGCCAGCATCAAAAAATCATTCGACCCACCAGGGAGATCGGAAGGGGGAATAATCTGTGGAGAAAGAGAAGTTAATGGCGCTCACGTGCTCTCACGCTCACTGGGTGCTGGCTGAAGGGAGGGCTTGAGGACGACTGGCAGGAGGTAAGAAAAGTACCTCACACTGCCGCAGCCACTCCCTAAGCCGCCTCACCGGCCGTTCCAGGCTGCACGCCCCCATGCTCCCAGTCCCCTGCCCTGAGCCCCCACAACTACTTGCTCTGGGACCACACACCCCCCACACCTTTGAGCCCCCTTCACATTTCTCACAGGTACTGTTATATCACAGCTCCCCCAATCCGCTGCCCTGAGCCCCCGTGGGGAGCGGTGATATAACAGAACCTGTACGAAATATTGGGGTATTTCACCCCTGGGCAAAGTGCTGGAGAACTTACCAGCCCACTCAGGGTCTCTTGGCTTTGCTGCAGGTCCAAACGGGCTCTCTCGATCAGCCGCCTCATGTCCTGCACCTGGGCCTGGTACTGACGCCCCAGCGCCTGCAGCCTCTCCACAGTCGCCCTGACCTCAGCCAAGCGGCTCTGGTAGCTGGACTCGTGTCCCTTCATTCTGGACACCCGGCTCTCCAGGGACTTGTCAGAGGCTGGCAGGAGAGACCAAGAGAAATTTACGGGGCCGCAAGATAAAAAACCAGAACTGAGCACGAAGCGGCACACAGCTCGATGAAGAGAAAGGCAGCAAGTCGTGGGGGCGGTGGGGCTGTCCCAGAGTGTCTCCTCATCCCCGCATTGTACCAGCACTCAGGGACTGTCCCAGAATGCTCTCTGCCTCCATACAGGACTGACAGTTGGGGGGGAGGGGTTGTTATGAGTGCACCCCCCATCTCCACAGTCAGGGATGGGTGGAGGGGAGCCTGCCCCAGAACTGCATCTCTGAAGTGCACTGTTCAGAACTACAGCCCTTGCCCTACGCCTGTGGCTAGCACTGGTGTCCTTCGCTGCATTCAGCCTTCAGGTGACCCCCTGCTGTCTTCCCTCATTGGAGGGGAGGTGCGCGCCGCTGGTACCTTGTAAGCTCAGAGCTACTCTCAGGATTTCTCGCAGGGTCGCCTCAGTCTGCTGCATCTTCCTTTCCAGCTCCCCATTGGCCCCTGCCCCACTGCCAAGCTGCAGCTGAGACACAAGCACCTCCAGCTGCCGCAGCTGCTGCAGGTACTGATCCACCTGGAACCAAGACAGGCCGCCGGGTCAGCAAGCGGCAGAGCCATGGAGGTTACAGAGACAGAGGGCCGATAAAGAAAAGTTATTTATTAGTTCCCTAAATAGAAGAACTAGAGGACACCAAATGAAATTAATGGGGAGCAGGTTTAAAACTAATAAAAGAAAGTTCTTCTTCACACAGCGTGTAGTCAACCTGTGGAACTCCTTGCCAGAGGAGGCTGTGAAGACTAGGACTATAATAGAGTTTAAAGAGAAGCTAGATAATTTCATGGAGATTAGGTCCATAAAAGGCTATTAGCCAGGGGATAAAATGGTGTCCTTGGCCTCTGTTTGTCAGAGGCTGGAGAGGGATGGCAGGAGACAAATCACTTGATCATTGTCTTCAGTCCACCCTCTCTGGGGCCCCTGGTACTGGCCACTGCCGGCAGGCAGGATACTGGGCTAGATGGACCTTTGGTCTGACCCAGTACGGCCGTTCTTATGTTATGTTCTTATGTTCTAGAGAGAAAAGGACTCGGGCCAGGTCTGCAGGCAGCAGGGGGGGGGGTGAGGAAGAGCAGCCCAGGAGCATTGAGAGGCTGAGAGTCAAGCAGAGTCTGGATCGAGCCCTTTCAGCGAATGCTAATCCTGGTCAAAAGTCCAGATTAACAGTCCTGGCAGCTGAAACCTGCTGTCGCCAGACCAGGCAGCGTCGCCTCTGCGCCTGTCTCCGACAGTCCTTGGCCTGTTTCTGGAAACAATCCCCACGGATGTCGTTTGGGGCCTGGCACGGCTACAGCACTAGCGATGTGGATGCCTGTCCACTTGAGACCAGACAGGCCACCGACAGCTTCCTGAGAGTACAAGCATCCTGTCGCTAAAGCCTGGACTGGATTTGAATTGGGTCTTCCATGCACCGGGAAGCAGGGAACCCTGAAACCCGAGCAGGAGGTGGCAGGACTGTGAATGTGTTCTGCTCCAAAGGGAGGAAAGTCCCAGACTCCTTAACCTCATCCCCTCCCGACAGCACCCGCAGGGAGAAGCTAGCTCCTAGAAGGCCCTGCTCCCTCATCTCATCTTCTCCTGCAAAGCTGAGAGCAGAAGGGGTGGGAAAAGCCCTCTCCCTCCCCAGAGAAAGGCTAAAAGCCAGACTTGGCAACCCCACGTCTGCACTGAGCTGATTCTTGGAGGGAGAGATCTGCATTTCTGGGCCGAGCTGGGCTCTCCGGGTGCGGGAGGGTGGTTAATCCCCTTTGTATCTGGAAAAGCGAATTTGCTGAACCTTATCTGTGGATTTGCCTTGACAGCTACTGGGTTCAATCTCTGACAGGAATGCAAAAGGAATTAGTGCCGGGGGAGGAGAGGGAATTATTGCTGAAATCTTCTGCTGGAGATGCAATGTCAGGGAAGGAATTCCAGCTCAGAAACCAGGGCAATGGGCACCCGGCTGACAGACAGACAAACATACCTGTGTTTTCACATGGCCGTAGCAGGTGGGGCACTGGGAGTGCTCACAGTTGGGCCCCTCGAATCCCGGCTTGCAAACACAGCTCCCATCGCTTCCGCACTTCAGGGGGTCAGACCCTACCGAGTTGCAGTTGCAGGCTGCAGAGAAAGCATAGGGTTGGAAGGAGCCACAAATCAAACCAACATTCAGAACCAAAGAGCCTAAGGAAAGATAGCAGCTCTCATAACAACATGTTCCTGTCCTAACCAGAACATCTTTCCATCCCTCTCCCCCATCTCACACTTCTGATCCTGCACTGTTTTTCCAAGGTGCATAACAAGCTGCACCCTGACCAACCGGTCTGCCCGCCTCCCTTTCTGAGCTAGAGAGAGAGAGCAATGAACAACTCCTACCCTGCTGCCAGAGTCGCTGTTCACCTCTGTATCGACAGCTTCCAAATAGTTATCGCTCCCTAGAGAAGGAGTTCAGATGCTGGTGGGAAAACCAGTGATGCTACAAGATGTCGTGCTGGTGATTTATACCGGCCATACCTCGGAATAGCACTGCACCAGCAAGGTACTGCTGGAGCCATCATCTCGGGATGGGGTTCAGCCTTACGGCCTAGCCTCCGTGTCCCCACTAGTATATTCCAGGTACTGAACATTCTCCCGGGAGTTTCAGCTGGACCCAGTATTCCTGACTAGTCTGAAAATAACGTGTAACGTTACTGCTCACTGGGAAATCCACCCTGAATGCGGATTCCAGAACCAGCTGGTCCAGTGATGAAGGAAGGGACTCTTGCACAGAGTGTGCAAAAACCGGCCCAGGATCCTTAAAACGAGAGGTGCTCTGAAAGCAGCATGACACTAGTGCTGGGTTCGGGAGTCCATTCCCAGACCAGTCACGCTCTCGGCACAAGGCTCCTGTCTGGGATTCATTGCTGGGCCTCTCATTCTCACCAGCAAACCTAGTCGTCTCTCCGTTCCCTAGCTCTTCTCTGATCGGTACATGCTTCAGCCACATCCCTCTTAACCCCCTCGCACAGCAATGCAAACCTCCTTCCCACACAGCTGTGAGCCCCGAAAGAGCTTCCAGCAGTCTCAGCAAATGCTGAAGGAATTTAGGTCCGTTCCCTGGATCTCCTCACGAGTTTCCCACTGGTGGAAACTCCCCATATGCCGACACAAATCCAGGCCTCTGGGAAGCACCTGCGTCTTAACTTGAACCATCCAGCCATCAAGCAAAGCCTGGGAGTCCAACAGCGAATTAACGGTCGCTTTGATGCGTTGTGAAAGTTGCATTCTTACATAGCAGCAGCTCCCACACCCTTAGCCTCATTGACGCAAACATGCACATTCTCCAGGGCAAACTTGTTCGGCTGGAGTGTGCACTGGACCCAGTATTTGTATTTGCCTTTGCATTCCTCGCGGGCTTTGGTACAGTGGCAGGGAGCCATTTGCGGGGCCTGAGAGAGCACAGGACTCTGGTCTCCGCACAGCATTTCAGCTCCTGGCGTGAGGGACGGAATGTCGTGAGAACGCAGGAGCACGTGTTCTTTGAGCCCCACCAATGGCTCCATGAAGCACTGAAAGGGCTTGTGAAAAGGGTACCCAGGAAACCAAAGTCAGAGATGCTTGATTTTACTTACACTTACCATGTCCCAATGGGGAGGGCAGAGAGCTGCATGGGAAGGTGAGAAGAGTCTAGGGTGCATCTACCCACCACCGCCTCACAAATCTCCAGGGGCACGAAGTCTGGCCTTGCACTCCTCAGATAGGAGGGCTTCCACCACACCGTGTGCTTAACTTGGCACTCCTTGAATGGCTCTCAGGTCCTGGCTCCCCCCAGATTTCCGCAAAGCGCAGCCCAGGTTTATCCAGATCCTGCTGGAGGCTTTATCCGACGTGGGACTTACATGCCCAGCTTTGATACTCGAACGCTCAGAGATGTGTTTCCCCACAGGCCCGCCCTCTCCAATGCATACACACGCACGCTCCAGCTGACACTCCTACCTTGACACTTCTCTGCCGGGTTGGGGGCCAAGGGGTTCCCAAAGAACCCCTCCTTGCATTGGGCACAGGAGAAGCCGGCCGTATTGTAGAGGCATTTCAGGCATTCGCCCGTCAGTTGGTCACAGTTCCCCGCAGCACTGGGATCTACGTTGCTGCTACACTGGCAGGGCCGGCAGGGTCTCACGGGGCCCTTTTGGCCCAAGGGGTCTCCAAAATAGCCGTCAGCACAGAGCTCACAGTTAGCACCTGGGGAGAGAGAAACAAAAGTCAGAGGCCAATTACCCTCCAGAACCACACGGCTGAGACCCTCCCCTCCCCCGAATGCCGAGGGACACAGGCACTATGCCCTGCTGGGATCTGCAGGGCAATGAATTCACAATCTCGGGTCCATGCTCAGGGAAGGGAAGGGAACTCACCTGCTTTGTATAGTTATGAGAAGCCAATTTAGCTCCATGGAGCCTCTGACCTAAAGCAAGTCCCCTTCCATCCCAGCCGAGGGGCAAGAAGGAGTCTCTCCCCAGGGAAAGGAAGGACCCCTAGGCCATGGTACCGTGACAGGAAGCCTATTCTGACCGACTGGGGCACAGCACTGGGACAGACGGCCTGGGATCTGCTCTTGTTTCTCCCTTAACCCCAACACTTCCTCTCCCTGTGTCTCAGTTTCCCTCCCTCACCCTTGGCCAGTCTGGACTTCCTGTCTCTCACTATGCGTGCGTACTGCAGCTGGCATGTTGGGGGCCTGATCTCGGCTGGGGCTGCTATGTGCTACTGGGAATAACAAAGTGGTGCACAGATCAGAAAGCCAGGCTGTGCCAGGCTCCACGCAACCCTCGCAACTCTGCTCCAGGCTAACCCAGGGCTGGGGAGAGCTGCACACACATGGAAAAGGACAGGAATCCACCTTTTCCTATGCTGCTGTCCTGCAGGAGACTGGAAGGACCCTGAAAAGGAAATGAACCTCCACACAACGCAGAGGGAGAAGATTACCAGTGACTCCCAGGGGACAGTTATTGCACACGATCTCCTTCCTCCCTGGTGCCACGAAGCAGCCCTGGCCACTTGTGCAAGGACACGGCCTGCAGCTCTGCGGATTCCAGGGGTCATTGTAGAAACCCAATGGGCAGCTGGCACTGGGTTCCATGTTTTCATCTCCTGAGTAACAGTCTCCTGGGGGAAAGAGCAAACAGTAGCACACCCGGCAGGACAGTCGAGCCTAATGGAAGTCCTGTATTCTCCTGCAGGTCACAAGCGCATGGCACTGTAACTTGCTGTGCAAGGAAAGATCTTTTCTAATAGCCCAACGCCACCTCCTACCAACTGCACCACTCCGTGTGAGTCAGCACCGGCCTGCAACCGAGCGCTGACCCGCATAGCACAATTCCTCAGAACCCAACACGGCCACCAGTAGCCTGGCGCCATTCGGTACAGCTTGGCAGGCCCCCTACAGCAGGTGTGTGACCTGGCACCTTTCTTCGCCTCCATCTCTCAGCGCAGTCCATTGTAACTTGGGGCAATGTTTACTCCACTAGTCAATAGCAGGCGATCATGTTATGAGGTACCACATCTAGCCAGATCTTTTTCAGGGCTGGACACTTGGGGTATGTCTAGACTAACTAGTTTATCCAGCATAGGCAAAGAAGTGGGGATTTAAATAATCCCTGCTTCATTAAAATAAACATGGCCGCTGTGCTGTGCAGACGATCGGCTGATCCAGCAGAGCATAGTAGCCTAGATGCGGATCTGTCAGCTGAGGAAGCCTTTGCCGACAGATCCTGTAAATCTTGTTTCACGAGGCATAAGGGATCGGTCGGCAAAGGCTTCCCCAGCCGACAGATCCGCAACTAGTCTGCCGCGCTGTGCCGGATCAGATGATCGTTGGCACAGCGCGGCGGCCATGTTTATTTTAATGAAGCTGGGATTATTTAAATCCCCACTTCTTTGCCTATGCCGGGTAAACTAGTTTACACGGCTCCGTCGACGGAGCCATGTAGTCGAGACATACCCTCAGGCTATATAATGGTAAGTCCAGCCCTAAGAAGGACTATCACAATCAGAAGAAACTTAAAACACAACAAATGGTCTAGTAGCACTTTAAAGACTAACAAAACACGTAGACAGTATCATGAGCTTTCGTGGGCACAGCCCACTTCTTCAAATGATCAGAGTGTGGGTTGTGCCCATGAAAGGTCATGATACTGTCTACCCGTTCTGTTAGTCTGTAAAGTGCTACTAGACTATTTGCTGTTTTTTAAGTTTTTCCTGTTACAGACTAACTCGGCTACCTCTCTGAAGCTTTATCGCAATCAGAGTCCTGCACCTAGACACGGAGCACTTTGTGGAATACAAGACTCTTCTGAGAAAGACGCACGTGTACTGGGCCTTTAATACACTTGGCAGGCAGCGTTCCCCAGAATCCAGCACCTTCCCCATCACCGGGTTTTATCCTCTGCCACCTCAGGATGAAAGCTGGTTGGGAAAACAGAATTTTCATTCTGCTGGAATTGCTGACATTCCAAAACGGGCCTGCATTCCGAATCAGAAGGAAGAGTCGCAATTTTAAAACGTCAAACGTTCAGGAGGGTTGAACTGCACCGTTTTGACAAGGGAAAACATGACCCTTCAATAAAGTAAAAAAAGCTTTGGCCTTCTGATTTCAATTGACGGCATGTGGAGTTTGGTTTTTGAAATGGTTAAACATCTGATGTACTATTAAAAGTAAAGTTTTGGGAGCACAGAAAAGCCCAAAGGAAATATTTCAACCTCAAAATGAAACAAGGTTTTCCCTGTCGAAAACTGAATCAAAACTGACCGATTCCCGCAAACCATTAAGATTCTGCCCAAACCTCCTTTTTTCAAGGCAAAACTGTCCTGCCTCCATGTTGGGGACCAGTTCTCCTGACAGCAACGTTGACTATCACCCAGCAACCTCACCTATTCCTCTGGTGCCCGTCATGCAGCACTACCTCCTCTCCCGGCTCTAGCCACTGGGCACCGGCACCACCCGCAACCCCCAGCTGTGATTGCGGTTTCCCTTACCCGTGTCTGGATCGCAGTTTTCTCCCCCCTGGCAGTCACACCGCACACAGGTGCTGAAAGGCCCCAGGTTGGAAGCATCTCTCTTGTAGCCAGGAGCACAGCGTTCGCAGAACTGCCCCTCGTAGCCAGCAGGGCAACCACATCGTTCCACCCAGGGAGCTGGGATTCCAGGCGCCGGCAGTGCAGAAACCAGGGTGACGTTATCGATGTACCCAGTGCCTGACAGCAGAGACAACACATCACATTTACAGCCAGTGGAGGAGCACTGACTTCTTCCCCCGACCCATGACAACAGGTATCCTAAAGACTGTGCCCGTACCAGGAAGTAGTGGGTGTTTTCTGTGCACGCTGCACTTCTAGTCAGAGAATGTGTGTGGCGCTTACAGCAAAGGCCTGCTATTCCCAACTCTGCCACCGATTCATCGCATGGCCTTTGGCAAGTCACGTAACTGCTGTGTGCCTCAGTTTCCCCATCTGTAAGTGGCGTGTCACATTTACCCGCTTCACGGGGATGCTGTAAGGCTTCTTGTCTATACAGTGCTTCTTGTCTATACAGATCCCAACCTTTCCCCACTCACTGTATTCTCCATACGTGGCACGGATCTTAAGGGCCGTCAGATTTCCAAGTAGCCTGCGATACTCAAAGTAACTCAGCGTGGGGCTCCACCCGCTGCTCGGGTGCTCGTTCAGTCTGTGCATCAGAAGGGAAAGAAATTGAGGAACAAAGAATAAATGTAAAGATCATCTTGCTGTCAGCTCTCTCCTGACAACCTTGAGACAGAAAGAACTTGGGCTCCCACGATTACTCAAGGGGTTGCAGAGGGACAGACCTACCAGCAGACTGAAATCAACAACCCAGCCTAAGGTCCCTCTGACTAAGTGCCCGGCCTCATGGCCTCCAGATGGTCTCATGCTCTGGGAACCAAAATGCAGCTGCTCCTGCTTGTGAAGGGCCCAACACGTTACAGCACAGAGAATCTACCTGCTTTGGGCAGGGCGGGGAGTGTCTGGCAGCTGGGTTACCAGGAAATCTCAGTGACTCTGGCACATGTCTGCAGTCACTGAGGGGTGAGAGCACCCCCTTCTCCCCCTCCCCCCGCATCCTCCTGCTTTACCTGAACGCATATGTCTTGCTGATGCCACAGGACAGCATCTTCCCGTGAGGCACAAGGGGGGCAGCGACTCGTAGGCCAGCTCCTTCCAGGACCACATCCTGGGGAGACGGACGACGACCCCCTCGGTCCATGCGATAATCAAAGGACAGGACCTGGCCGTAGCTCAGCTGCTGGTTCCCAAGGAACCTGGCTGTGAAGGGAAGAGGCCCAGAGGGAGAAGGTTAAAGGGTCAAACCCTCCCATGAGAAAGTCTTAATTCCTGGAGCCGGCCCCGGGCACGTGCTACATGTGGGGCTACCCAGACAGAAGATTACATTTTGGAAGGTCCCAGTATCCCGTCTGCTCTGATTCCACCACCAGCCCGAGTGATGAATCAGGGGACATGGCATTTACCAGCTCTCCAGTGGCAAGTGCCCTGGCCCAGTCCCACCCCCCAGCTGCTGAAACCTGCCCCAGTAGAGAGCCTCCCAAACTCCCTTACCCCTCAAACACTCCTGTCTCCCTCCAGGGATAATTACTGCCCTCCCTGCTTCTCTCCCTCCATTAACCATGCCTCCCAGACCCCAGAGGGCTGCCTAGCCTCACACGCCAGGCCCTGCCAGCTCACATGGTCATGCCAGAGACAGGCACAGCCAGTAGAAGCCCACCCCTTCCCCCGTGCGATCAGCAAACTCCCTCCCTTGCAAAATCCAACCCCTTCACCCAACACAGAGCCATGAAGAAGGGCAGCTCCCTGCAGCCAGCGTGAATTAGCCAATGCCCCAGGCAGCCAGCAGGTGGCAAGGCTGAGCCGGCCTTGCGTTAGGGCAGCGGTTCTCCAAGCGTGGCCTGCGACCATCTTGCAGGCGAGCCACGGGCTCAGGGCTGCCCGACCCCGCAGCCATCTTGCCACCGTGGGCGGTGGGCCGCGGAAAGGGCAGCGTTGAGTGGGGTGGGCCGTGAGCCAGAAAGCTGAAGAACCACGGCTCTGGGGTGGGCTTCTCGCTAGATTTCCCAGCCGTGACGGGGAGTGGGCACCACGGCATGAAGCAGAGGGGTCTGTGTGACAGCTTTGCCATGCTCGGGGCAGCCAACAGCCCCTGGGGGGCCAGGGCGGGGGGGCCGGGGCAGCCAGCTCTCCACAGCGCCTGGAGTATGGCGTTCCCTGTCCCCAGAGCTGCACGGAGTGTGCGGCACAGCGCTCCGGCAGCAATCCGCAGGACCTAGAGCTCCGGCTGCTGCCGCAGTAGCAACAGTAGCAACTGGGAGCTCCAGGTCCCTTTGAATCATGGGTCCCAAGGCAGCTGCCCCCTTTATCCTCCCCCATCGGTGGGGCTGGCCACGTTCAGTTTCATTGCACGGTGCTTCCTCCTTGGCTGCTCCCCTGTGTGCATAGGGTTGCCAGATGGTTTCAGAAAAAACACCAAACACAAACACACACACACAAAAATACGCCAGGAAAAAGTTTGTTGAGCTAAATCAATCAATCAATCAAGGATCCCGAGAGCTGTTAAAAAAAAAACCCAAACACACACCGTGGTCCCTTTAAAAACCGTGTGGTGAGGCTTTTTGGCCCTAACATGCCAGCAGCGGCCTGCCATTTTGCCTCCCTGCACTGGGCCAGACAGCTCCCCGGTAATCACTAGGGTTGCCAGGCTGCCTCTGTATTGAGCCGAACAGCTTGGGATTTTCTCCTCCTGGCCGGGAAAAAAAATAATCAGAAAGTACCGGACATTTTAGGGGTCTGGTATTTTCTGCAATTTTTTATTGGACAGGAAGCGAAAATAACAGACTGTCCGGTTCAATACCAGACACGTGGAACCCTATGCACACATCTCCTACTGTCCACGCACATCCTTACCTGGTGCCATGAAAAACGTGGGCTCTTGTCTCCTGGCTGTAACATACACATCCCGATGGCGGGGAGACCACTGGAGCGGTGTAGGGGACCCGTCCACATATGCTCCTCTCCAGCCCTCGGCATCTAGAAAGGTAAAATTCAACCGTTTTGCAGGAAATGGAAGCAAAGGAGAGGCTGTCTGGGACTCTGCGGTCAGGTCGTTCATCGTCAGTCACGTCCGTCCTGCACGCTGGCATGCTCCCAGGCGGCGGTCTGCCCACTTCCTCACGTTGTGCACTAGTGACCGCCTTGGTAACAGTCGCCAGCCCAGTTCTCCGTACCGGAGCGATCCGGGCTGACAGCAGGGATCACCGGCCAAAGAGCAGGAGGACGGAATGGGAGGGACGTTATGTTCGCCTTGCCCTCAGACACGTCTTTCTGTGATCTGCTGGTCAGCCCGCGAGGAAGGGCCTTAGGTGAGAACTGCCAGCCACATGGCGCTCGGATGAGAGCAAGGGGACACGCGACTGAAACGGCTCCAAATAAACGTCTCCTGCGAGTTAATAAATCCAGACCCTGCGACAGCTCCCTGGAGGGTGTTAGTCTGTGTAGCGCGCGGACGTCTCACGTGGACACCAGCTGCGACCTGGACCGCGGATTGCTTTAAAAATAAACAACTGGCTGCCCTCTCCCTTGCCCCCAGTGCAAGGCCTGAGAGGTAACAATTCCAACCACGAGAGGAAATATCTGCCTAGGTCTCAAGTGCTGCTCTCCATGCGCCTCAGTAAAACGCAAGAGAGAAATATCCCTCGAGCGCCATGGGATGGGGAGAGCCAGCGGCCAGAAGGGAGGCCGGGCAGTCGCCGAGTCATAGTAGGTCGGGCCTCACTCGGGGATGGATTTCAGTCTCTCCATCCCCACCAGAGATCCCGTGAAAGGACATTCACACACGGGCAGGGCAGGAGGCAATGGCGCTGCAGCCGCCCAGCAGGCAGCGCACACAAAGGAGGCAAAGCCAGCGCAGTCACACGAGCACCGGGGGAAGGTTTTACCTTGCTGGAAGGAGGAGGTGATTTTATGGACGTTGTAATTTTCTGCACTGGCACACGAGGTGGAGTGGCCATGACAGAAGCACGGGGAACATCCCTCGGGGTTTTTTGCATCCAGATTATAGTAGCCCTGCTTGCACCTGGGAAAGAGACGGTATCAATCCGCTGGGCTGCCGGGTACATTTCACATCCACACAGAACATCGAGTGTGCAAGTGAGCCGCACAGAGAAGCTTTCATACTAGCCATGTGCAAATCCACTCACGGCTCCTCCACCACAACCCACCGCTGGCACCAACCAGCTGCTAGCGAGCCACAAGGTGTTTCTTCCCAAAGGCCCAGCGAATCAGCCCCATATTAATGAGCTCAAGAGACCCCAACCAAGGTCAACATTTCTAAAGCACATGGTGGGTGCCGAGCTCTTGGGCACCAATTGTAGGGGCGGAGTGCTTGCAAAAACCTGGTCCCCGTGCAAAGGCTCGTTATAAATACGTGTGATCCAGCACAGCTGGGGGAAGATTCACCCACGCTGAGGTAGACTCGCCCACCAGCCTTCTGTCCTTCTTGGAACACAGCACGTACCCCAGGAACACACTTCAGCAGGCCTGGGGTGGATCTTGCTATGCAGCTTCACCTGCCTCAACATGGCTCTGCTCCAGAGGGCTGGGAGTAGTAATAGCTCCCTGCTGGGTGTGTGGTGGTACAACTGGCTTTGAAGAGCTTATCTTGCTGGAACGTGGAGGTGATTTTATGGACGTTGTAATTTTCTGCACTGGCTCACATCCAGGGACATTTTTTCCCCTCACACACCCATCAGGAAAGGTGGATTTTCTTAGGCCCTGCTGTCTAGTCAATGCCTTGCTCCTATTTGTGCCAGGTGATGCTAATGCCGTGCCTCAGGATACAGTGACCTGGCACCTGGGGCAGAGAGACACTGGGTACTCTCCACCCAGGGAAGGCTGGGGGAAAAACACAGAAGGCTGTGGCCCCAGTGGCAGCCCCTTAAAGCCACAGACCTGGCACAACACCTGAGGGCAAAGGGCATAGCTGGGTTCTGGGAAATGTGAGCGGCAACTGGCTTTGGGACTGGAGCGTATGACCTATGAGGAGAGGCTGAGGGATTTGGGTTTGTTTAGTCTGCAGAAGAGAAGAGTGAGGGGGGATTTGAGAGCAGCCTTCAACTTCCTGCAGGGAGGTTCCGGAGAGGCTGTTCTCTGTGGTGAGGGATGGCAGAACAAGGAGCAATGGTCTCAAGTTACAGTGGGGGAGGTCTAAGTTGGATATTAGGAAAAACTATTTCACTAGGAGGGTGGTGAAGCACTGGGCTGGGTTCCCTAGGGAGGTGGTGAAATCTCCACCCCTAGAGGTGTTTAAGTCTCGGCTTGACAAAGCCCTGGCTGGGTTGATTTAATTGGGATTGGTCCTGCCTTGGGAAGGGGGCTGCACTTGATGGCCTCCTGAGGTCTCTTCCAGCCCTGGGATTCTATGAGAAATCACACTGTGGAGGTGGCTCTCCCCGCCCCAGAGCCACATGCTAATCGGCAGAGCCCTTTGGGTCGGCTGTCTGTGTTTGGAAGGGGACCTTTAGCGCCTGCTCTGGAGAAGTGAAGGACTCAGGCACGTACCTGTCACATCGCTCTCCCGAGACGCTTGCCTTGCACACGCAGCGACCTGACACACAACGCCCTGTGCCACCGGCTGGATCACAGTCACACTGAGCACTCCTGAGGAGGAAAGAAAGCGTCTGGGGCTGATTGCCAGTGGGGATGTTAAACAACAGTCAACGGAATAGTCGATTAACCTCATGAATTCTTATCGGTTACTCAGCTACTCTATTGTCTCCAGGGGTGGGGCTGGCAGCCAGTGCGCTCCGGCCCCACTCCCGAGGAGCCCCCTGCCACTCTGTGCTGTTGCCTCTGTATCAGAGGCAGCAGCGCAGGGTGCCAGGTGAGAGCTGGTCTGCAAGGGGAGCCAGTTTAAAAACCAGCTCCCCTCACGGACCGGCTGCCTGTCGCCCTGCGCTGCTGCCTCTGATACAGAGGCAGGAACCCAGGGTGGCAGCAGCCTCTGTCCGGGGTGGGCTGAGCTCCCAGACCCAGTAATAGCCAGAACTGAGCCGGGCTGCCTGCCTGCCTGGCTCCTAATACACTTTAAATGCAGAGCCGCAGCAGAGGTAGGTCCTGGACCCAGCCCAAGCTGCTGGCCAGCCTGCTAAAAAATGTACTTGCAAGAAAGGGGCGAGAATGTATGTAGTCTATAGTATTAACCGACAAGCTTTTGCTTATTGGTTAATCAACTGCACTATTACATCCCTAATTTCCAGTTCCACTCAACTACCGTAGTCACATGGAAACAGCCGGTATGCACATGGCCCAGTAGACACCTGGCCCATCGACGGTAGTGGTACAAGGTGACATACTAGAAACACAGGAATTGCCATACAGGCCGTCCTCGTAACAAGTCCAAGATAGTTAAAAAAAAACCCTCAGATTTATAGCGAAACAATTTAAAGCGGGGAATTTTTTCCCACGTCTGACTTCCATTTGTGAACATTGTTTTTTTCTCCCAGCGACTTAAAAACAGAGAATGGGAGGACTTATAGCGCATCAGTTCCTACCAGAGCCAACGACTTTAGCGCAGAACCGACGTGTACTGGGGCGACTTATAGCGGGGCCGCCCTACACTGCAGTGGTTCTCAGCTTCGCCCCTGTCAAGCTGCGACTCCATCCTGCTTAATAATATAGACACAGCAAGCTGGTCACTGCTCCTGATGCTTGCTCTCAACCTGGGGGTTATGTACTCACTTCACACTGGATCAGCCCTGAGGTCCAGCACCCTGTCTCGGATAGGGATGTTACATTTCAATTAATCAGCTAATTGAGTAGTTTATGGAATTTCTATTGACTACTCGATTAGTCAACCTCCCACCAGCTCCTGCTCCTCCCCCCACCTTTGCTTCCTCTGATATAGAGGCAGCGGGGGGGGGGGAATTTGAGTAGTCAACTCGACTACTCAATAAGCCTAGGCTTATCGGGTAGTTGACTATTTGACTACTCTTACATCCCTAGTCTTGGACAGTAGCCAGCACAAGACATATGGGAGGAAGACACGAGAAACCCCATAAGGACAATTCTGGATTAACCTGCCCATGGGGGCAGTTTCTTCCTAACTCCTGTCTCTTCCAGTCTGGGTTGTGCCTTGGAGCATGACCCCACATGTCCCTGTTTTATTTATCTGCCTCGGGGCTCTGCTCAGGACCAGCACACCATTATGCTGAATGCCATACAGAAACCCAAAAGGTTCATTTCATTTCATGTATTTGTTGCAGCTGTTCAAGTTCTGATTATGCAAACAACTAACTACACTTAAATTTGTGGCCTCTGCAATATCATAGGGCAGTGAGTTCCACAGGTTAATTGCATCTAAACATTTGTTTCCATCAGCTTTGAACATGTTGTCTTAGAGGTTTCTGTACTCCAGAGGGGTCTGAATAAGCAACTGCAGGCCTTCAGGGCCTGTGAATGTCAGAGGTGCTTGTCCTTGGGGGGGGGGGGGCGCTAACGTTAGGGCATGGAGGTGCACTGGAGTGTTATTAATGAGCACTTCACTTTCTGTCCTCATGATCAGCATGTGCCCCTTTTAGAATGGTAATGGCCACCATGTTAGGAATAAGGGCCAGAGAGAGGCCTGTGTCCCATCACGGGGAAGGGGGAGTCAAGCTACCAAACACCCTGTACCGTTCCCATGAATAAACGGTCTGCAGTCACCATGTGGTCCACCCAAAGGCTCGCAGTGTGCTGCAGAGGCCAGCCTGGCCCCTACCCGGTACTTACGGTGCCGGATGGCCTGGCTCGCACCCAGCCTCTGAGAAGGAGTCGAATCCCGGCCGGCACCTGTCGCACTTGTCGCCCATCACACCGGGCTTGCAGCTGCACCGGCCGTGGTTGTCACACTGCAGACCGAGGGAGCCTGCGGGAAGCAGAGAAGCATAGAATTCAATAGTCTCACCATCTCTGCACCCTCTCAAGTTGCCAACATCCTGACGGAATTTAACGCCCACGGGGGCCCGGCAGAAAAATATGAGCAGGAAAAAAAGTCGACCCCCTATTGATCCTATCCTATTGCAGGTGTGGCCAGATGTGCTGGCCCTCCACGCTGTGTACAGTACGACAATCTTCAGCAGTTCAAGAACTGGGACACAATTGCCGGGGCATCCACCCCCCTTCCTATGAGCAGAAGCACCTACCCCACCAGCCTGCTGCAAGGTCCCACGCTCCCCCTCAAGAGTGGTGGGTGGAGAATGGGGGGACATGGGGATCACTGAGAGCTGCACAGTAAGTGTAAAAAAGAACCCAAGCTGCAGTTCGACTACCCCTGCACTCCTGTATAGTCATTTCCCCCGTATCGGGGATACCCGAGATAAGTGGCTGAAGGCAGTATTAATATCTCCATTACCTCTACTGCTAATTCCTCCAGCCACAGAGCCCAGCAGATCTGTGGCTACTCACAAACCATGTTTGCAGATTGCAGATCAGACGCTGATTTTGTACCTGGGCGGGGCTGCTCATGAGGTCAGTGTGTGTGCGTGGGGTGTTAGTTCTGGCCGTGGAAACTGCTATGATCCCCACACAAAAGATTACGACAGCGTGCAAAGGATAAACTGTGGTAGCAGGCGACAGACTCTTAAAGGGCAAAGAGTCTCAGCAGTCCTATTCACGCGAGGTAATCCTAGAACTGGTTCCCCTGGGGCAGATCATAAACAGGTGTCATGCCATTGACTTCAATGCCGCTCAACAATCTACATCAACCGAGGGTCTGGACCAGGATGCTTGACCAAGTCTGCCTGCATGCTATCACGTCACACCGTCTTTCTGAACTGTCGCTCTCTATCCCCAGCTAACTAACTCCCTGTCCTGCCCGCCTGCTTGGGCCATAGGGGAACAGACAGCAGTAGAGAAGAGATTCAGGTTCACACTGCCGTGTTCACAGGGCGCTCTCTGTGCACACGGGTTTCCATTCCTCCTAGACAACTTGGGAGCCATATTGCCACTCCTTGAGTTTCAACCCACACCAACAAAAGGAAGAAAACGCCAAATAGAAATTCAGAGAGGTTAACAAAAGACAACCTGACATATGTTTGCAGAAAATGGACGCGCGCCGCGCTTCATTGATAGGCATAGTGCGACTGAAGCATTTAAGAAAGGCCAGATTTTTCTGCACACAGAAAATGGTCTAGACTATTTTCTGTGTGCAGAAAAATCTGGCCTTTCTTAAATGGTAAAGTCGCGCTATGCCTGTCATTGAAGCGCTATGCACGTCAGAACTAAACAACAGACATCCCTCCCTGCTATATAATCACCGTGACAAGGCAAACACCTCGGTTGGGATTCCCTTCGAGATCTCAAAACTGTGAATCCCCCCTCGTCACAAGAAGGAGCAGCCATGTGTCAGTGCGCCATAAACAGCATCCAGGGCATTTACATTGCGTGTTTTTTAGCTAATATTTCCTAATTTAAAGTGGCAGTCATGGGAGGTGGACAATGCAGGAAAGGGAGAGCATTGCCTTTCCAAAAAATGCCTACACTCCCCAGCCACCAGGAAGGCTGGAGCCATGGCCAGCAGCCCCAGCCTTCTAGGTGGTCTGGCCAGGAAAGATTGGGCTAGGGTGGGTGGAGCTTGGCCCCATGGTGGGGGGCGGGGAAGGTTACTGAAGGGGTGGGATCTCATCTGGAAGGGGTGGGGCTGGGGCTTGCCTTCCCCGCTGGGCCTTCACCCGCCATCTATGGTGGCAGTGCTAGGGAGAAGTAGCAGACCGCAACTTTGGTGACGGAAAGTCTTCTGTTTATCCACCAAACAGGTACAACAGAATAGGGAGCATCTGCTCATTACCTCCCATCCCCAGACATCATACTTCACCCGTGGGAACAGAACTATGCCGCCCCCTCCACGACCTCGTTAATCCATTGCCTCTTGCGAGAATGCTGAATACTGCAAACTGTGGGGGGCAACTGGGGTCCGGGATCAGGGCTCATCGAGGTCCAGGCCTTTGGCTAAGCTCTTGTGTGATGTCCAGTGGTCTCTGGATGAAGGCCAGCAAATGCATTTCATGCAGACCTCTGAACGGCCACCCAATGGTCCCGCACCGTCACCCTGCTAAGGTGAAACCCCGAACAGAGCAGTGACAGGTCCAAAGGGCTTGTGGGCTGAGAGCCAGCATGACGGTCACAAGTGGCCGTGAGGGATTTAATTCAGCGCCAGGCTGAGTTTAAGAAGCGGCAGCTGATCAGAGCGGCTCAGAGGCTTGGAAGCCCCAGAGATGGAGCGCAGCGCGCAGCAGGGCATGCGACGACAAAGGCCAGGCAGCGAACACCCTGGGAAGCTAATGCAGTCACACCAGGGGGCAGGTTTTACCTGCTGGAAGCTGCAGGCGATTTTATGCACGTTAATACAGGATTATGCATCCCCCACTCACAGGACGTGCCTGTGCACCCGGATGATCGTTGGGCTTTAGGGTACACAGCTCATTAAAAGTTATCCCAAGAGCCTATAACATAGGGCAGACGGTAGAGTGAAGAGGGAAAGGGAAAACCAGTCGCTCTGGTCTCACCCTGCTAGGCAGCCTACTATCTTGTGTGCTCCTCGAACGCCAGGCCTGCCCTGGAACTAGCCACCAAAGCTTTCCCTGAGATCTATGTTCTTACTGCCATTGCTCAAGGGTGATGAACTCCCATGACTCATTGTGTGGCTACACAACCCCAGGCTGTGTGTTTTTTCATATAGGGTAAGTGCCTCGCAAGGCTGAGCTGCTCTCGCTCAGTCCTTCTCTCCATCGCAAGTGCGTTAATCTATGGCAGGGGTGACATTCTGGTGCAGGTTTTAGCCACCAAGTTCAGCAAACTTAGCCTGAAATGAACAATGAATTAGCACCTCCCAAGTCATCACACTGAGACGGCAGCCCAGCAAAGGGGGCAGGGGGTGGTTCGAGAGCATCCTTTCTTCTGGGCCCTCGCCATGAATTTCGTCACGTCTGCTGGACCTGAACTGGCAAGAGCTCATACTAATTCAATGGGGTGAATTAATTTTGGATCTTCGCTCTCTGTGAGCCAGGCCCACAGAACACCTCGCGCTGGCCTGCAGGGTTACGATACCGTATTATGAAAACGGTACAGGGGAAAGGCACTGCAGATAGCGCAGCTGCTGCAAGATGCGACCTGCTGAGATAGGTGGGACCCATTCCTTCCCCCCACGCTGGAAAGGGGTAGTAAGGAGGCTGTTACTGCAACGACGGGGTATTCACTCTCCAGGAGGATTTCAGCTGCATGAGCTCCCTAAAGACAGATCTACACTTACCCATAGAGCAACACTCCAGAGTAGGGATGTTAAATATCAGTTAATTGAAAAGTCGATTAACCTCATGAGTTCTTATTGGTTACTCAACTACTCTATAGTCTCAGGGGGCGGGGCCGGCAGCCAGTGCACTCTGGCCACCCTCTCGAGGAGTGCACTGCTGCCTCTGATACAGAGGCAGCAGTGTGGGTGGCAGCAGCCCCTGTCTCAGATGAGGTGGGGAACTGAGTTTCTGGACCTGGCATGAGCCGGAACTGAACCAGGCTGCCTGCCCACCTCGCTCTTAATACACTTTAAATGCAGAACCCCAGTGGGGGTAGGTCCCGGACCCGGCACGAGCCAGGACTGAGCCCGGGTGTTGACCAGTCTGCTAAAAAATTTACTGGCAAGGAGACGGGGGGAATGCATGTAGTCTACAGCCCCTCCCCCACCTTTTCCCATGTCCCCACCTAGCTACTCAGGTAGCTCTGGGGTTGCAAAAGCTTATTGGTTAATTGACTACACTATTACATCCCTATTCCAGAGACTGATCTTCAGAAATTCAACTTAGTGGGTCTAGGAAGGACCCGCCAAATTGCCCTCTGTCGTCTGCGGTACTCCGTGGGGTCGCGAGGAGAAAGGGGAGTTGATGGGAAAGTTTCTCCTGTCGACCTGCAGCGTGGAGGCTGCACAAATTCAGCTTAAGGTACGTTGACTCCAGTGCCACTATGCTCGTAGCTGGAGTTGCGTATCTTGATTCAACTTTCTCCCCCCGGGTAGACCTGGCCTCAGAGCATGGCAGAGCTGCTGACAACTGGGACGCCGGCGGCGTGACTGTCCCAGCAGAATCTGGCTGCACACAGCTCTTTGGAGGCTGGGGGCAAACTCTGAAATTGAGCCCTCGTGCCCTGCACTCACCCTGCCAATATCGCGCCTGTCCCACAGGGCTGAGCCTGCTGCCTCTCCCCTCAGGCACATGGAGGCGCAGCCCCCCTCAGGTTTGGCCTGGCAGCACGTGACATCCTGCGGGAAGGAGGCCAAATCTGAAGGGGGGACTTTGTGATCTGATGTGACTCAGGTGTGGCCCGGCCACACTTCGAACCCGAGTGGCGCGGCAGGTCACAGAGCCACAGTTTAGGGGCCCTCTCCAAGGGCGGGCCCAGGGTCTATCTTCTTCCCACAACTGGCCTGGCCTAGCTGGAACAGAGAGCGTTTGGGAGAGACGCAGCTTGGGATTCACTCAGTTTAATCCACCAGAATGAGGCAGGAATTGTTCTCACTGGCGACACACAGCAGCTCCAGGACAGCGGTTCGATTTGATCCCGTCAAGCCCAGCCCCCCTTCCTCACGGACATGCCCCTCCTCCCATGTCCCCACCTAGCTGCTCAGGTACCTCTGGGGTTGCAGTGACAGGGCAGGCAGGCCTCTCCGTCCCGCTTGTGATAGAACTCCTCTTGGCACTGCTCGCAGCGAACGCCCGCTGTGTGGTCCATGCAGTTGAGGCAACGGTAGCCATTTCCTGTTTCTTGGAGCAGCTCCCTGTCAAAGATGCACTGGCGGGACTTCCCATTGCAGTCACAGACTGAAAGAGCAGAAGACAAGGCTGTGATGGGCCATTCCAGAGTGTAGAGGGGACTCAGCTTATAAATGTGGGTGACAGGGTCAGAGCAGAAGGCCATAAAAAAGTAGTGTGTGGGGGAGGGGGGAGATGTATAAGCCTCAGACTGAGGAGATCTCTGTTCCCTGAGTAACAGGGAGGGGTTAGTTTAGAACCAGCCTTCAGGGGCAGAAGAACACCTGGGGCTAATTGACCAGCCCTGCACAGTCAGGCCAGCCTAGGACAATTAGGACCCCTGGGGGTAATTAAGAAAGCCGGTTCAGACTGGCTATAAAAGAAGCTTTGCCTGCAGTTGGGGCGCGTGTTGCGGAGAGGACTGAGGGAGGCGCCACTGGGAGAGGTGGAAAGGAGACAACAAGTGAACACTAGGAGGATGGACTGGGGAGAAGGAAGGGGCTGGGGAAGTAGCCATGGGGTCTTGGAGCTGTCTTATAGCAAGTGTCGAGGATTCACACAGGCAGCTTCTATCACAGGGCCTTGGGCTGGAACCCAAAATAGAGGGTGCCCCTGGGTTCCTCTCCCCCCCCCCCCACCTCCCCATTTCCACTCAAGGAAAAGGACCGTGGAGTTTATTCTAGGGACGTATTAGTGTAGTTGATCAACCGATAAGCAAAAGCTTATAGGTTAATGCTATAAAATACAAGCATATCTTCCCTCCCCCGCTAGTAAATTGTTTAGCAGCCTGGCTCAGTCCTGGCTCACACTGGGTCTGGGACCTACCCCCACTGGGGCTCTGCATTTAAAGTGTATTAGGAGCCAGGCGGGCAGGCAGCCTAGCCCAGCTCAGTTTTTGCCTTGTGCCTGGTCTAGGAGCTCAGCCCGCACCCTGGACAGGGGCTGCCGCCACCCTCTGTAGCACTTCTGTGACAAACAGCAGGGAGAGCGTCGTTATTTGCTAGGACATAAGGGGGGCAACGGCAGAAATACATCCAGCACACGGCCACCCGCTGCAGGAAGGAACAGTGTGTGCGCTCAGTGCCCTGCGTGAGGACCAGGCTCACAAGGAAAGATGCAAACCGGAGAGGAAAGAGCAGCGAGGGACAGAACGCAGCTCGCCAGGCAGATAAAACTTGTCACCCTGCCGCAATGACCTCAGTCTGCAACCGCGGCCAGGCCCACCCACCCGGAAGAGTCTGCACCAGCTCTTCCGAACTCGCTGAGAATGCAGGGCAGCTGCTCGTGCACTGACACCGGATTCAGGGACGCCCACGGGGCGACTGCTTCACGAGGCTGCTGTGCCCCTTAGAGCAACTTGCGGGCCTGCTGCTGCTGCTAGCCAGGGCCTGCTGCAGGGGGAGTACTGGGTGCAACAGGAAAGTGGGCCGAGGGGGTCGCAGCTGGCATGCGTGTCGGAGGCATGTGCTGGCTGACACTGAGGCGCATCCCCCGCTCAGAGCAGCTGGGAAGAATGACGTATTCAGGAATCGTACCCCTGTTCTCACACGCCCGGGATCAGGTATCGGTGGCAGAATTCCCCGCACGGTTAGCCTGGCTGGTGGCCAGCACGCTCCGGGTTCGGACACAACACCGGAAGCCCAAACACCCGAGACCTCCGCGCACATTGGACAGGCCCCCCGGGGCTGCTAATGCGGCCAGAGCACCCGGAGCAGAGCGCACCCTCTGCGCCACGCAGCAGCACGCACCGTTCATCGCTGCTCCCTGCAGACCGCACTCAGCCCGGGGCAGCAGCTAGCACACTGGGAGCAGCCCTACCTGTCCTGGCTCCCTCGAGGCCTGTGCTCCATGGAGAGCTGCTCTCAGCTCCCTCCACCCCCGCTCGGGACACACATGGTGCTGACTCCTGTGCTGTGGCCTGTGACAGGGGTGAGAAGCCCCGACAGCAAGCCAGCAGGCTGGAGAAGGGAAGACAGGGCCGAGCCACATGCTCGTTCCCTGCCCTCCCACCTGGCGTCAGGCCCCAACACGCCACCTGTCTCCAGCCAGCCAGAGAGGGGCTGACCTGCCTCCTGCAGGTTTAAACTGCAGCCACAGACTCCATGGAGACGCACTCAACATGCAACGGTGCACGGCCCCGGGGAAAGCGAGGGGGAGGCGGCAGCCTGAGAGCCCCCATTCAGCTCACCCCCGGCCAGGGGTCCTGCAGCTTTGGAGACAGGTAGGCCAGGGGTTATCTGCTACCAAATGCGGTAACTGTTGGCGAACACTCTGTAGCATTAATGAAACGTTGCAACCGGTTCTCTGGCGTTGTCGCGCGCAAAACCCCTTCAAGCCAAGAAACCTCGCCAGCCGGGGAGCGCGAGCCAGACCCCGTGACGTGCAGCGCCTCTCCCGCCCCACCGCAGCCTTTGAAGAGAGGACGCTGACATCACTGGGAACGTGTCTGTAGCTGTGCGCGCTTCCCGGGGAACGTTCTGTTTCCCTGCGCGCTGCTCCGGCTTGCCACGAGAGGCCAGCGCTCCGAAGGGCTCCCCGCTCCGATCTCTAGCGACTCTTTGCTCACTGGCAGACCCACATCTACCCGGTCCCCCCTCCCGCACACACAAAGCTGTGACTCTCTCTCAGCCAGTGAGTGACTTCCAGTCCCCAGACACAAAAACCTGCCAAGTCAGGCTGTGCACCGTCAGTCATAACAGCTGAGCATCAACCCTGCCCAGAGGCCAGGTCTACCCTAGGGGATGAAGTCAAACTAAGACATGCCACTCCGGCTATGTGACTAGCATTGCTGGAGTCAACGCACCCCCAGCGTCCCCACTGCGGCAGGTCAATGGGAAAAACTCCCCCATTGACTTCCCTTACTCCTTGCGACCCGGTGGAGTCCCAGAGTCAACAGGGGCGAGGTCAGCAGTTGATCCTTACTAGAGCCACGAAATCGAACCCCCAGGAGATCAGTCTCCCCAGCATCGACCTCCCGTGGAGGCAAAGCCTGGCAAGTTCCCCCCGTCACTGGCTCCCTGCTGCCTACGACCAAGCTATTGTGGAGATGACCATACCACTGACATCAGACACGTTCAGCCACGCTTATTGGGGTCTCCGGCCAGGGCTCTGCCTCTAGCTTTTGCCAGCATAGCTACGTGCACAGGCGCGGACTCCTCCGGTGCTCCAGGATAACAGGAAAAAATTAGTGGGTGCTTAGCCCCCATCAACAGCCAGCTCCCCCATGAGCACCTCCCTCCTGCCCACCCCATGTACCACCAATCAAATCCACCCCTCCCGCCCAGCGCCTACTGATTGCCACCATCAGCTGTTTCAGGGCAGCGCATGAGGCACAGGGAGGGGGAGGAGCAGGGAGAGGGCGTGCTCGGAGGAGGGGGCAGAACTGGGTGGGAAGAGGTGGGGCAGGAGCCTGGGAGAAGGGATGGGGGGGTGGAGTAGGGAGTTGAGCACCCATGGCTACATCAGTCAGGGTGTGATGAGCTGTGCTGTGTTGGCAAACACCCCAGCATAGATGCTATTAGACTGGTTAAACGGGACTTCTCCTGCTGGAATAAGCTCTAGGGGAGAGCACGGCTGCAAACGCTGGGTGTGCGGATTTGGTCTAACACGAAACATTTTGAAAGGCAAATCTCCCCTCCCCCCCATCTGAATTCTGCAACGCGTCACTAAAACAAACAGGCACACTTCTGCCAGGGCTGGCATCGCCTTCGCTGCAAACGCTCTGGGCTACTGACGGGCTAGATTCATACACTACA